>NW_020954548.1:2296353-2632375 GCF_900497805.2 Vombatus ursinus
GTGTGTGTGTGTGTGTGTGTGTGTGTGTGTGTGTGTGTGTGTGTGTGGAATACAGGAATCCCATATATAAAGATGTTTTGTTTTCAGAGGAAGGTAGGTGGCTCAGTAAATAGAGCACTGAACCTGGAGTCAGGCAGAAGAGTTCAAATCCTGCCTTAGACACTAAGCTGTGTGATCTTGGGCAAGTCACTTAACCTCAGTTTCCTCAGTTATAAAATGATGATGATAATAATAGCACACAGCTCCCACAGTTGTTCTAAGACTCGAATAAGATAATATTTGTAGATTACCTTGTAAACCTTGAAGCATTATATAAATGCTAGGATATTATTATTATTTCTTTGGAAAAGACTAAGGTGCAGTAGTTTTAATATGGTAGGAGTAGGAGGGAGATAAAATAGATTTCTTTTCATCAAGAAATAATAATTTTTAGAAACAAATATTAGCATAAAGAGCTTTGGCAGCCTTATTTTCTAGAACAGTGACCACAAGAGTACATGAAACACAGTTTGCCATGTAAGAGCTTTCAGGAAACCACACCACAGCTCTTCGTTCTGATAAAGCAGAAATTTCATTTAAAGTGGTATTTTTTTTTAATCTTGCCACTTTTTAAACTGTTTCAGAGCATATGATAGATATTATTTGGCCACAAGTCTCAACCTGCTCCTTTTTTCAAAAGGAGAAGACAAAGGACGGCAGAATTTATCCCTAGTCGTGCTTCAAGCTTAGAGCAGAGTTAAAAGCCACTCAGGTCTTCGATTTCCAGCTCCTGGTCTCTGATGCTTTTCACTGTATGCTCTTTAGGTGACAATAGCAACATACGCAATGGGGAAAATGCCAAGTAGAGCAAAGCCAAGGGAGTGATGCGCAGATTATCGACTTCACATGGGGACAGATGTTATCATCAAAGTACTTATTTTGATAAAGAGAATCTGGCTCTTCAGTGAAGGAGCCCACCCAGCAGAAAGAGTGCATCATCTGACCAAATCATTGTATTGTTAGACTCAAGCTTCCTCTCTTGAATTTAACATGTGAAACCCTGAACTCTGACATGCTGCTGTTGCCTTTATCTTCACCTCTGATCTTTGTTGTTCACTCAAATCCTCATCTTGCCAACCTAACAGTGGAAAAGTAAACATTTTCATTCAATCAAGTTGTTTATTTGATCTGGGCACCACCAGTTTCCTGGAGCCATCTTACTCAACTGAATGAATTGGCTGGTATTTTGTAAGCATGGCCAACATCCACTTGGCAAAAGTCCATTATTTCACTAAGCTGCAGCATACAGGAACAATGTTTAGGTTCAAGATTTCAGGTGACATAAATTCCTCCATTTTTTTTTTAGCATCCTGGGCTAAATACAAAAGGAAAGGTTTGCCAGACCCAACTTGAGCCATTGTTTAATGTTTAAGTTCATCTGAAACTTGAGCTCTTTTGTTTGTGTTTAACAGATTTAAGAAACTACTTGAATGTAAATGGGATCATATCCTCCCAAACTTTAATTACCAAGGAATAGTTACTTTAGTGACTATTAGTATTTAAAACAAAGAAGAAGAATGGCATAGGTTTTATTAAAATCTCTTTTTTTTTTCTTACTGTAATCCCTGGAGCCCTCCTCAGGATAAAACCCTAAAAAAATAGTCCCAGGTTTGAGGCACTCTGTGAATTAGGATCACTTCACAATCATAGCTAATAAACCCTCACTTATATATTACTGAAGTTAGGGACAAGATCAAAATACTAAGGGAAACAAATAGGACCATTACCCTCCACACAACCCCTGGACCATACCCTCATCTTTATCATGCATATCTTCCAATAATAAAAATGTTGGATCTTTTTTTTAATATTTTCCCTAGAACAAAGGCACTGTCTGTCTACATTACATATAGAAAGACTTCATGTTCAAGAAATCAAATTAGTACCCCTTTCTTAAACACTTATTTTTATTGGAAAGGAGAACGAAAAAAAAACTATCCAAATGTGCTGAGATTAGACTAATTATCCACCTAATAGTACCTAAGATAGTCAATCATGATGAATTCTCTTATGTTATTCTTTTCATTTGGGACTTCACAGTTGCTCCATTATTTCTTCTAATAAAAAATTGAATAGCAAGCAAGTTTCCTGTGATTTAAATCAGACCAAGGAGGGAAAAGGGCTACACTGAACAAGAAATGCTGTGGTAAACAGCTAATTCACTTAACAACTAATTCATTGCCACATAATTAGGGGCATTCCAAATGAAGCATAAATATTTTAAATGCAGTTTCAAAGGCCACAATGCTTTATGGATGTAAGAATGGATACCGTGGGGCATGCTTAAGGTCTATTCTAAAACTAATGACTCCTTTACAATTCAGAAAAATTTTAATATATGCTTTACCTGAAAAAAAAAATACTTTTTCCTACAAAATAATACATTGCTTCTTACAGCCTATAGTGGCAATGGGAATCCAAGGATTCATTCATTCATTTATTTACTTCATAAGCATTTATCAAATATGTATTATGTGCAGAATTCTACCCAGATGAGGGGGAAGATACAAGGTCAAAAAGGCACCTGGTCTTCACCCTCAGGGGCCTTACAGTCTAACAGTTGGAAGGAGATGAGCAATAGCATAGATTTTGCTAGGATCTTTTTTTTTCTTGCCACATATAAGAAAACTTGGCTTATATTCTTATTATCAATATTCTACTGGTGTTGTATGACTGAGTCATGAAACATCATTGTATCAAAAGAACCAAAAATGTGTACTTCTCAGAGAGTAAAGGAGAGGTGTATGATGGGTGTGAGCAGACTGCAGGGCGTACATAAAGGTTATCATCAGAGAAATGTATTAATGAAAAGAAAACAGGCTGGTCACATTGTGAGGTTTAGCAATGACCAATGAACAGGCTGTATGCTCCACTGGAAATCTTTTGATATTAGGAAAAGATAAGGAAGATATCCAGCATATTGGGTAGACTCCCAGGGCAAACTTATTGAAGGAAATGGACAAGAATCACACAGGATGAGGGGTGTGATTTGTGATCTCTGTTATTGGAGGAAATACCTTTTCAGTGAGATCACAGATCTATTTGAATATACAAGACATGGTAAGGTAATTCCTTAATTAATCTGTCTTCCTTAACATCTGTCTTCCCCAGGAATATTACAACACTTAATGGATCTGTGGGCTCAAAAAATAATATTAGCTGATGATCATTTTGCACTCTGGCTTGCAAAGCATTTTACATACATTATCTCATTGGATCTTAACCATCCCGTGAGGTAGGTTCTACAGGCATGACTGCCCAGTTTTATAGACAAGGAAACTAAAACTAGCAATATTAAATGATTTGCCTATACAAGCATACCTGTAAGATACTGCAAGTTCAGTTCCATCACAATAAAGTGAATATCACAATAAAACAATTCACTATTTTTTTGTTTCCCAGTGCATATAAAAGTTATGTTTACACCATACTGTCATCTATTAATTGTGCAATAGTATTTTGTCTAAAAAAAAATTACAACGTATATACCTTAATTAAAATATACTTTATTGCTGAAAAAAAATGCTAACCATTACCTAAGCCTTCAGAAAGTCATAATCTTTTTGCTGGTGGAGGGTCTTGCCTCAATGTTGATGGCTTCTAACTGATCAGGGCAGTGTTTGCTGAAGGCTGGGGTGTCTGGAGCAATTTCTTAGAATAAGACAATAATGAAGTTTGCCCCATCAATTGATGCTTCCTTTCACCTGAACACTTAGAAACCATTGTAGGGTTATTAATTGGCCTAATTTCAATATTGTTGTGTCTCAGGGGATAGGAAGGACTGAAGCAAGGGAAAGAGATGGGGAAATGGCCAACAAAACAGCCAGAACACACACATTTATTGATTAAGTGCATCATCTTAAATAGGTGTGATTCATGGTGCCCTGAAACAAATACAATAGTAACCATCAAAGATCACTGATCACAGATCACCATACCAGATAGAATAATAATGAAAAAGTTTGAAATATTGCAAGAATTACCAAAATGTGACACGGAGACACGATGTGAGCCCACACTGTTAGAAGCTACTGATTGATTTGCTACTGATTGATTATGTGCCAATAGATTGCTCATCTCAGGGTCGCCCCGAACCTTCAATCTCTGCAAAGTGCAATAAAGCAAAGTGCCTATACATGCTACTCCCTCTACTAGTGCAGATTGCAGCCTATCCATGCCTCCTCCTGTAAGTAAGAGAGGCATGATTTAAACTCAGATTTTTTTTTTGTTTCCAAATCCAATGCTCTGTATAACTTCTTATGATTGAAGTTCTTTGATAGTATATAGAAGGCTGGGGGTGGAGTCAGAAAGACCTGAGTTCAAATCCAGCCTCAGATACTTCCTGGCTGTGTGACCCTGGGCAAATCACTTAATCTCTGTCTTGGTTTCCTCAACCATAAAATGAGGATATAGCATAGCACCTAACTCCCAGGGTTGTTGTGTGGATCGATGAGATAGTTACAAAGCACTTAGCTCAGTAGCTGGCACATAGCATGCACTTAACAAATACTTGTTTCCTTCCTTCCTTCCATTTTTCCTTCTTCCTTCTTTCTTTCCTCCCTCCATTTCTCCCTGCCTCCCTCCCTCTCTCACTTCCTTCCTTCTTTCCTTGCTTCTTTCCTAGGAGTCTGTCATCATCAAGCTAAAGAACACAGATAAATGGTCTTAAGGAAAATTATTGAAGCCAATAGGGTAGTTGCTAACTTGTAAGGGGCTTAGCAGGGTGCCCTATAATAATTCATGACAGTTCACAAAATCAATTAAGAGCATAAATTTTTCCAAAAGCCTTTTAAAATTATCTCTATCACCCATCAATCAACAAGCATTCATATATGTTCTCCAAGTACCTAATACTGATATTAGCAATAATTATATCAGATCACAGTGCTGTCTCAATATACTTCAAAAGTAAACAAGTGTGTTTTCTGGAGAGTTCACACTTAGGATGACAAGTAATTAGGCAAAGCACAGAGCAGAAGGCTGAAAGCCACAGACCAGTATCAATTAGGTATCACCAGGGATTTTGGAGCAAAAACAAGAGCCAATGACATGATTAGCAGTTAAAAGGATTAAGAGATAAGCAAGGTGAACACAGGAAGAACAAACTCATGGGTGACTTCTAAGAGCCTTAAACTATCAGGAGTGAGATTTGCTGGGAGGCAGCCAATGCTTCCAAGAATGCAGTCGAAAAGTAGCATTCAGGGCAATAGGACTCCTTTGGAAGGAGCTTTTTGCAAAGACCAAATCATATCTACAGGAGCCAGTGAATCACAGACATTGATCTTTTAAAATTTTCCTTCCAGATTGACGTCTTCACTTCTAGAATATTCTGCATCTAAAGGCTTTATCTCCTCATCTGCATCCACATCCTTAGCCTATATGCTTGTTATTATCATAATGACGCCTGGCCTGTTTCCATAAAGCTCTATATTCCTATTCCCAATTGCCTTAAGATAAAATACAAAGTCCTCTATTTGAAATTTAAAGCCCTTTACAATCTGGCTCCAACATATCTTTTCAGAGATTTTTGCAACTCTATTATGCATTCTTTGTTCCAGTGAAACTTGCCTGCTTATTCCCAGGATGCAAAATTTCTTATCTTACCCCCATGCCTTTTTCCAGGTTAATTCTCGTGCATTCCCTCTGCACCTGCACTTCTTAAAATCCCTAGCTTACTTCAAAGCATAGCTCAGATGCCATATCTAATACAAAGTCTTTCCTTACACCTATGTCTGGGTTCAAATCCTGCCTCTGATACTTAGCATCTATGACCTGGGCCAGTCACTTCACTCAAAGAAGCTAGTTAAGTATATTTTACAGAGGAGGAAACTAAGTCTGGAGGGAGTTGAGTAACCTCCCTGACCCCCCTTTTCCTAATCTTTAAATTGGGATAACAATAGCACCTATCTCCTGGGTTGTGAGGATCAAATGAGATAATGTATGTAAAATTCTTTGAAAACATTAAAGCATTCTCTAAAGACTAGCTTTTACTAATAATGAGAATAATTACTAATTATTATCATTATCATTAGCTAGTGAGTGATAGAAATGAGACTTAAACCTAGGTCTCCTGCCTCTAGGTTAGAAGATAATCTAGATCCAATCCACATTTGTAAGAGAATTTATCCATAATTAAGCTGTATGGCATCAAACTTAGAACTAGAAGAAATCACCTCATTTTACAGATGGAAAAACTGAGACCCAGAAAGGAGAAGTGATTTGCCCAAGGTCACACGAATAGTAAGTGACAGAGCTCCTCGGACTCTATAGCCAGTATCTTTCTACTGTGTATGAGAACATACACACTTCACTATTTTAATGACCAATGGAAGCTGCAATCCATCAGAGGCCCCATTTCTCATCCTGGAATATTAAACCGCTCCTAAATAGCTACCATGGCTTAAAAGGGAAATCTGACTCACTTTGCTTATTATAAAACAAAAGCAACCAGTTTCTTCCAAAGTCTAAGCTACTCCCTAGTGAAAAATTAAGCCCTTTTGGAAGCTGCATAAACTTCCATAGATCACTAGCACTGGCTTTAGTGTAATAAATAGAAATGTCAGGACTTGAAACAAGGGTGGGGATGAGATTTCTAAAGGAGTTTCAATGATGTACAAAGCACTGGACCTGGTGCTGGACATACAAAGATGAAATACGATGGGGTCTATATTTAATTTGGTGGGGGCGAGAGATAAAACATGGATACAAATAATTGTAATACAAGGGTATTATATCTTAACCCAGGTTCTATGGATAGATTTTGAGGAGGCCCATGAACTTAGATGGGGGAAAAGATATATATATTTTTCCCTAACCTCTGGTTTCCTTAGTAATCCTATTTATCTTATTTTGTGCATTTAAAAACATCATTCTGAGAAGGGTTCCAGAGGCTTTGCCAGACTCCCTAAGGGGTTCGGGAAATAAAAAAAGGATAAGAAACCGTGTTGTAAAAGAAGGTAGAATATGAAAGGAAACGTAGAAAGCAAGACAAAAAGCAGCAATTAAACTGAGGAAGGAAAACTCTATTACTTTCCATTGGAAAGGACTAGAGATGGCACAGATGAGGGGGAAGTAGTCAGAAAATGGTGTGAATACAGACACAAGGATCCTGGTGTGATGTGACAGAAAGGGTAGTTGAGGAAAAGGCTACCAGGTCTCTCTAAGGAAAGGACTATCAGGTTACTCTTTCCTCAGAGGAGGCAGCATTTTCATGACTTTTTCTCCATCCCGTTTAATAATTTGAATGCGAACCTTGACCACAATGGTCACTTAATAAGAGCTTCTTGATTGAATTGGGAAAATGGAGGTTGGGGGGTTCTTTTGTCACCATCACCTTCCCTGCTCCCAAAGAAAAAACTATTTATTAGTGAATGTAAATGCCAGGGCTAAATTCCAGGGCTGTCTGCCAACTTCTGCCCACACCTACTTAGTTCTTTGTCCTTTATCAAATCCCTTTTTTCTTTTCCCTTGTACCTCCTTTCCTCTCCTCTCCTTTCCCTTTCCCTTGCCTCTTCTTACTCTTAAAAACTTGGTCATAAGAGCAATCTTTTTCTTTAATTCACCTGAATCCCTATCTCTGTCTATGTTCAACTAAAAAAATTTTTAGGGGCAGTTAGGTGGCACAGTGGATAGAGCACTGGCCCCGAAGTCAGGAGAACCTGAGTTACAATCTGGCCTCAGACCAAACACTTGACACTTACAAACTGTGTGACCTTGGGCAAATCACTTAGCCCCAATTGCCTAAAAGTAAAAAAAAAAAAATTAAAAATTTTTTAAAAAATTAAAAAGATACTAGTTTGTGACAGCAAACTTAGGATGGGCCAAAGAAACCATCTAACTCCATATCAATTCCCCAGGAACCTTCTCAGGCTCTTGCTCTTTCTTGCCATCCCATAATGACAGATGAAAGTTCCACCATAGTTCTAGAGTTTACCAACCTATCCTACTGTACTTTTAATGGATCACTGCCTCCAGAATGCCTTCTCTTTGGACATCCACCCTCTCATTCCCTTTTATTCATTCAACAAACATTCATTAAACATCTGCAGAGAACTGTTCTGGGCACTGGGGGAGATACAAAGTTTAGGCAAGATGCAGTTATAACCCACAATATTCCATATTAAATTGACTATAATGGTAGGAGCAAAGTGTTATGTGAGATTGGAGAGCGCTCTCTAGCAATACACAGGATAAAGGATGATTTTTCTTTCTCAGTCCCAAGCTAACAATGCTTGTTTCTGTATATGTTTGTTTAACAAGTTTACTATTTCTTAAGGATAGGGACTGGACCTATGATTCATTGGCTCAGGGAATTCCTTAAAATGGAAACTCCCTCTACCATCATAGGTCAGCAATTTCTCTGCAGCTCATGGCCTTAGAGAATTGCCTAGAGCATTGAGAGGTTAAGTGATTTCCAAGAGAAAGAATAAAAATCTACAGAAACGTAGCTTGGTCTAGAAATGGAGAGCAGGCTAAATATGTGTCACCCAGAGCTGAGCCCAGAGCCAAAGCTCCTTTTAAGGCTCCACTCCTTAGATGGCCTGTCTGCCCTACTCTTGCAAATTGAGTAAGATTACGACTGACTTAGTTACCGATCCTACTCGCACCCAGAAATGATGTTTCCACATCACACAGGTTAGCTGCTGGGCTGCTCCTGGAGAAGCTGAGTGCTTGCTTCTTCCTGTTTTAGTTCCTGTAGGATGGTCTTGCCTTCTTCCCGGGAAGAGATTTTTAGCCCTGACTCTCCCATGGGGGAGATTCCAGGACTGACCTCCACCCCCTGAACTTGCTTCTCTTGCCTGTACTGCTCCCTACAGTAGTAACGGGTCTTAGAAAATGTCAGGAAAAAAATCATCGGTCATTAATTCATGACATCTACAGTTCAATTCTGCAGAATATATTTGAAAAAACTCATTTATCTACAATGCTCTTTTAGAAAACATACATAGAGAATGGAGTTGGCATCTGTGGACTTCCACTTAGCACAATCTATATTGGTCACAAAGATTTATAGATTTGTTGATAGATGGAATGGCAGCAACAATCTATCCACCCAATCTATTCCAATTCTATCTTAAACTGGAAAGTCAGAGACTTTATATGACTAATCAGTAATTTCTTACTCTAGCACTTTACTGCCATTGTCAACTGTGCAGAGTTTGAAGGGAGCACACGCAGTGACTTGGGAACTCACCAGCTGAGCTGAAGCTCCTTATTCTGCAGATGAGGAAACTAAGTCTTAGGTAGGTTAAGTGACTTTCCCCAAGTCATACAGGTAATAAGGGTCAGAGCCAAGATTCAGATCTAGGTCCTCTAAATCCAACTGAGAACTCTTCCCTCTATTTCAAGGGTCCTGAACTTCTTTTGTGCCATGGACCCTTTTTCAAAAGAATACTTTTAAATGCCTAACTTAAACCACATAAGATTACAAAGGAAGTCAATTATAATGACAAGCAAGATATTTTTTTAAAAATTTTACAGACCCTGCATTAAGAACCCTTGCTCTATACCATGATATCATTCATCCACAACTTTCTTTATCTTAACATACAGATAAGGAAACTGAGGTCCAGTAAAATTATGAATACCCAAGTTCACATAGCTAATAAGTGACAAAAACGTTTGGAGGTAAAGTCTAAGCCTTCTAATACTAATTCTAGCATTATATTCACTAGGCCAAGTTGCACCATATTGAATTTCTCTAAAAGACAAAAAATACATTGGGCTCTCTCCTTCCTTTAGATAAGTATTTTAAATTGGAAAATTAAGCCTTAATTTAATATCTGCTCCTTTCCATCATAAACAGTATGAAAGAAAGCAATATAATCAATTATTGAGCAATTTCAGAAAATATCCTACTACAAAAACTGGTATAACTCTCCCTTATGATATTCACCCAACCTTCTCCAGCTCTTCAGCTGGAGAGGCTCCAAGTAACTGTATATGTTCAGTCTAAGCCCTCCGCAGTTGGTGACAGGGCCATTCATTCTTATGGAGAATCTGAACAGCTGATAGATCTTATGGTCCAATTTTAATTTTTCCAAACATAGCTTAGACATGCCAAAAGGGGCACTGATCCAAAGTCCTTCTCAAATGTATTCAACAGACTTGGTTTATTAGGTGATATGGAGTAGAGAACACATAGCCAGCTGCAGTCCCTTGGCACTTTATGACCAGTACGATACAGTTATGGTCAAAGACAGGGCCAGTGCTGATGGACGCAAATAACCCCCAAGCTGTCTCTCAGCAATGCCGCCAAACATTGACATGACTGCCACCTGCTTGAGCAAGACCTGAGAACCATTCACTGACAGCTAATTATTCTTCCTCAGCAGATTGTCCTTGAAACAAATGAGGATAGACAGGACATGAACAAACCCCAAAGGCCTGCCTTGTCAGCTCTCCCTGCCACATTTGCCAGCTAAGGGACAGTGAGGATTGGCATGGCTCCCTTTCCCCACATCCCTCCACCTCCTTGCCTAAAGATTCAGCCCATACCCAGCCTCTGGAACCACCCACAGGTCCACAGTGGAATGGCTCAGCACCAAATCAACCATGCTAATAGTCCCATTCTGACCATTTATTTACCCCTGTCCTAGGAATGAAGATCTTGATTGGCCTCTTATAACTAAGCTCCTGTCATTTCACTGGGGTAACTGATGACTGAGATCTGTCTTATTTCCATCATTACTTAGTCACTGCTTGGTTCCTTGCCCAGATCCCAAGTTTCCACAAAACTAGGTTCTTGCTTTGCCTCTCCTATATCTAGGGACTAGAATCCTAACCCTGAAATCCCATCCCCTTAATACTTGTTGCCAGACCTTCCCTATCTGGACATATGCCAAATATCCCACAAACCCAGGCCCATTCTAGTTTCCAGGACAAGCACAAGGTCATGAAATCTAGGTCCAGAGCAGGAAGGTGATTTTATAGTTCATTTTATTACCAAGGAAATATAGGTCCAAGGACACTAAGTGACGTGGCCAGGGTCACATAGTTAATTGTCAGAAGCAGGATTCAAACTCAGGTCTTCTGGCTCCAGAACTCATACTCCTTCCAATGTACCATGGTCTACCTTCTTCATCTTCCCTGCTAATGAAACCGGCCCCAGTTGCCTGCCCTGCCCTTCCCCAGTGGTCTCTCTAGTATCTGACTTAACCCCTATAACCAGTCACTACCAAACCTCAGGTCAGACAAGGATAGCCTGCAGAACAATAGTGATATGTATACCTAATCTTGTTCCAAATAATTATGGCAACTACTGGGAAATTTGTAAGTCTAGAAGACCTTCAGCTAAAGATGATTTTCTACTGCTAGAAGTATGACAACTGTCTAAATTCCAGGCTAATCTACACTCTGGAACTACTTCTTCCAAACTTAAAGAGACCAAAGCAAAATATGGACATGACTTCAACTAACCTCCTACAAATGTCTCTAACATCATAAACCACACAAAAGGACCATAGAATCCATTATTTGCCCCAGAACTCCTTCCAACATTCTATTTTTTTGACAGTTCTTTATTGGAACAAGGATGATGCCTTTCATGAATATTTTATCTATTCCATGAATAGATATGGTTCTGTGACCAGTGCATACTTTGACATGGGTGGTAATGGAATTCCCTCCACCATGATGTACCACAAGACCATTACAAAGCCAGTAGCATGTTGTAGAGTGAAAAAAAAATCACTACTTAAATGATCATCAGATCACAGAGGTAGAGCCAGAAGAGACTTCCAAGGCCCTATAATCCAACCTTCTCATTTTACAATTGAGGAAACTGAGATCCAAGGCAGATAATTGATTTTCCCAATGTCACAAAGGCAAGAGAATGGCAGAGATAGTATTCAAACTCAAGTCTGTTGGCCCTAGTTATCCCCATCCACCATACTCTTTGAAATTCACAAAATGTACCATCCAACAATAACTGAAAGTTATGTATTGCTTTTGTTTTATGTATGTTATCTAAATACATTCTCAGAACTCTTCAAGTTAAGCCATACAGGTACTATCCCCATTTTGCTTAAGAAACTGAGGCTCAGAGAGATGGAACAACTTGCCCATGGACTTTAAAAAAAAAGAAATATAAGAGGAAGAATTTGAACCTGTTTCAATGGCAAGATGTCCTGTCTCTACAATCCAAAATAAAGATCCTTTCTCACCTTCATCATGTTAATGACTTATCCAATGACTTGGTGATTTGATTCCCTGCACTGAGGGTTATATTTTGTGGAGCTCTCTGGCTCTAAGATTAGCATATCACTAAACTGAAGTAAATTTACAAATCTCTCACAGAATAGAAAAAAATGGGCAAGTCCTTCCCTAGAGGTGCAAGATGGAAAGCAATGGTTTAGAGACAGGCTAGATTAGAATGTGGGATGCTGAGTTTCTTCACTCTGAATATGCCTCCAGATAATCATCTTATGCAAATTTCTTTACGTCTATAGTTTATTCCTCTGTAAAATAAGTACATGATAATTATACTAGCTGTGTGGAGTTTGTGTAATTATGGAGAGAAAAAACTTTGCAAATGTAAACGTACTTCGTAAATACAAACTTATGCAATACTCAGCAATCTTTGCTAAATTGAATATAACAATGTGGAGAATGTAGATTTTCTGTTTTGTTCGGCTCTTCCCCAAAGTACAGAAATGAATAGGGCTGAAACACTTTCAGCAACCAGAACTTGTAGGAGCTGCATTTTCATTCACCAGCTTATTGTGTCAGCCCAACCAATTTTTTTTTCTTTTTCCTTATCGATTATGAGCATAATACTTCATAGCATAAAAACAACTGTCTCTCCAGGGCCCATCAAGTCATCCTGGTAATCCCTGTAGGTTCATTCACTCATTCAATTACAGACCGTATCATTTGTAACTCTTATATTCAATTGGGTCCTTTCCAAGCAAAAGAATTCTCTTTGGCTCTGACTCTCATTTGTGTTTCTATTGTTAGATCTCTAATATGCACCAGATGACTTTTCTTCTTTTAATCAGACCCTTTGCCACTGTGCTTTTTATTCAGCTCACTTAATTTTACCAAGTCCCAAATGTTAGAGATGTTACATTTGCTCTCTCTGCCCAAAGATCTGTAAGTGCTCTCCATGTATTTCTCCATGTGCTTGTCATTAGAACGGAATGTCATTATATGTCTCATAAAACTGAAGATAAGAAAAGGTTTTTACAAGATGTGGCTGTCCAAACAGGCTGCACCAGCAATCCAGACCAGCGTTGCAGCCGGTGAGCTCAGAGATCTTACATATTTGAGGTGTCTCACAACTTTTACCATGAGGAAACTCTTCCTCACTTGGTTCTCTCACTAAGCTCTTTCTAACTTGGCTGCTTATGCTAAAGTTCAAATCGATTTTCTCTTATTTTCTATTCATTGAAGATAATGAATGCTTTGGTCCCAAAATTTTATATACTAAACCTCCTTATACATTTAAGAAGAATTCTTATAATGATAGGATTTTAGATTTAAGAACCAGAAGGTACTTTAGAAGTGATCCAGTTCACACATACAACCTACTTTTCCTGATGAGAAAACTGACATGTCCCAGAGGCATGAAATGACCTGCTAGCAGACACACAAGTAATAATAACTGACCTTTTTACGGAGCTTTAAGGTTCATGAAGCCCTTCCTATATTTTATGTTACTTGAACCTCATAACAACTCTGTCAGGATGATAAGGAAGGTGTCATCCCAATTTTACAGATGAGGAAATTGAGCCTGAGAGAAGTCATAGCTTGCTCTTGGTCACTTGTCTATTAAATATCAGAGACAGAATTTGAACACAAGTCTCTCCTAACTCCAAACCCAATACTCTTTCTACTATACCACAAATGTAGTGGAAACATAACTTATTATGTCACAATCTAGCTTTTCTCTTTTATTCAGTCCCAGATTTCATGGGGGCACATTATCTCTAATATCTATTAGGTATATATTAGGCACTGTGGAGAGATGCAATATAAGTATAAGACATGATGTGTTGTCCTCAAGGAGTCTACAATCTAGTTTGAAAAAATAAATATGTATAAAATAATTAGAAAGTAAGAATGGGTCCAGTTACATGATACTGAACCTAAGTGTAGGAGTAGTCCAGAGAATGGAAAGATCCTTTGGAGCTGGAGTAATTGGTGAGTTCTATTAGTCTGTGCTCCTGTTGCCTCATTCCACATTGCTGACTTAAATTTGGGGACCATTATGGTGGGGCAGATAGGTCTTTACCACACATGCTAATAGTTACAGGGTGCTACTTCTTCTTCTCTGGCCTAGAAATAGCCATTCTGGTTCTTCATACCTTGCCATCCTCCATTGGGCACACATCTGCAGGGGTTAATAAGGGAAACACCCCTTGGAGAGGGCAGAAAAGCACTGCTGGAAAGGATGATGAGTCAGGATGCCCCCATCTCACTGTTACTGCCTGCTCCCATGTCTTCCCAATGTAGGAGAGGAAGGTTCCTGTGGGGAGATGGTAAAGAATGAGGGTTGCTAGAAGCAGTGGAGGTCATGGAAAGAGAAAGAGAATATATATGTGAGAGACTGATAATCGATATGAGAAAATCTCCTCTGAGGAAGTAAAAGGACCATTTGCAACCAGGTGCTACATAAGAAGAACGTCATAGGTCCTGACAATCCCAGGATCCAGTGATAGACTAAGAAGTGGTCCACTAGCCATCATCAGTCCACAGAGAGGGGGATCCTTTAGAAACACCACTCCCCTCCACCCCACAGCATATTCCACCCCAGAGAAAGAGGAGTACTTCAGACAGGGCAAAGCAGGGCAGGGAGACAGTGCCTCTGGCTATTCTGTGGAAACCTCTGCCTCCTGCATCCAAAAGGATGCAAAACTTTTCCTCAAAGTTTTGCATTACTGACCTTCTAAAATGTTCCTGCAGGTTTCCATTTTATTAATTTAATGTTATACCCTCTTCTCTTTAACCAGATTGGCTAAAGATTTCTCAATTTTTTCAGTCTTTTGAAAGAATCAGCTCTTTGTTTTACTTATCATTTCTATAGATTTGTTTGTTTCCATTTTATGATTTCTCCTCTAATTTTTTATATTTTTCTTTTGTGGTTATTTTAAATGTATTTGTTGCCTTTTTAATATTTAACGAATGTTCGGTCAATTAATACTTATCTTTCTTATTTTGTTAATGTATGTTTGCAAACATATGCTTTTTCCCATGCAGACTAATTTAGTTGTATCCCAGTAAATTTGGTATGTTCTTTTTCATCATTATCATCTTCTTTTGTAAATCTATTAAAAATTAATTAATTTATTAATTAAAATTAAATAAAAAATAAACTGTTCCTGCAGACCAAAACTTAAGTTGAAAAAGAGGTCAGGGCTGAAATGTTACCTTGAGAGACAGAGGGGAAAAGGTCCATACTTCAAAGAAGGCCAGAGTATTTGAGGGAACATTATCATGCCTTTTGAAATCTCCAGTACAAAGGAGAGGTGAGTATAGTCACTGTCAACAAGCATTTGTTGAAGTTGTTAGATGCCAAACCCTATGCTAAGTGTTAGGGATACAAAGAAAGGCAAAAATATAATCTCTGCCTTCAAGGAACTCACATTCTAATAGAGAAGACAAAATGCTACCCCACCCCCAACAAAAGTACATATTTAGTGTAAATGAAAGGTTAAGGCACTAACAGTGGAGTTGGGGAGGGTAGAAAGGACCAGAAAAGGCCTCCTACAGAAGGTGAGATATGAGTTGAGTCTTGAGAGAAGCCAGGAGATGGAAATAAGGAGGGATAGGATTACACACCTAATGGGTACAGCCATTGAAAGACAACAAGTGGGGATATGCAGTGCTGTGTTTGAGGAAAAGCAAGAATGCTACTACTGCTGCATTGTAGAGTACATGGAGAGTAGTGATGTGTAAGAAGACTGGAAATGTCAGCATGGATGAGTTTTTGAAGGGCTTTTAAAGCCAAACAGAGTATTTTTATATTTGTTTGTGGAGGTAATAGGAATCACTGGAGTTTATTAAGCGAGAAGCAACATGACCAGATATTTGTGCTTTTAGAAGACCATTTGGCAGTTGAGTGGAGGATGAATTGAAGTAGGGAGAAACTTGAATCCAGGACACCAACCAACAGGCTATTGCAATAGTCCAGGTGTGAGGTAATGAAGGCCTGTACCAAGGTGGGAACTATGCAAGTGGAGAGACTGGGATGTAAAAGTAGAAACAAGAAGATTTGACTAGAGATTAGCTCTACGAAGTGAGTGTGAGTGAAGAGTTAAGGATGATACCAAGGATGCAAGACTGCGCAACAGTGAAGATTATGACAGTAATAGCCAAGTTTGGAAGGAAAAGGTGTTTGGAACAGATTGAGCTTGGGATGTCTATAGGAAATTCAGTTCAAGGTGTCTAAGAGGCAGTTGGTGATTTGAGACTATAGGTTAAGAGAGAGGTAAGGACTGGATAAACAGATCTGAGAGTCATCTACAGAGAGATGAAAAATGACCTTAAGGGAATTAATGAGATCACCAAGCAAGATTGTATAGAGTGAGAAGAGGGCCCAGAACAGAATCTTGGGGGCCACTCACAATTAGTGGATGTGATCTGGATAAAGATCCAGTAAATAAACTGAGACAAATCAGTCAGACAGGTAGGACGAGAATCAGCAAAGATCAGTGTCATGAAAACCTAAAGGGGAGAGAGTATCCAGAAGAAGATTGGTAATCAATAGCAGCAAAAAGCATCAGGGAGGTCAAGAAGGAGGAAGACTGAGAAAAGCCATTCTTTTGGCCACTGAAATTTTTGGTAACTGAAGAGAATCGATTTGGTTGATGAAGTCAGGACCCAAATTACAGAGCATTTGAAATCTTCTGAGAGGAGAGGAAGTGGAGGTACAAATTGTAGAATTTTCTCAAGGTGGAGAGCCATGAAGACAAGAAAAAAATATAAGATCCTAGAAAGCAGAGATAGTCAAATCAAGTAAGGTTTTTTTTTTCTTAAGAATTAGGGAGACATGGGAAAGTTTGTAAGCAACATGGATAGGGAAACATTGAAGATTAGTGAGAGAGTGGAGATGATAGAGGGGGCAATCTGTTGGGGAAGACAGGCTGGAATGGGATCAAGCATCCATGCAGAGGGGTCTGCCTTGGCAAAGAGAAAGGCTACACCTTCATCTGAAACAGGTAAAGGAGGAGAGAGTGAGGGAAGACATATGAGCGATGTGAACTGAAAAGGGGAGAGCTTTTGGCAAATGGCCTCTGTTTTTATTTGCTGTGTTTTTTTTCTCGTTTCAGTAAGGTTTTTTCTTAAGGTTAGTGTGTCATGGGAGGCTTGAGGAAAGGTGAATAAGTTTAAATAGCTGCTGTGGTATGTGAGATAGTGAATGAATTCAGTTGGGGAGGCATAAAAGGATTACCTTGTTTCAGTGAGGGCCTAGTGAGATGATGTAACACAAATTTGTAGTTTTGTGATCTTAGTCTAGCTTTGTTCAGTAGCACACGAGTAAGACTGAAGGCACCAGAAGGTGTGAGTAATCCAAGGTGGGAGTTTTGGAAGGCATGAACAGCGATAAGACAAAGGGGCAAAGAACTCAAGCATGAATGATAGTATAAAGTTGAACTGGTTCACCAAGGGGTAGAAATAGGAAAGGGAGAGGGTGATTCAAGGGTAATGACGTAGGAAAGAACTGAGGGGAAGAGGAATTAGAAGTGAGGCCGAAGGAAAGAGCTAGGAGTCATAAGACAGGGAAAGAGATGGAATGAGTTAACATTATTTATTATCAGATAAAGGAATTTGGAAGTTCACAAACATGGAAGAGGAGCACATTTGTGAATGATGTTGGCAAGATCCAGCGTCTGTCCATCTGGACATGTAAATGAGGTACAGTGGGAGAGTAGGTCACGAAAACTGAACAGATTGTGGAACTGGAAGTTAAGGTATTTGAAAGAATGTCAATATGTATGTTGAAGTCTGCTATAATGAGGGCATGAATTGGAAAGACTGAGCACTAGACACCGAACTCATTGAAGAGAAGAGGGTTGACAGATAATAACTAGAATCTTAATTGGGTGATAAATTTGGATTAAACAGGAGATGTTACTGAGTGATGAAGGTAGAGAGAAAGTTCAGAAGTGACAATGAGGAGCCAGGTTTCAATTCCTCTACCCTGACCTGTGAGTCACAGAGTACGAGCGAAAATGAAACCAGTCCTGGAAAGGATGGTTAGAAATGCAGTGTCAGTATAAGGAAGTCAAAAGATGGAAAGAGTGAAAAAGGAAAGGGTTTGAAGCGAGACCAAATTTGTTAATTATGGAACAGGCATTCCAGAGAATTCAGTGGAAGGGATAGGTAGATCCGGAGTGGAACATTGAGGGAGGAGAATTAAAGAGGATTGGATCAAGGAAGCAGGTGCTGGGGGATGAGAAATGGCCACGGAAATATAGCTGAGCATCCCAAATCACTGGGTAAGGAAGAGTATTAGAGGGTGGAAAATGCTAACTATTGAGCAATTAATGGATACAAGCAATGGATACAAGCAAATGGATACAGCATAAACTCCACCCCCTAAATTAGTTTGTTCTAGGTGCTGGAATTCCTAGCCATTGCTCTACTTCTGGGTGATCCCTAGTACACCTGGATCCAACTCCCACAATAGTGACAGAAGCAAGCCGGACTGTGTCAACAAAACCAAGCAAAGAGTTATTACTTGGAAGTAAACTGCAACATGCATAAACGAAGTCTAGTTCCTTGGTAATAAAAGGCCTGAATAAAGGAAAAAAATACACTTTGTTAAGTATTTGACCAAACCCTATCTTTGCCACCAGCTTAGCTAAGTATTATCTACTGCATGAAAGGTGCTATATCCCAAAGCATTGCTCTATATAATTAGTTTGCATATAACCTTGATTTAAGAAATGTTAAGACTGAGAGAGATAGTCTGGACGGTCACCCTGGTGGTGCTTTCCACCCAACCTACCACTGTGGTCCAAAACTCTCAGGAGCAAGAGCTAGTGTCAGACCAGTAGGTACAGCCCTGACGTAGCTTTTAATCAAAATTCAAATCATTCCTGTCTATAAGACAATACCGGCCTTCGTGAATGGATTTTTCATTTAGAAAGAAATCAACAAGCTATGGATCCTGCAGACCATCCAACTCACATTTCTATTCACTACAACCCTCTTCAGCAAAAACTCACTTCTGAGTTCAAGCTTGACCCTCTAAAGCCAGAGTGATTTATTGATTAATGATTAGAGGGAAAACACATCTTAATAAAGCCACTAGATTATGTTGTTTTTAATTTAGATTACTGAAAGATTGAACTCAATTCCAAGTGACCTGACTTTACACTGGTATTATTTCCTCTAGTACAGACCTAGGTTTTGTGGCTAGATTGGATTTCATTGTGCTATGGCTGGATTTCCATGTCATTAAGCTATTTACATGATGATGCTACTGAAGATGTAGCAAAAAGCCTGGCCTTCATCCCTCTATCATTTGTGCCAATGAATTCTGAGTCTCAAGATCCACACACTAAATACAAAACACAAGGAAGCCTGACAGTATGAAGCTAAAAAAAATGAAATTAAAGCTCTTTGTAAGTTTCAGGAAATAAATGTGTTTGTGATTTATGCACTTGGAGAGGTTTTTTTTTTTTAATGGAAAAGATAAACAAGAATGCTTCTGACCTCAATTTCCCAGGCAGCTGGAAGGCATAGTTAACATACTTTCAAGGTACATAACTAGGCTGAGCTACTATGATATTTATTGCAAAAGAATTCTTGTCTTCTTATGATGCAATTAGTCATTTACAGGGGTCAGACTGAATTCATATACTTATTTTATGGCCACCAATTCTTTTCTAATAATATGGGCTCTGCTTCCTACATTGCTGCTACATATGTATTATTGCATTTCTCCCTCTTCTCTCTTTTCTCTCACTCTCTTTCTCCTCTCTCTCTCTGTCTCTCTGTCTCTGTCTGTCTCTGTCTCTCTGTGTCTGTCTCTGTCTGTCTCTATCTCTGCCTGTCTCTGTCTCTGCCTGTGTGTGTGTGTGTGTGTGTGTGTGTATGCATGTTTCTGTCTGTCTCTCAAGGTCTCTTTGTGTCAGTATGCTTTTCACCCACTCTTAAATCTGCTAACCAAGTGTGTGAGCAGAAGTGAAGGTGAATAGGGGCAGGCTAGTCAGAGGAAGAGGTCTCAAACTAACAAATCTCTCTTGAGGCTCTCATTTTTAGAGTAGCTCCTTTGTTCTGGTTCAGGTCTTGCCACTTTAAAATCGTAGTCCATCACTGTACCTTTCCATCACCTCCATCCCCACTTTGCAAGGACATTGGGGTTCTGAAAATCTTTTCCTGATGGGAAAGGGTTCGTCACCCGTAGATTACTTGACTGATCAGCATCTCTAGCTACCAGTGACCTTAATCTTGTCTTTGCCTACAGACTTCCTTTAATGTAGGAAGACGGACCCAGGCACGAGTAGCTCCAGAGAACATCTGCCTTTGCTGTCATTGTCCTCCTTTCTTTAAACTTCTTCTTCTGCCTAATTGGTCTTCCTAGTCTCTCCTTTTCACCTTAGGTTTCAGTGAACTTAGATCCCTCCTGTCACAACCTACTCTCAGAGTACAGGGTATTTGAGCTATAGACATCAAGGTCACTTTTGAGCCCTCTCCTTCCTTTCTCTCCTGCCTACTTATTTCTATCTTTCATCCTCTTCCAAAGTGCTCAGTACCCATAGGCTATCCCCAATCTGCCTAGGCCCAGGACTCTGTGGTACCCCTACACAGAGATGTCCTTTCCAGCTAGTTTCCCATACTCCATGCATCTTTTCCAAGATGATAGCTAGCTTTCTGATCCCCACTGAGGTGTTAATGACAAGTTGTTACCTTTCCTGTGGTTATTCTTGTTTTAAGGGAAGATTCCTGAACACATAATGCCTTATTTCTAATGATCACAATTTCAGGCAAGAGGCCTGAAGTAATGATGGAGATATTTAATAAAATGAGATTCTTTCCACATCTCCCCTCCAATCCTAACACAGAAATGACTCCCTAGCCCCTTTAAGGAAAGTCATCCCTGATGAAAAGTTGGTACCATAGATACAATCACTATTCAGAGGATAGAGGAAACAACTGTATTTTTAGAGTGTGAAACTTAAATAAGGAACTAGTAAAGCACATAAACAGGGAGCCAGGGTTAAATTAAACAGAAACAAGTTGGGTTTCCTTACACAAATGTTTTGTGCTATCTTTGAATCATTTTGTTGGCTCTGCCTGCCCAGATACTATGCCTTCTCCCTAGTGAGTCCCCTGGTGTACTTTTGAGGGAAGATCATTTGCACTAAAACAGTTTGTCTTGGAGAGTAAGTTCTTGATCAAGTATATTCAGTGGTAGCATAAAAAAGTCAGGCCAGCAAGATAGAGAGAATAGAGGAAAGCCATAGTTAGCGCTGGACAGCAAGATCACAGGATAGTTCCAGTTGGTGGGTCACATAGCTAAGGACCTAGAATCAGAGTCACAGATCTAAGGAGCTAATAGATTCCCTGAATCCCAGAAGACATTAAAGACAAATTCAGATTCCTTAGGGCAGCACTTCTGGAAAATAGGATAGAGGCAGCTCCTGACTCTTTTCACTTTTTGTAGGATGAAGTCAGTTTAGTTTCCAGGAGAGGAAGTAAGAAGAGCATCCCAGTTCACTACAGCCAAGAGAATTGCCCCAGAAAATATAAAAAGCCCCAGCATGTCTGGCTTCCAGGCAAGCTGTGTGTTGGATAGCTGTGTCTGATTACTGTCCTCTTTCAGAATTTAAACCCTGTTGAATTGAAGCCAGCTGGAGTCATTAAAATAGCTGCCTGTGATTTGAATAAAACGCCGATTGGCAAAGCTGCAAAAAATAAAATTAGAATGATCAATGCATATCTGAATGAAAGCTGGGATGGAAGTTCCAGCAAAGCTCATCTCTGCCGATGCAATGATGGATTAGCCTTTGTGAGCTGAAGTCAGGACAATCTGCAAGATGCAAGGCATCTAATATGGCGGTCACAGGCAGAAGAGAAAATTAATTGATACAATTAACATATTTGATACCATTTCTGGCTTTCATTCCAGGACTGGCAAACTCCCCCCTCCCCATCTTAACCTTCTTAGGCTGTATTAATTGAAGCACAAAATACAGAACAAGCGAGGGTGGCATCCTGCTAGATTACACTCCGGTCAGACCACATCTGGGGCATTGTGTTGAGTGGGCAACACATTTCAGAAATGACCTGAATGAGAGAGAGCACATCTGGAGGGAATTGACTAGAATATTGAAGTGAATGAGGACCATACCATATGAAGACTGGTTGAAGGAATTCAGTATGGAAAAGAGTAGAATTAGGGGAGACAGAACAGATTGTCTTCAAGTATTTCTCACATCTGAAAATATTAGATTTGTTCTGCTGAACTGAAGAGCAAAAAACAAGGAGTCCTGAGTATAAGTTATAAGAAGAGAGATTTCAGCGCAATATAATGGAAAGTTTTCTAACAATTAGAGCTACCCAGAAGTAGTACAACTGGAAGGGAATAAAGAGGTCATTGAATCTAACCTTGTACCTATCCCTGGTTTTTGCAGATGAGAAAACTGAAGCACAGAGGTTAAAAATCACTTGTCCAAAGACATGTAGGTAATAAGTGATAAAGGCAGGACTTGAACCTGGGTCTTCTGACTTCAGGCCCATTGCCTGTTGACTCTGCTACACTGGAGGTAGTGAACTCCCCATTACTGAAGATTTTCAACCTGAAGATGCATGAACACTTGTCAAGAACATTTCTAAAATGTATTACTGCTCAATTACATGTTGGATTTAATGACTCCTGGGGTGCCTTCCAACTCTGAGAGTCTAGGATTCTGCCATCCTATTTCAGGTTCATCTTGAGTCTTGTTGATTTGTGGTAGCCTCTGGTGTCTGCACTTTGGTCCTGGTAAAATTATTTCCCAACATTTCATATGTATGTATGTATCATTCACATGAGGATTAGTAGATACAAAGTCAACTTCAAAATACCTGAATTCAGGTCCCACCTTGGTCCCATGCTGGTTGGGAGACCTAGGGCAAGTCACTTAACTTCTCAGTGTTTCAGGCCTAATGCTCTAAATCAGGGCTTCTTAAAACTTTTTCCACTTAAGAGATTCCACAGGGTTCATTTGTGTTGTGTGGCCTGAGGGCATTTGGAGTGCAAGGTGCATATGCTTTGTGTTCAGAACCAAGGCTGCGCTGAAGTTGCATGATACAACACTGGCAAGCTCTGCAGAAATGCCTTGGATTCATTATGTGTTTGATTTTTGATTAATTTTTGGTCGTTGTATAGTCGGAAGCCTTTTACTGTTGCCAAATTTTTTGCGACCCCGTGGTTGAGACCCATAGTTTAGGAAGTGCTGACCTAAATTACAGAGTAGGTGCTGAGTTTTATTGATTGAGGGAATTTCCTCACCTGGAGTACCCTATACCAATGAAATTACAGATCCCATTAAAAAAAATGTATAATATTCCTTCTGTTAGACTATAAATTCTACTAGGACAGGGACTACAGCTTAACTATCTTTGCATTTCTCCCAGAACCTAATATAGTGATCTGAACAGAATAGGTTTGAGTAATTGGCTGTTTGATGAATGCATGAATGAATGAATGAATGAATGAATGAGTTAAAGAATGAATGAGTGAATGAATGATCTGTGTCCTCTGTTATTTGAGTGTCAGAGAAGACATGGTACCCAGGTACTAGTGAGGAATACCTCAGAAATGAATATCTGAAAAATAGAAGTAAGGTAGTAGCTAGATAGGGAACATCGTGTGTGATACCGTCTTCCATGTTATCTCTTGATTTGGACTGGATGCAAAGATGAGAAAAAAAAATGTACTTACATCTTTCCAAAGGAAAAATGTGCTTACATCTTTCTCAAGGAAAAATGTACTTACATCTTTCTCAAAGAAAAAGAAATGAGGTTCTTCAGAACCACAGAGATGGTGAAAGGTGTGGGAAACTAGTCCTATGAAGAAAGAGGGTATCCCATCTACTGTGAGAGCTGCTGGTTCTTATCACAAGGGGTCAGAATCATGAAAGCTGGTCATTTCCAAAATTATAAGGGAAATGGATCTGCGTTTTGAGCATCTGAGAGCACTAGAATCTTAGGCCAAAAGAGGCCTCCGAGGTCCTCTAGTTGGGAGACCAGTTAGTATAGTAGGTAGTATTAGACGTGGAGTCAGGAAGCAAGAGCTGCTTTCAATTACTGCTCCCGATCCTTACTAGCTGTGAGATTCTGGGCAAACTCTGTGAGCCCCAGCTCCTTATGTATAAAATCAGGAGGTGCTGATAGCAATTCCAGATAGAAATTCTATAATCCTTGTTAGATGGATGAAGTTTTTATGCTACCATTTGCCATGATAGCATACGGCAGATGGTCAGCCAGTCTCAGCTTCAAGACTTTGAGGGAAGAGAAACTTCCTTATCTTCTAAGACAACCCACCCACTTTTTGTTTTTAGTCCCCTCCCTTTGAGAGAGTTAAAGAGCTTCCTTTTCCACTCCCACTCCCACCCTCAGGTGTGCTAAAGCCAGAAGGTTCTTGAAAGCTAAAGTCTTCAATTTTCAATAGGACCATTTACACCTTCGAAACCCACAAACACTACAAATCAAGGCTTGATTTATTGTTTTGTGGAGTGACTAGATTTAAGAAAACGATAGAGAAAATGTTAATGAAGATTAAATTCAAAAGTGTGCTGTAACAACAGTTTTGTTTTTCAGAGAGCCTGTTGTAAAACATATATCAGCACACTCCTCCCCACTCCCTTCACCTGAGCACCCTCGTCAGATACTCTGTATACTAGAAGTAGCTTTTGGCAGTCCAGGGCCCTCACTCCAGCACCCCAACCACACCTGCCCTGCTAAGGAAGGAGTTCATGCTCCTATTCACAGAGTCTGACTCCTTCACTTCACAGGTAAGGAAATTGAGGCCTAGAGTGGGTAAGTAACTTGCCCAAAGCCACATTCGGGGAGTAAACTGCAGAGCCCACATTGGAACTCAATTCCTCTGACTGCAAATGCCACATTTACTTTGCACTCACCTACAGCAATCTCTAATCGTATCATGTATGTGTAACTAGATCAGGTTAAACTAGGAGGGAAGCTCCGGAGCACACCAGATCTCACTAGAAGACTGCAGATATTAGATTGAGGTGCACTTAATGGACCCTTATGTCACAACTTCTGTTGCCCTTTAACCTCCTCACTTCCCCTCACACCCTGAAAGAACAGTGTTCTTTCATAAGTCTCACATCTGGTGTCAAAGCCAAAGCAAGGCAAAATTATGAGTCCAAAAATTACTTTTTGTCCCTGAGTTTCCCCTTTCTAGTCCTTTCCTCTGCTTGATGGCACTCCTTCCTTCTAACTCTCTAATTCCCAATGTTCCTATATCCTCTCTATATACTTAACTCTTTGCCCCTACTTTATGAAAGGAATCTATCAGTCAGTTACACTTTAGTATAAGTGTGCCCCACTACCCAACAAGGGCTCTGAGCTCATGCAGAGATAGGTTACATCCTGGAATGACTGACTCCAAAGGGTCAATTTCTCTCTCTTTGGATGTACCCCAACCCTTAATAGCTCCAGGGAAATCTCTGATGCAAAGCTCAGATTGGAAATGTATCTAGGATCTCCCCAAAGTGTGGATAACCTCCTAAAAAAATACTTAGTATAAAATAGGGGCATCAGCTATTGATTGGGTAGCTGTTTATTTCTTCTATCACAAAAAACAGCATAGAATATCGAAGACATGATCACATTCATGAATTAACAAACACAGAAAATATAAAACAGTCAAATAGCCCTTTATACTCACTATACTCCTCCTAGAAGGTAAAGGCGACTTTGTAAGATTGCTAAACAAATTCCATGTTCTCTTCAAAGTGACACTGTCTAAACCACTAATGTGGTCTGGATCTCCTGACCAGTTAGGACATGGCTTTCTTTAGGCCTTCAGTTACAGAATGATGCTAACTAGTCTTCTCCTTCAAGATGTGTGCTGTCAAAGAAATACTCCTCCTCAACTGATGCCCAAATTCTGAACTCAGAAAGGTCAAGGGAAAGAAATTGATAGAACTGAGTCTTACAAGAGAAGAGAGCTCATACAGATCATAGGGAAAGTGCCTTCTTCCAACAGAATCCATCCTTCCCTACTCTCAGTTGCCGATCGTCTTAGTATAGCTCTAGTCACTGGCAACCCATTAGGAGCTTCCCATATCATTCCAACAAATTGCAAATTCCTTAGTAAGAAGGTAAAATGCATGTCCAGCTCTATAGAAAGTATCCCAGTCAGAAAACCAAGGGTTCCCTTGATTATCAGACATAAATTTAAGCCAATGTATTACTCATTCATATTTGGATTTCAAATCTTAGCTCTAATGATGGAATAAAAAATGTTAGGTCCTTTCTCCAAGGAATCTGAGGTATCATTGAGCAGGTGTGACAAGTAGAACATAAGATCTTGAGGGAATGGAAATAGCACTGTTTCTAGTATCAGAGACCTCCAAATTCCACTTCTTACACTACCTATGTGATCTTCAATCATTCACTTCACCTCTCTGAGATTCAGTTTTCTCATCTGTAAAACGTGACCTTAGATAATTCACTTCAATTCTCTGAGACTCAATTTCCTCATCTGTACAATGATGGGGTAAACTAGAGAATAGTAATAATAATAACATTAATAACTAATATGTAGGTAATTCTTTCAGGTTCACAAAGCACTTTCTTTATACTAGCTTATTTTTTTTAAAGCTCAAATCTAGGATGCCATGATCTTAACTGGAGGATATCCTGTCTTCTAGTCCATGTAGGCCTCCATTCCTGGTTAATTCCATAACCCAGGACTCCTTTCCATCTCCATCACATAATTGGCTGTCACTTCTTTCTTGCTGTCTCTGCTGCCTTCCTCGTGTAAACTTCTGATATGTAGTATTTACTTAATAAAAATATTTAAAAGAAAAAAAAGATGGGCTAATGCTTGCTACATGACTTGCTTGACAATGTAGGCTTTTCCTTCTTCCACTTCTCTAACATCAGTACAGCACTGCTAATGCTTTTACTTAGGGGAATTCTTCCTAATGAGGAAGATTTTGAAGGATTTACTAAGTACCTAAGTCTTCCAGTGGGCAAACTGCTTCCTGGTAGTCAAGGAGGCATTTTGGAGAGCTGAAGAGCCCCATCATGGCCTGAAAGCAGTAATGCAATTTCGCAAAGGCTGTAATACATTTTTGCAAAAGTAACCAAAGTATCTCAGGCAGGGTGGGAAAATGTACACCTGTACTAGTCATTTGAGTGTCCAGCTGATGTAAAAGAAAAATCTCAAAAATGAAATACCATAAAAATATTCAACTCCACAAACACCTGTGAATTGATTCCTGTATACAAGGCAGGGCAGCTATGTGGCACAAGCGGACAGAGTGCAAGGCCTGAAATTAGGAAGATTCAATTTCCTAAGCTCAAATCTGGCTTCAGACAGCTGTGTGACCCTGAGCAAGTCACTTAACCCTGTTTGCCTCAGTTTCCTCATTTGTAAAATGAACTGGAGAAGGAAATGGCAAACCACTCCAGTATCTTCACTAAGAAAACCCCAAATGGGGTCATGAAGAATCAGACATGACTGAAAGCAACTGAACGATATAAGGCACTATACTTGGTACTAGTTAAACAAAAATGAATGACACAGTTCCTACTCTTACACAGTTTAAGTCTAGTAGCAGAGAGAGTAAAAATAACAGCTGACTTTTATATAGACTCCAAGGATTGCAAAGAAATTTACAAATAAGACTTCATCTGTGTCCTGCAATTAGCATTCCATTTTGGAGAGGAGGGACTTGCCTGGGGGTCACACAGCTAGTAGAGATATAATTAGAACCCAGGTCTTCCTGATTAGGAATCTAGCATTCTTGTCACAATGCTGTGTACATGAATAAATGTACCGTAAACTAGACTATGAGATGGAACACAGAATGGAATGTAAAGGGAGAAATTAATGAAAGGTATTGGAGAAGTGGAATCGACAGAAAATGCTTAATCAACCAATCAACAAGCATGTATTAAGTACCTACTGTGTACCAGAGACTATGCTAGGTGATAGGGATAGAGAAACATGGAAAAAACAATTCCCACTCTCAAGAAGGTTGAATTGTCAGGTTAAATGTTGAATTGTCAGAAAAGAATCAAAGGCTAATAAAGTGATAAGCCTAACTAACTAAAAGAATGGTAATGTTATCGACAGAAGTAGGGAAGTTAGGAGGGCATTTTGGAGTAAAGATGCTAAGTTCAGTTTGAGCCATATTAAGTTTGAAGTACTGGTTTAAAAAAAATGCCCAATGAAAAGTTGGAAATAGGTCACTAGAGCTCTTTTCCAGAGAATAAAGGCCTGCTATCTCGTTTGGTTAGAAGCACCATGCTGATTGGGTCGAAGTGAGCATTCCCTTTTTTTTTTTTTTTTTTGAGGCAATCAGGGTCAAGTGTCTTGCCCAGGGTCACACAGCTAGTAAGTGTCTGAGGCCAGATTTGAACTCAGGAAGTTAAGTCTTTCTGACTCCAGGCCTGGCACTCTATCCACTACTCCACCTAGCTGCCCCTAACATTCCATTTTTCAGTTTGGATTGTGACCTGAGAGGTTTCACAACAAATCTTTGATTCAGTAATGTGAATACAAAAAAGACCAACCAGATGGGAATGACTTAGGAGTCTTTTGTCATCTTCCGAAAGTTTCAATATTCATTCAATGCCATGAGCATTTATTAAGCAACTAGGGCCTACAAGGTACTATGCCAGGGGCTGAAATATGAAAAGAAAAAAGGTTAACAATCCCTGCCTTTAAAGAGCTAACATTCTCCTGGAGGAATATGGCATGCATACATGTCAATACATACAAGTATACACAAAAGCACTTTCAAGAGGGAGAGAAGACTGAAAGGAGGTGAATCAGGAGAGGCTTCCTGTAGGAGGGAGCCCCTAAGCTTAGCTTTTAAAAAAAGATGGGAATTCTATGAAGCAGAGGTGAAAAAGGATTGTTTCCCTACTATGGGGAACCACTTACGCTGAGACACAAAGATGCCAAGTAGATTAATCTTCATTCCTTGACGCAAGCTCATTTCTGGCTTGGCTATTGCCTGTCTTGTGATCATGGGGTGCAAGGTCTAGTGACCTTTCACAATCGAATACAAAGATAAGGGGGCTTATTTAACCAGCATGCCACTGGCTGGCCCTCCTCTAAGAGCATATTCAGTGGAGTTCCCAGGGAGCCCCACTGAAGGGTGGATAAATAGAGTGGGCACAGAAAGCCTACCCAGGTTAGCCTTCTGTAAAGAAATCAGAGTGGTTCTCCTACTGCATCCCCCAACCCCTTCTGCTTCACTCTGTGGTTGTCGCTCAGTTTTCTCTTCCCACCCTTTGACTGCTGTGCCTTTAAATCACTTAAAGACTAGAATCTGAAAATTTTAGTTGCATTTATATGGTTCTGATTTGGCGCTCTTCTTCCTGTGTGTAGTTGCACTTGAGAAGCATTTGCAAAGGATAATGCTTTAGGAAAGGGGTGAACTGCTAATGACTTTTTAGTATCAGTGGACTTATGTTTTTGGACAGCCCTGGTAAAACTATTGCTCCTCCAATCACACCACGGAGCTGGGAGCAAGACCAGCCCTGCCCTCTCATTTCTACAATTTTAAGGCATATGCTCCTTTCCCATCTTGTTAGATCACCTCCCTACGTTCGTCCTTTAGCTGATGTTTTAAGTATTATATCCAGAATTGTGAAGGAGAAATTCCTACTTCTGCCCTTAATGTTTTTCTCCGTTCTAGAGATAGATGCATTACCGTAACACTAACTTACTATCTTCCCCCCCTCTTTGAACCTCTTTACAGGGGTGTTTGCCTTTGGACTTTTTGCTACTGACATATTTGTAAATGCCGGCCAAGTGGTAACCGGGAACCTGGCACCTTACTTCCTCACAGTGTGTAAGCCCAACTACACCAGCACATCTTGCCGAACTCACCAGCAGTTCATCAATAATGGGAACATCTGCACTGGTGACCTGGAAGTGATTGAAAAGGCCCGGAGATCCTTTCCCTCCAAACACGCTGCTTTGAGCATTTACTCAGCTCTGTATGTTACGGTGAGTGAGTGACAGAACCATCCTGGGATCTTTGGGACCTTCATCGCTGTGCCTCCTAACACCTCCTTTCTCATCCTTCAAATATTGTGACTCCTTTGGAGAATCAACCAAAGAGCCAAAATTTGAATTTGAAGGGGCTGAAAGATCATTCAGTACAACCCCCTCGCTTCACAGATTCAATTAGTCAATTAGCACAATTAATCCCATTTTATGTGAAAAGCCATGTTCCAGGCACTGAATGTACAAAGAAAAGACTCCTGGACCTCCAGGAACTTATGTTCTAAAACTAACAAGAATCACTAACACCCCTACAGTGCTTTGAGGTTTGCAAAGTATTTTATGTGCTGGACCCTTGCAGTAATCCTATGAAACAGGCGTCATTATTCTCTCCATGTTAGAGCTGAGGAAAGTTAAAACTCAGAAAGATGAAATGAGTTGTCTAGGGTAGTGCAGCTAGTAAAAGTCGGAGGCAGGATTTGAACCCAAGTCTTCCAGATTGCAAATAGAATGCTTCTTCCAGTATCACATAGTTCTATCGGATGATTAGGTAGGATAAAAGGATAATACATCCAAATATATGTAAGTGCAAAATAATTTGAAGAGAGAACAGTAATAACCATGGGGAATCAGTGAAAACCTTCAGATGAGAAAAGAGATCACATTGCAAGTTAGTGGCAGAGCCAGCGCTAAGACCCCCAGATGCCCACTTCCTGGTCTAGTGCTCATTCTTAGGACAGACAATATGATACCTCTCTTTCTTACTCTAAAGTAGGGGTGGGGAACCTGCAGTCTGCAGGCTACACGTGATCCTCTAGGTCCTCAAGTGCAGCCCCGAATTCACAAGCACAGTCACACGTGGCCTCCAGAGGCAGGTTCCCCACTCCTGCAAGCTTTTCCTTAGCTTCTGAATGACAGAATTGGTTACAAACACACCCCTCTTTGCAGGAAGGCCAGAGGTGGCAATGACAATGGTAGAGTGACTGCTGTAGTGATATCTAGTGTAGGTTTGGGGTAAATCCAAGTTTCCTTTTTCCTCCCCTTTGCTCCCTCCTCAATAATTTGAGGATAAGGGAACTGAGAGAACATGCCATCATTTTTACCCTCTTGTCCATTAAATTCAGCAAACAATGAGTGTCTACTGTGTACATGGTACAGTGTTAGCTTCTGGAGATACAAAAGAAAAAATCCCTGTCTTTAAGTAGCTTATGGAATAATCAATACGATAAATGTTTATTAAGTGTCCAAGTGCATGCAGATCACTGCACTGGCTACAGAAGGAGATGCAAAGTTTAGATAAATGGCTGCGACCCTCTCAGAGGTCTCATGTTCATGCATAAGGCATCAGTGAAATACAAAAGAAAGGAAGAGAAAGGAAGCCAGTGGGTGACAGAACCACTGGGAAAGAAAGAAATGGTGTTTCCCTTCTTGGTCTTCCTGCTCTGACCTGAAATTGCAGCAACTTGGGAGCAAAAAAAAAAAAAAAAAAGTCTCACACTTCTGGTTCACCATTCTACACACTAGAAAAGTGGATAGGGTGCAGCTTAAAGTTGCCCTGAGGTAAAAGGATGTACAGAAATACTTTCACCATTGTTAAAAACCATCTAATAGCACTGACCCTCCAAGACCAAAGCTCTCCATAGCCTTGACTGTAAAATAGATGCTGCCTGCCCACAGCTGTAGAGTAGATAGGGCACTAGACCTGGAGTAGAGAGACCTGGATTCAAATCCTACCTCGGCACGTACTAGCTATGTGACCCTGGGCAAGTCAACCTCTCTGTGTCTGTTTCCTCATCTGTAAAAATGAGAGGGCTGCACCTAATGACCCCTAAGGTTCTTCCTTTCCAGTTATAAATCTTACGATTGCATGATCTATGATCTTAAAGATACCTGTCCAGGTAAGTAGGATCTCTCTCCTATTTGGCAGTTGGTGTATAGGTATATTTCATAATTTTTAAATAAGTTATGCCAATTTGGCATATTGCAAAATAACAACAGTAACAATAAAGAAAATGCTATAGACCTTAATGTTAATAAATTATTTAATTGATTAAATTCCTTCTCCCACCCCCATTGTATCTTTGCATCATCTAGAGGGTCAATATGCCAATCAACAAATACTTAGTGATCATCTACCATGTACAAGGCAATGTTTTAGGCACAATGAGTCTGTCAACCATAAATCTGTCCTTACTAAATCTCTTTCCATGTTCTCACCAAGGTTTTGGAAAGTGTATTGTTTCAACTACAATGTTGTCAAATTGTTAGATACAGATATGGTAAACAACTCCAGCCTCATTAGGAAGGTCTTAGATTTTCTGAGAGAGATTAAGAGAGAGAGAGAGAGACAGAGACAGAGACAGAGACACAGAGAGGAGAAAGACAGTAGGAGATCTGGACCACAGCTGTAAACAGTTAAAAAGAGGCTGACAGAGTCAAATATGTTATAACCTGATTTCTTATTCTTGCACAGAGTTACAGGAGAAAGCCACAGCTGTAAATAGTATAAATACAAATGAAAAAAAGAAAAACAGACTGTAGTTCCACACACACCCCCACCCCAAGTTGCTGCAATTTCAGGTCGCAGCAGGAGAACCACACATGTAAACAGACTATAGAATGTATCTTAAAGACTTAGAGTGTTATTTCCCTGAGTTGCCTAATTCAATTACTCTTTGCCTGGGGAACAGTGACCTCTAGTGACTTTTTATGATCATTCATGCCTATGATCTTAAAACATCATAAATTTGTATGCTTTAAAAAGAGGTCCACAAAGACTTTCGTAATCATCAACACCATCATCGTCATCATCATCACTATCATTTCTATATCACTTCAAGGTGTGCAAAGCACCTTACAAATATCCCATTTTATCCTCACAACAACTCTGGGAGATAGATGCTATTATTATCCCATTTTACAGGCACATTTTACATTACATGTTGAAATGAAATGAAAGTGAAATGAAATGAAATGAAAAGATGGGGGGAAGGCTTTTTCAAGACCACACAGCTAGCTAGTGTCTGGGGCTGGATCCTGCGCATAGTGAACTATGGTGCCACCTACTGATCTAACCATACACCACTTATGACTTAAAATAATAACCGTGCTTGCATGTGTATAGTATTTTACACACAATATTCTCATTGGATCCTCACAACAACTGTGAAGTAGTTAGCACAACTGTATTTTACAAATGAAGAAACTGATGTCTGAAGAGGTTCCGTGGTTTCCTCAATGGTCTTACTCACTAGAAAATGGCATTTCTGAGGCTTGACCCCAAGCCTGGTGCTCTTTCCGTTGTGTAGTACCTGGTACTTCCAAAGATACTACAGAAATGTGAACTCTTATTACTCTGCAGTGGGAGACAGTGGGAGCAGCAATCTCAGAGTCAGAAAATTAGCCTTCAAGGCCCAGCTCTGACTCTTACTCTCTGTGTTACCCCAGGCATAAACTTTTCTGCCTCAGTTTCCTAATCTGTACCTCTTGTCTCACAGGTCTATTGTGAGGAAAGAACTGGGCAAACCTGCAGTGCTAGAGAAGTGTGAATTGTTATTAAGTTTATTATTAGGTAAATAAAAGATTAGTATTGTGGCTTTATCCAGTGTCACAGAATGAAATAGCCTCAAGGAAATTGATCTTGGGTCTACATTACTAGTGGCTGAAAGTACTTTCTCCTTGACTTATTATTAAGTATTTACCTAGTACTTACTATTACTATTTCAGCACTGGGGTATAGTGCCTGAGTTGGGGGTAGGAGAAAGAACACAGTCTATGCCTTTGCTAATCCTCTTCCTCTGTGAAGTACATTTATAATAGAGGTTTGGGGACTGAGAAATCCTAGATAAACTTTAATCCATGACAAAAAAAAGTATATTATATTTGGTAATAAATTAGGTCATAAGATCATGGATTCAGTTCTGGAAAAGACCATCTAGTTCAATACTTTCATTTACAAATGAAAAAACAGTCTCGGAGAAATTATGGGACTTGTCTCAGGGTCAGAGAGCTAGTGCCAAAGGCAGGATTTGAGCATTTTCTCATCTGATTTTCATTTTCAGCAGGTTTTTAAAGGAAATTTGACACCCTAGAGAGAATCTTGGACTTAAAATAAGAATCCTTAACCTTATCTAGCCCCCTCTATAGTGAAGCCTATAGACCTCATCTCAGAATTCTTGTTGTTATTGTTGTTTTCAGCTGCGTCCAACTCTTCGTGACCCCATTTGGGGTTTTCTTGGCAAAGATGCTGGAATGGTTGTCCATTTCCTTCTCCAGCTCATTTTACAGATGAGGAAACTGAGGCAAACAGGGTTAAGTAACTTGTCCAGGGTCTGGACAAGTAAGTGTCTGAGGCCAGATTAGGGACTCAGGAAGGTGAATTTTCAAGAGAATAGAAGACAAAAAGATGATGATGATACTTTTTTGAATCTAGCAAATTCGAAGCAGGCTTCTTAAAAACCAAATATTATGATGATGTTAGAATGTGTTTAGGACTTGGACTAATTATTGTGGGAAATGCAGGAAAAGGAGAAGACTCAGTTATCTTCAAGGACCTTTACTATGGTCGTGGTCTTCAAAGGCCCTGAAGCTCTCAGAAATGGTATTGGAGGTAATGATTGCAATCTTTCACTAACTTCTAGTAAGTGTCTGAGGTCAGATTAGAAGTTCCTGACTTCAGGGCCAGCACTCTATCCACTTCACCACCTAACTTCTCAGAATAATCTTCTAAATGTATAAAAAAACATGAACATAGGATTACAAAGGAAATCAAGTATCTTGAAATACAGTTAGCAAAATATTTTTTTTAAAAAAACAGGTTCACAGATTCCAGGTTAAGAACCCCTGGCTTAAAGCCAGGAAGAACTTAGTTTAAATTCTACTTCTAACGCTTATTAGCTATACAACCAAGAGAAAATCAATGAACTTTTCTGAGCCTCAGGCAACTTCCTGTCTCTACTGAGTTATAAGTGTGTTGTAGACCTGTGTTGGTGAAGGTATTTCCCACAGAGGTAGAACCCTAGCTGACCAAAACCCAGACATTTTATGTCATTGTTCCATGAACTCATATTCCAACTACATTTCCATGTACCATCATTGATGTGAATCTATCAGTGGCTCTTGTAGTACTGTGTTCTTACCCCAAGTTCATAAAAAAGAGGTATGTGGATGGAAAATGCTATCTCCATCCAGAGAAAGAACTTTGGAGTCTGAATGCAGATCAAAGCACACTATTTTCTCTTTTTTCATTGTTTTTTTTCTTTCCTGTGGCTTTTCTTTTTTATTCTGATTCTTCTTTCACAACATGACTAATGTTGAAGCATTTTTAATATGATTGTATGTGTATAGTCTATATCAGATTGCTTGCCGTCTTGGGGAAAAGAGAGGGAAAGGGAAAAGGGAGGGAGGAGAAAAAATTTGGAACTCAAAATCTTACAAAAGTGGATGTTGAAAACTATCTTTACATGTAATTGGAAAAAATAAAATACTACTAAGTCGTGGGGGGGGGAGGTTTGTGAAACTGTATTTAGGAAAAAAGTGGAAGAACAGAAGGACAGATAAAGTCATTTAGTCGAACATGTCCTCTACTTTTGTCTATCCAGCAGGAGTTTGCAGTATAGACTTCCTTCTCACCTGGCTGGATTTTGCCCAGGCTGGTGTGGTTGGTTTATGCAGATTTCACTCACAGCTTTGTAGATTCTGCATGGGCCTATATAGGTGTTTGGAGACAACTAAGAGTCTGCCTACTGAAAGGTGCTACCTTGGATTTTTCTGTGTTCCAGATGTACATCACAAGCACCATCAAAACAAAAAGCAGTAGACTGGCAAAACCCGTCTTGTGCCTGGGAACCCTCTGCACAGCATTCCTCACAGGCCTGAACCGAATCTCTGAGTATCGGAACCACTGCTCAGATGTGATTGCAGGCTTCATTCTGGGCACAGCTGTGGCCCTGTTCCTGGTAAGTCTTTTCTTTGCAAAGGGTTTGCTTTGCAAAGATACTGGAGTGTTTTGCCATTTTCTTCTCCAGTGGATTAAGGTGAACAAAGGTTAAGTAACTCGCCCAGCGTCACACAGCTAGTCTAAGTCTGAATTTTAACTCAGGTCTTCCTAACTCCAGGCTCTTTTCTCTGTCCACTGAGCCACCTAACTGTCTTGTCACAGGCAAGATTTGAACCAAAATTCCTCTCAGCACCAAGTTTAATACTCCTTCCACTATACAAAGTTTGCTCAGGCCTTTAACATCAATTAACATTTATTAAGCACCTACTATGTGCCAAGCACTGTACTAAGTGCTTTTAAAAAGGAGACTGACAATATCTGTATCCTGTCCAATAGAAAATTCATTTGCACAGTCACTAGAATTAGGGGAGCCATAGGTCTAAATCCGCTAGCCCCAGGTAACATGGTTGGGGCCTCTTCCTTTCTAGGTCCTATCATGATGAAGTCTGGCTTTGGTGTAGTATTCCAGACTGACGTTTTCTTTTGTTTTATGAGAGATGTGGCATAGTACCAAGGCTCAGAGGGGATAACTGAGCAGAGAGAATATAGCAAAAGCAGGGATTCAGAAAGCTTTCTGAGGAGTTGGTAGCATTTCACTTCACTGTTTGTAAAATAAAAACAAAAACATCATAGACAGCAGAGACTGAAGAAAAGGAAGTGAGAAATAACTTCCATGGTAGGGGCATAGGGGAAAAGGATATTTATTGCTTATGTGTTCTGCATAGGGAGAATCCTGGTGGGTAAATTTGGGTGAAATATGGGACAAAGACAGAAACACGGCATTGAGAGAGTTAGATAACAAATTGGAAAGAGATACAGACAAATTGTGTGTGTGTGTGTGTGTGTGAGAGAGAGAGAGAGACAGAGAGAGACAGAGAGAGACAGAGAGAGACAGAGAGAGAGATAGAGACAGAGACAGAGACAGAGAGAGAGAAAAAGAGAGACACAGAGACAGAGAGAGAGAGGCCCAGGAAGAGACAACTGTGACCTAAGCATCATAAATAAATAGATATCTGGGAAGAGGGGACAGTTGTAGGGCTATATTGGGAACTGTAAGTGATATAAAAATAAAAGATACCAATAAAAATCTGTTTTCTAAAAAAGAACAGAGACAACTAGTTATGAAGAACTGGAGGAAAGTTTTCAATAGAATGGGAGACAAGAAGATGATGATGATACTTTTTTGAATCTGGCAAATTCAAAGCAGGCTTCTTAAAAACCAAATATTATGGTGATGCTGGAATAGCTGAATCATTATACAACTTTTTACAGAGGGTTTAGGACTTGGATTAATCACTGTGGGAAATGCAGGAAAAGGAGACAACTCAGCTATCTTCAAGGACTTTTACTATGGTCATGGTCTTCAAAAGACCTAATGCCCTCAGAAATGGTATTGGCAGTAATGGTTGCATTCTTTCACTAACTTTTCTTTTCTCATCCTACAGGGAATGTGTGTTGTACATAATTTCAAAGGAACACGTGGCTCTCCTTCTAAACCCAAACCTGAGGATCCCCGAGAAATGCCCCTAATGGCCTTCCCCAGAGTAGAAAGTCCTCTGGAGACCCTGAGTGCACAGGTATTGTGAAACCTACCCATCAGCTACACAGATGGACTTGTGCAGATACTTAAGGCAAGGATGAGTACCGAAGAATCATTGGGAAAATGGGGGCCTTAGAAGGTCACCTGATTTCCCCAATATCTATGAACAGGACTATACTAAGTTCATCCTGACAGATGAGAGTCTTATTATGTTTTAAAGCCCCCAAGAAAGCAATTTTTTACAATTTCCTTTGGCTATCCATTTTAGAATTTAACAATCTTCACTAATATGCAGAAGAGGCAGTGTGGTGTAGTGGGGAAAAGTCATCCTCAAAGCCAGGAAGTCCTGGATTATAGTTCTGCCTCTAATACGTACTCGCTATTTGAACCTGATATGATACACACTTATTAAAAATCTACTATGCTAGGCACTATGCCAAGTGCCGGGGATACAACTAAGTAAAAAAAAGGCAGCTCCTACCCTCAAGAAATTTAAAACCTGATTGGGGAAGACAATACACAAAAGGAAGCTGAAAGCGGAGGTGTGCCGCAGGCGGGGTTAGAAAATGGAGATGGTGGAGTCCACACCAAGCAGAGCAGCTGGTGGCAAATGAAGAGAAGGATAGTATTTTGAGTCCTCTATAAAGAGAGCCCTCCAGTCTTCCAATCAGAGAAGCAGAAGCAACTGATGAGGTATAGATGAGGTGTAAGGAGCAAATCTAAAGCAATCTCCATGATCTCCATGATGATATTTCCTGGCGATTAGCTTGTCCCGCGACCCGAGCAAGTCACTTTCCCTCTCTGAATTAACTCTCTACTAATACAACAGAGAAAGTGCCAACCTGCATTTGTAATTCCTCCCACCTAGGTCCATTTGACTGGAGGTCAATAAAGCAAGTGAGAAGGCTGGAAGATAAGAATTTTTATTAGCTTCAGCTGATGGGCAGTCATGTAGCTAGCAACTCGGCAAAACTGAAGGATTACAAACATACACGGTGTAGGGTTTTGAACAGCTTTAGGGCAGGAGGCAACAGGAGCCTATCAGGTTAGGCTACCTGGCCACTTTCCTTATTTCAGAAGTTAAGTAATGGAGACAGGCTGTCCGATGATTTTTTTTTTCCCCTGGAGATGAGGGTTGCGGGGTAAGGAGGATGTCTGAACTGTGGGATAATCTCAAGATCAGGTCTGTTCCTGGTCAGAGTGTTTCCTCTGTAGTTAATCTCAGACTATCTTAGTGGGGTAGGAGTTATCTAGTTAATCTCATTAGAATGTCTAGGTGCATCCCCAGGTGAGATGGAACCAGACCAGGTTACTTTTCTTTGACCTCTAAGGCTATTATTTCTGGGGAGATGCTCCCCATAACTCACAACACACAGGTCTTATACATTTCCTCTACAAAATACAACAGAATAAATTATCTATAGTTTAGATAGCCCAAGTGTAATGGCAGGATTATATCTCTGGGAATCTTAGAGAACTCCTCTTGCCTTATGTAATTCTGCTCTTCATGTCCACTGAAGTCTGAGATTTGAACTCATGTCTTTCTGCCTCCAGGACCAGCAGTCGAAAGAAATATGATCTTAGAAGTGGTGTCCGAGTACAAGCACCCAAGCACCCAAGCACTCCATCAGTTCTGGAGGCTTTCTGGCTTTAGGGTTGTCAGGCTGTTTCTACAGTGTGAAGTTTAAAAGGGGCAGATTGCAGCTAGGGAAAATTCCCTAACATCCAAAGGTCTCCAAATGACATGAGCTGCCTCAGGAGTCAGTGGGTTCCGTGTCACTGGAAATCTTTACCTGAAGCAAGACTCATTGGGGATTTGGAGGGAATTCCTGCCCAGCTGTGGCACTGGATTCAATATCCTCTTTAGTTCCTTTCAGTTCTGAGTTTTTATTATTTTAGGGGCCATAGTCATAGATTGTCAGAGCTGAACTGGACCATAAGGATCCAAAACATTATATTAATATTTACAGATGAGGAAAATTGAGATCCAGAGAAATTGTGACTTGAAAAAGTCATCCATCGGGTTAGGACATCATCTAAGACAAGTGCCAAGGTTTCTTGCCAGCCAGGCCAGTGCTCTTTTTATTGTGATTATCCCAGCGCCCAAACTGACAAGAAACTCAGGTTGAAAAACTCACACTGCCAATATGTCAAGTGCTGAGAGGTCAGAGGCATGGGGGGAGGGTGGGGTTAGTTTATCTCATTCATGACCTAATTTCAAGGAGTTAAGTTTCTTCTTCATGGACATTTCCACGGAATATATTCCCAGGAATATCAGAAAGCTAAATGTTCTCTTTTTTAAATAAAAGGCAACATACTGGTTTTCTTGCCAACAGTCCCAAAATTCATGGATCTTTAATATGACTAAATCATGTTTCATTGGGATTCTTGATAAAGCAATAGCCCCCCCAACCCCATTTGCTACAAGATTTTATTCACTTTCTGCTCAATAATTCAAGATATACCATTACTTGTCAATCTGTGAAAACAGATATTATATTGCACCTACGTATATACTGATGTGCTATACATATTTGAGATGAGGAAGTGATGTAGTTTGCCTTGATGTGCACATTTTGGGTCCTATGATCTCATTCTCCAAGTTAGAAAAGAGTTTCTCTCTGTGGGTTAGGCAAATCTCTTTGATATCAAAGCCAGCAGACAAAATTTCCTCAGATACCAGGCAGTTGTTATACCACCTTTCTCCCTTCTTGCCCCTAATGAAAGGCATGCAAACTAAAAGGGATATTATACAAACCATGGGGTAAATGTTCTCTTGCCTTCTAGGACAGATTGATTCATTCATTTTAAAGATTCATTCATTCATTCATCCTATTATGTTAAGTCACTCTTTAAATTGAAATGAAATGAAAAATGAAAAATATTGCCCTATTCTACACTGAGAATATCACACCTGCCATTCTCAGTGGAGTCTCTGGCCTATCCCACCATTTCCTGTTATGTGAAGGCTCAATGCTAGATGCTGTGAGGGATAAAAAGATGAGTGAGATGTAGTCTTTGACCTCAAGGGATTTATAGTCTAGTAAAGGATATATATATGTATGTATGTATGTATGTATATACACACACACACACATATATACACATATATATTTGTATGTATATTTATTTTATATATGTATAGATATACACACACATTACATATATATATAAGAATACAGAATCACAACAATAATAATATTGATAATGAAGTGCTTTAGACATCTTAAAATGCTATAGAAATGTTATATCCTTGTTATGATTATTACAGGGATAGTAACAAAGTGCTATGGAGGTTCAGAGCAAGGAGGGATTATGTCCTCCTCTGGTTGCAAGGTCAGGAGTCAGGTAGGACTTCCTAGCGGAGGTGGCTTTAAACATGACTAAGATGTCCACAGCAAAAACAAGAAAAGGCATTTGGGAGTGAGGAAACATCATGAGCAAAGACTCAGAGACAGACAAGTGTGGAACATGTTTGGAGAACAGCATAAAAGCCAATTGGATTGGAGTGGGGGGGTGACGGGGGGCAGAAGGGGAATGAGACAACCCGATGTTCAGGTGCCCACATATTTGTGTTTGCTCCCCAGAATCACTCGGCCTCCATGACTGAAGTTACTTGAGGTGGACGACGGTGCCAGAAGCTGGTTTTTTTTTTTGATTACCCTACAGTTCAATACTCCAAGACACACAGTTACTAAATGTCAGACTGTGAAGACAAGTATTATGTTATGTCTAGTTAGAAGCTGATGTTTTGTACATTTTTTTTGTATGAGGAAGTGATGTAGCTAACCCTGATTTTTTTTTTTTTTTGGCAGCTTTAACATATTTATGCCAGAATTTTAAAACCAACATTTTTTTCCCTTGTTCAAGTGTCCACTGAAGAACCACAGCTATTGAATGGTTGATGTTGTTTTGTGATATTTGTACACAGGCCTACTTTTCTCAGTTTTATAGACATTGAAATAAATTTCCCCTAACAACTCATTCTTACCTTCAGTTACCGCAGTTGCTGCTGCTTACAGACTAGTTGTCTCCACGAGAAGCCAATCGTGTTTTCTGAGTTTGCAGGGAGGCCCGTGTTAGTTAATGGGAAACCAAGAATCGTAAAGAAAAGGATGTCACACCGGAAGATGCACCCCATTCTGACCCTCTAATGTACCTGCACCAATTGGTATGCCTGACTGCGGTATTCTACAGTAAAAATACCACATCTGCCATTCTCAGTGGAGTCCCTGGGCTCTCCCAAGCCCTTTGCTGAGAATCCTGGATTCTCTCTCGTACCATTAGATTCCTTCTTTGACAGCTCAGAAACTGAGAAAACTTTTCCACGGCAGCATCCTCGGGGAGGACCCCGCCTGTAATGCTCTACCATGTCTCCCGAATAACCAGCACCAAGCCTCCTCTTCAATGCCAGTTTTGTAAATCATACTCTATGGACTTTATATGATAAATGAATATTTTACAGTTTGCACAGTATTATTTTAAAGGGAAGAAATTAGATCATCGACAACAGATGGAATCTGAGCAATGGCTTCACTTTGTGGCTTTTCATTGTACTAGGATTTTTCACTCCATCCCATTTTTCTAGCATGGTGATAACTAAAGTGTCTCCTTTAAGAGGAGTCACTCATCTGTACCTCTTGGAATGTTTACCTGACACCTCCATGTTGGCTCTTAGCTTTTTTTGTACATATTTTTTTTCTAAAGAGATGAAAAAAAATTATCCAAAAAAAATATTCTGGCTCGTGTCATTTTTTTCTACACTTTCACTGACTAGCTGTGGTATAATTTAACAGGGACAGACTGCTCCTCCCCTCTGAGCGTGGATGGGTCTATCTGAATCAGCCCTAGGCTCAACCATGCAGGCTTAACCTGCACTAGACCTGTGAGGTCCAGATTACTCTCAGGTGGGGTTTACCATTGGACTTTTGTACCTAGAACAAGTTATGTTGGGGTATGTACATATACACATGTCCATGCCCATGAATGAATGTATACATCTGTGGGTCAGTGTGGGTAGATGTATCTGTGTGCATGTAGGGGACTCTAGTTACATGTCAGTGAATATGTATACATTTCTTGCTAGAGATGAAGTAGAAGAGAATTGGGGAAAGCAGTGAATTTATTAGGACACTGGATGATATGGTCTGGTGCCTAATCTAGTTTGTACTATGATGCTGATATTGGTATATCCCACCCTTAGATGATTCTTGGTTTTCCAGGAAGTCATTCAATGTCCTTCAAGGTTAGCCAGAGGATACAGTAGACAGAGAACTGGGCCTGGAGTCAGGAAGACCTGACAGATCATTTGGGTATTGTCACAGCTTGGGAATCATCTTAACAATGAACTTCTACACATCTGAGTGGGGCAAGGGAACTATTCAGTCAAAACTGATCCATTACCTGGGCAACCTAAAACAATGGGTGTAAATGTTCTTCTAGCATAGGGTAATAATGACATCGTATACATGTGTGGCCCTTTACAAGTACAACCACACTCAGATACTTTCCAGCTGTGTGACTCTGGGCAAGTCACTTAACCTCTCTTTGCCTCAGTTTCCTCAACTGTAAAATGAGGATAATAATAGCATCTACCTCACAGAGTTGTTTTGAGGGTCAAATAAGATAGTCTGACACATAGTAGGTGCCATAAAAAAAAATGCTTATTCCCTCCACTCTCCTTAAACTCCCATTCTCAAACTTGCCTGGGCCTGAATATAGATTTGTATAGATATGTACACACACACACACACACACACACACACACACACAGCCACATTTGTGGATACTACATGGCAGCTAGGTGGTGCAGTGGATAGAGGGCTGGCCTTGGAGTCAGGAAGACCTGAGTTTGAGTCATACTTCAGATACCCTGGGAAAGTCACTTACTTCTCTTACCCTTAGTTTCCTTACCTGTATACTAGAGAGATTGGATTAGATGGCCTCTAACATTCCTTCCAGCCCTAAATCAATGATCCTAAGAAATAATTTGGATGATGTATATAAAGTGCTTTGAAAACTTTAAAGCACCATATCATTGTCAATAATGATTGTCATGTGCCTTTTTTTGGTGGGAGAGAAGGTCAGGGCCTGAGGTTTCATTAGTGTATCCCAATTGGTATACTCCCTCCACTGATGCAGATGAACAAATCTTCTGTAATTTTCAAGCTGATGTTAATTTGGAACAAAGGTCATCTAGCCTAACCCCTTCAATCATTTTTTGAGGGTAAGAAAAACTGAAGCCATGAGAAGTTCAGCTACTTGCCTAAGGTCATACAGTTAGTGAGGTAGGATTTGAACCCAAGTCTTCTGACTTCCAATGCAGCATGTTTTTTCATTCAATGCACCACGTTTCCTAGGCACTGAGAGGTTAAATAACTTATGCAGCTATTATGAGTCAGAAGCATGTGACATGATAGCCAAAAAAAACTGAATGCTCTCCTAGGTGACATTAAGAAAAGGAGAATAACCAGGCCAGCTCTCTCCTGCCTGTATTTGATTCTGGGCACCACAGTTTAGGAAGACACCATGTTTTAGAGGAAGTACATTCAGAAGATGATAACCAGTATGGTGTAAAGACCAGCATCTTCAGTCTTCAACTATAGGAATTAGTGGAACGAAGTAGGAATGTTTATCCTAAAGAACTAAAGACATAGTGGGGACACAAGAACTGTCTTTTGGTAGTTGAAGGGCTGCCATGTCAGCAAAATGTTAGATTTGCTCTGCTTGACCCAGGAAGAAATTGCTGGGAAACAGATTTTAGCTAGCTAGCAGGAAAAACTTGCTAACAATTAAAGCTGTCCCTAAGTGGCATGATCTGCCTCAGGCGGCAATGGACATTTGTCAGGACTGTGGTAAAGGGGATACTTTTTCAGTCATGGCTAGATGACTAGATGACATCCATGGTCCCTTCCAACTGTGAATTTCCAAGATGTCTCTGTATTCGTGGGTATGTATATAGACAGGTATGTAGATATGTATATTGTCCTTAATGAATCATGGAATCTTAGCATTGGAAAAGACCTATGAAACCATTTAGCCTGAACAAGAATGCTTTGTTATGACACACCCAATTGTTGGTCATTGAGCCTTTGACTGCAGACTTGTAGAGAACAGGAACCCACTATTTTCTGAGCCAAGCCTTTCCTTTTCTTTAAAGCTTTCATTAAAAAAGTAACATCTGGTTGAGTTTGTCAACGATTTAGGAACAAGTCTATATCAAGAAAGACTTTGAATTCTAGTCTTCTTCGTTCAGTTTTTACATAGAAGAAGCATGGTATGATGGAAAGATCAAGGCCCAGATCTGACACTTAGTAGCCACAAGACCCCTGGCAAGCAGCTTAACCTTTCTGCATCATCAGTGGTCTGAAGCTATGAAATGGGGATACTGCCGATGACACTTTCTAAATAGCAAAATGCTCTACAGATATCAGCTCTCAACATCACAGCCTCCCCCTCCCCTCCATCCCTTTGCTCATGTTAATTGTCCTCCAAAGGACCCTCATTCTTTTCAGTTCTGTGAATACAGTGCAAGCAGATTTCCAGGTATGACAATGCCAGGGTTCTGTACAAAGAAAGGATAAAGTTGACTTTATTGTTTCCAATCCCTCTTTGATGAGACTCAGCCATTATTTGGCTAGTCTTCCTTTGTGACAGCTGGACATTGGGAATGTTTGGTAGGCAGTTACACAGTGCAACTAAACAGATCGTCTGGGCATTGTCACAGTTTGGGAGTCATCTTAGCAATGAACTTCACATCAGAGGGGTGAGCAACCATTCAGACAGCACTCATCAATTACCTGAATAATCTAATACCAGCATAAGGTGACGTCTTATGTATGTGTGGTTCTTTACAGGTACAAAGTACTTTTACAAAGGTTCAGAGATTTAGAGCTGGAACCTTAATTTAAATTAAATTAAATTTAAATTAAATTAAAGGGCATCTGGTTCAACCCTTCATTTTATATGGCAACAAGGGGGCACACTAGAGAGAACACTGAGCCTATAGTCTAGAAGACTTGAGTTCCCATCTGGCCTCAGACCTTTATGAGCTACATGACCTTGGGCAAGTCACTTTAACTTCTATCTAACTCAACTTCCTCAACTGCAAAATTGGGATAATAAAAACACATGGAAGGTTATTGTAAGGACCAAATGAGACAATATTTGTAAAGTGCTGAGCAAAAGCCTGGTACATAGTAGGTGATTAATAAATGCTTATTCCCTTTCCTTTCCCTTCCTAACCCCCATTATAGCTGAGGAAATAAAAGTCCTTGGAAGTTCAGTAATTAGACCAACGTCACATGGAAAGTAAATAATAGATACATTACATCGGTTGATCCTTACAGCAACTCTGGGAACTAGGTGAAGCCAGTGTTATTATGCCCATTTTATAACAGGCAAATGAGGCTCTGAGGAAAATAACTAGTCCAAGGCCACACAGCTCTTAAGGGGTAAGGGGAAGGTACTGGTCTCAGTCTAATGTTCTTTCTGTCCCTCCTGGCTATCATCCAAAGCTTGCTAATGAAATCTTGGCATTTAAAATGCCCCTTTTAAGTAATTTTAAAAGGTTTCTATGGGTTAAGTATCCCCAGCTAATGATTAACTGATTGTATGACTTTTATGAAATATATGTCCATAAAGTCATAGGTGCAGAGCTGGGAGAGATTTCAGTGACCATCTAGTCCAACCCCTCATTTTACAGATGAGGAAACTGAGTCCCACGGAGTTGATCACAAACAAGTTACAGTACTAAACCTCAAGGTTTTAGGATGGTAAGGTGAAAATATTTGGGCTTTTTTATTGTTTTTCGTTACCATAAAGGTGACCTTAGAAAGCCAAAGAGTATGATGTCTTTACTATAAAGTGGCAGATCCAATAAAGCTTAATTACAGTCTCGAAACAGATGCTTTATCATTCAAGGACCAGCTCAGTTAATTTCAGAGAGGTTCCAATACCCCTTCTTTCATATGGTTAGGAAGTTCTTTACAAAGGAGAGATGAGGGTTAAAGGCAGGGGCTTGCAGAAACCAGCTCAAATCAGCTTGTGAATTCTCAGTGTGAGCACTTATACCTTGGGAACTAGCAAACGCTGCAAACCTGGGATTGATTTATTGTTTTGTAGATTGATTGTCTAGACTTAAGAAAGTGGTGAAGAAAATGCCCATACTGCAGATTAGTCTGAAAAATGTGTGCTGTATACATTTGTAAGGGGGCTGAGGAGGAGCCAGTTGTTAAACATCTACAAGGACACCCCTGGATAAAGGAAAGAAAGAGTAGAAAGAAGGCAGATGAGAAGTGACTTTGAGAACAATGGTAGAAAGACAAATGAACACAATAAACTTTGGGGAAAGTGTTTCCCAGATCCTTTAATTCAAAATACTGTATCCCAATCACCACAACAGCAACATTTTGGAAAGGCTCATTCAGGACACAAAGGCTTGACCAGGGTTGGAATAGGAGGGAATCTTCCCTGAAAGCACAATAGACTTTGTGTCTACCACCAGCTTTCTGAAAAGTTTTCATCTTCTGTAAAATGAGAGTTAGACTGAAACAGAGGTTTTTAACCTATTTTGCATCATAGATCCCTTTGGCAATCTGGTGAAGCCTAGGGACACCTTCTTAGAATAATGTTTTTAAGTGCATAAAATAAAATACATAGGATTATAAAGGAAATCATTTATATTAAAATATAGTTATCAAGATGTTATAAAAATATGCACACTGACCCCAGGTTAAGAGCCCCTGAACTAGACGATCTCCAAGCCCCCTTCCAGCTCTGTAATTCCATGGTTTACTGTCTTTTGGTTTCATCTTTCTCTCTCTAATCCTGCATCCCTATGGATGGAGGAAGATTGCCTCTCCTGAATCTAGAAAACTTGTTAGCCTCCTCTCCAGGGACAAATTCTCTTCTTAAATGTGGGTTTTCTGTTCTCTGCAAGATTGGTTAATTTCAATGACTTTTGTTCCTCCCCAGAAACCTACAATAAAACCTCCTGTATGCCTTGCAACCCAAATTTAGATGATGCAGAGCAATATATTCTCATAGTAAGGATGTAGGACTCCCTTTGAATCTTCAAGGTTGAAACATCTTGTGCATACCTCCTCAAACAGAAGTCACATTTAAAGTCTATTCATGTACCTTTATGTCTGGTGCCTACATTGAGAAAAATCAACTCTGTCAGAATATGTCCAGTATAGACAAATTAAGATTGGTCAAGGTGGAATACTAAATCTCCAGTGCAGGAATTAAAGATGTTTTATACAAACCCATAAACCATGAGTTTGCCTTCAACTTCCAATCAATCCCCAATGGGCTTTATCAGTACATTCAATTCAAAATTCCCAGAACTGAGCCTTTGAAGATGCACTGGAATCAAAATAAAGCTGAAGTTACCAGGAAGGTGGAAAGAGGGTGGAAGACTGTTCATACTCTGTTTGAATATTGGAATTTTTCACCAAAACTGTTAACAGTTAAAACTGCTCTCCTGATTGTCCAGCTGAACTAGTCTTGCAAATCAAAGCATCTTTTGAAAATTAGCAGCAGCACATCATGGAAAATTGTACCACCCTCCCCCCCAAAAAAAACCAAAACAAAACAGAAACACGCACAAATTTCTCCTTTACAAATAGCTGTCAAAAAATAGTAATGTAATCAAGAGCAGCTAAGTTGGGTGGGCTGCCAGGCAATAACGTGAGACAATACTCCTGAAGAAGGCACTAACCTCTTGAATTTTCTCTAATTTATCCTGTCTATATTTTGTTTGTACATAGTTGTTTGAACGATGTCTCTCCTATTAGTCCTTGAGCTCCTTGAGAGTAGAGACTGTTTTTTTTCCCCTTTCTTTGTATCTCCAGCACTTAGCACAGTGCCTGGCACATAGGAGGTGCTTAATAAATACTTGTTGACGCCCATAATGGAGCTGCCTGTGGCCAGCACAGGAAAGCTGGGAGAAATTGAATTATTGGCTAGTGTTTGTCAAGGTTAGTCCATATACCACTCATGCAAAGCTGGTCATTTCTGAAGAAAAAAGAGATGGAGGTTTGGGTGAGATCAGTACAGCTATGGGTGTCCAATGTTCTCAAATAGCTTTTCTTGTGTGGCCCTTTTTTTGTTGTTGTTGCCTGTGAATTTAGCATGCTCTTAGGAAAATCTTGTGTGCAGTTTTGCCATGTTGCTGGCCTTAAATACAAAGAACACTAAAGAGTTTACTTATGACTGTATCACAAGGTTAGTTACAAATGAATCTCTGACTATACCTTATGAATCTTTCTGTATCTTAGGAGTAATTATGTCAGAGATTGAAGGACCTTGACAATTAGTCGTCACAAGACTCTGGTATGGATATATATCACATATAAATGGCTGCCACAAAAGACAACAGCAAGAATATAATCATTATTGTATTGAAAAGGTTATGGTCTTTAGTGTACATCTACAGGGCTACAAAATCAGCAGTTCTGATTGAATTGACCAGCTCACTCAGATTGAGTTTTCACTGCTTTTTAATGGAATTGACCAATTTGATTGATTACCAAATTGGCTAGTTTTAACATCATTTAAACATTACCCTCCTCCAACACAGTGGTTCTCAAAGTATGGTCCCAACATCCCTGGTGCCCTTTCAAGGGGTCCACAAGATCAAAACTATTTTCATAATAATTCTATTATTTTAATTTGTAATATGACAAATATTGATAGACATAATCCACATAAACAAAAACTCTTTGAAGTGTCCTCAATTTTTAAGGATGTAAAAGGATCCTGAGAACAAAAAGATTGAGAACTGCTGCTCTAAAGCAAGGAGAAATGACAAGCAGTGTTGCGTAGTGGAATGAATGCTGGAATTAGGAGCCAGGAGACCTTTGTTCCAGTTCATTGACTCTGTCAACAATTAGTTACATGAGTTACCTTAGGCAAGCCACTTCACCACAATGGGCATCTGTTTCCTGATTTGAGAAATAAATGAGCTGGACAAGACAATCCCTATGATCCCTTACTGTTCTGATATCTTTCAACTCTTTGAAAAAAATGAAAGGGGAAAGACGGCAGAGTAAATGCAGGGACTCACTTGAGTTCTCTCCCAAACCCCTCCAAATACCATTACTCTAAACAAATTCTACAGCAGCAGAACCCACAAAAAGACAGAGTGAAACAAATTTCCAACCCAAGACAACCTGGATGGTCAATAGGAAAGGTTTGTTACACTGGACTGGGAGAGGAGCACAGTTCAGCATGGGCCTCACTGACAAAGATGCGGCCCCAGCAAACCAGGAGCAGGCCTCAAGGGAATGAAACACAGGCAGCTGTGGCTGTTTCCAGACTTCTCAATCCACAAACACCAAAGACACTTAGAAGGTCAGTGGGAAAGATCTGTTGGACCTACTTAATAGAGGAACAGGGTCCAGCCCTAGTTCTAGCATTGCCCTGGGGTGGTGGCCACAGCAGAGGCAGAGGCCACAGCGGCAATGACTGCTTCCAGAGATTTTAGCTCACAGATGCTAAGGGAATTGAACAACTGATCACAAGGAGATTATAGGCATCTCTTTGCTGGCACTGAGGCAAGATTCTGTTGCTTTGCCCATACTTGGATCTGGGTCACCGTCCTGGGTGGCAGTCCTGGGGCAAGGAGGAGCACTGCCATAGCATAACTTGTAGCAGTAGTGGAGAGGGAACCCTTCTCACAGTTCCAGGGCAGAAAAGAGTGCTTGTGGTCACTCACAGAGCAGAGCACAGGCCAGGAGAAGAGTAAACAACTCTCCTTAGATCGCACCACCCTGAAGAACTGAAAATTTACAGGTCCCTAGAAGTATCTCTGAAAACCTGCTGCACAAAACTCCTAAAGCTTGGAATAGTACATTGTCCACACTGGAAGCAGAGCCCTACCTTAACAAAGAGTTAAAAAGTCAAGTAATTGGCTGGGAAGATGAGCAAACAGTGGGAAAAAAACTCAGACTATAGAATCTTACTTTGGTGACAAGGAAGATCAAAACATAGAATCAGAAGAAGACAACAAAGCCAAAGCTCCTACACCCAAAGCCTCCAAGAAAAACATAAATTGGTCTCATGCCATGGAGGAGCTCAAAAAGGATTTTGAAGATCAAGTAAGAGAAATAGAGGAAAAACTGGGAAGAGAAATGAGATGCAAGAAAATTATGAAAAACAAGTCAATAGCTTGCTAAAGGAGACCCAAAAAAATACTGATGAAGATAACACCTTTAAAAATAGACTAGACCATGGGGGCAGCTAGGTGGTGCAGTGGATAGAGTACTGGCACTGAAGTCAGGAGGACCTGAGTTCAAATCTGGCCTCAGACCAAACACTTAACACTTACTAGCTGTGTGACCCTGGGCAAGTCACTTAACCCCAATTGCCTAAAAAAAAATAGACTAGACCAAATGGCAAAAGAGTCCAAAAAGCCAATGAAGAAAAGAATTCCTTAAAAAAGCAGAATTGGCCAAATGGAAAAGGAGGTCCAAAAACTCATTGAGGAAAATACTTCCTTAAAAATTAGAATGAAGCAAACGGAAGCTCATTACTCCATGAGAAATCAAGAAAATACAAAACAAAATCAAAAGAATAAAAAAAAGAAGACAATGTGAAATATCTCATTGGAGAAACAACTGACCTGGAAAATAAATCCAGGAGAGATAATTTTAAAATTATTGGACTACCCAAAAGCTATGATCAATAAAAGAGCCTAGACATCATCTTTCAAGAAATTATTGAGAAAAACTGCCCGGATATTCTAGAACCAAGAGGGTAAAATAGATATTGAAAGAATCCACCAATCATTTCCTGAAAGAGATTCCAAAAGGAAAACTCCCAGGAATATTATAGACAGATTCCAGAGTTCCCAGGTCAAGGAGAAAATATTGCAAGCAGCCAGAAAGAAACAATTCGAGTATTGTGGAAACACAATCAGGATAACACAAGATTCAGCAGCTTCTACATTAAGGGATCAGAGGGCTTGGAATATGATATTCTGGAGGTCAAAGGAGCTAGGATTAAAACTGACCCAGCAAAACTGAGCGTCATCAATGAGGGGGAAAAATCGACATTCAATGACATAGCAGAATTTAATGCATTCTTGAGACGCTAGAGCTAAATAGAAAAATTGACTTTCAAATACAAGACTCAAGAAGCATGAAAAGGTAAACAGGAAAGAGAAATCATAAGGGACTTATTAAAGTTGAACTGTTTACTTTCCTACATGGAAAGATAATATTTGTAACTCATGAGACCTTTCTCATTATTTGGGTAGTTACAAAGAATATATATAGACAGAGGGCACAGGGTAAATTGAGAAAGGATGATATCTAAAAAATAAAATTAAGGAGTGAGAGATGAGTGTACTGGGAGAGGGAGAAAAGGAGAGGTAGAATGGGGTAAATTATCTGACATTAAAGGCAAGAAAAAGTTTTTACAGTGGAGGGGAAGAAGGGAGAGGAGAGAGGGAATGAGTGAACTTTACTCTCATTGGATTTGGCTTAAGGAGGCAATAATATACACAGTCAATTGGGTATGGAAATCTATCTTACCCTACAGGAAAGTAAGGGGGAAGTGGGCAAGAGAGAGAAAGATGATAGAAGGGAGGGCAGATTAGGAGAGTGGTAATCAGAAGCAAACACTTTTGAGGAAGACAGAGACTAAGGACAGAATAGAATAAATAGGGGGAGGGATAGGATGGAGAGAAATATAGTCTTTCACAACATGACTATTATGGAAGTGTTTTGCATGACTGCACATGTATAATCTATATCAAATTGTTTGCCTTCTCAACGAGAGCGGGTGGGGAGAGAGAATGGGTAGAATTTGGAACTCAAAGTTTTAGAAACAAATGTTAAAAATTCTTGCTACATGCAACTAGGAAATAAGATACAGAAGCAATGGGGTATAGAAGTCTATCCTGCCCTATAAGAAAATAGAAGGAGAAGGGGATAAGAGAACTGGGGGAGGTGATAGAAAGAAGGGAAGGTTGGGAAAAGAGGTAATCAGAATGCACACCATCATGGAGGGAGAGGAGGGAACGGATGGGAAAAAAATCTGGAACTCAAAATCTTGTGGAAGTAAATGCTGAAAACTAAAAATAAATAAATAAATTGAAAGAAAAAAAAAAGAAAAAAAGAAAAGGAAATTAAAATTTTAAGCCAAACAAATGAAGGATCTATGTAGAGTATAGAAAAAATGTGATTGGAAAGTAATGGATGTCAATTCCAAAGGACTTAGGATGAAAAATGCTATCTGTTTCAGAGAGAGAACTAATTGCCTCTGAGTATAGATTAAAGCATATATTTTTTTAAACTTCCTTTATTTTTCTTGCCTTTTTTGCAGCATGGTTAATGTTAAAATATGTTTTACATGACTTCATATATATAATTGGTATCATATTTGTTGCCTTTTCAGTGGATGGGTTAGGGAGAGAATTAGGAATTGAAAATTTTTTAAAGTACAATAAAATTCTGCATTTAACAAACAAAAAAAAGAAAGGAAGAGGAAGGAAGGAAGGGAAGAAGGAAGTGATAGGTAAGGCATTAAGTTTAGGACAAAGAAGAAACAAATTAATGTTCAGAGTTTACTTAGAAGAAAGGATGGAAAAAGATACTGTATAAAAGCAGCAAAGATGGGGGAGAGTTGGGCAGGAAAGAATGGTTATCTATCTCCTATTAATCAATAAGCATTTTATTAAGTGCTTACTGTATTAAGTGTTCAGTATACAAAGTCAAAGGGTAAAAGTAGTCTCTGCTCTCAAAGAATTTAGAGTCTAGCCAGGGTAGATAGCAATGCATATATGAGTAATTGTAATTATAATGGATAATTATAATATATACATATGTATATATATTTATATGTGTATATGTATACATACATATATACTTACATGTAAAGAGGAAAGAACAAACATGGGATCAGGAAAGGGGTCATATAGAAGGTGTCACTTGAGCTGGGCCTGGAAGGAAGCTAGGGCTTCTGAGAGATGGAGGTGAGGAGGGGGTACATTCAAGGCATGATGGAGAACTGGTACAAAATCAAGGAGACGGGGTACCATGGATGAGGAGCAGTAAGAATGCCATCATGGCTGGCAGTAATGAATGTGGACAGGAATAATCAGTGATAAAGCTAGAACAGTAGCTTGGGGCTTGGGACCAAGTTGTAAAGTGTTCTAAAGGCACAAAAATATAGCTTTATATTTGATCCTATAGGTAATATGAAACCACTGGAGTTTACTGAGTAGGAGAATGACATGAAGTGTAAATATTTCTTTATAAAAGTATGGAAGAGGATGGGAGGGAACCATGGCTTTATCTTTCTTTGTATCCCTGATGCTTAGCATAGTGCCTGGCACATATTACTAAATGCTTATTGACTGACTATTAGGGATATTCCAGATAAGAAGGACTCAGTGTATTCCTCCTGAGGTAGTAGCTGGCACAGTGGATAGAGCACTGAGCCTGGAGCTAGGAAAGCCTGAGTTCAGATCTAACCTCAGAGGCTTGGAGCTCCTGGAAAAGTCTTGTATGCAGTCCTGCTGTGCTGCAGGCCATTGAAGGTCTTAAATATAAAGAACACTCAAGTGTTGACTTACAATTGTGTCACAAAATTAGTTACAAAAGAATACCTGACTACACCTTCTGAGCCTTTCTCTATCTTAGGCATAATTATGACACTAGGAGCTGTACAACCCAGACAAATAACTTTACTACTATTTGCCTCCACTTCCTTACCCATAAAATGGGGGTAATAAAATCACTTACCTTACAGAGTTGTTATGAGGATCACGTAAACTAATATTTGCAGAAAGTTGCTAAGCACAGTGCCAAGTACATAGTAAGTGCTATACAAATGCATACTCCCTTCTCTCTTCCTTTTCCCTCTTTCTTGAATTGTCCCCAGCTCTGAAAAGTATGAAAAGAGGAAGAGGAGGAAGAGAAAGAGAAGGAGGATGAGGAGGAAACAGAGGAGGAGGAGGAGGAGGTGAATATGAAGGGAGGAAGAAGAAGTGAAAAGGGAGAAAAGGAAAATAGAGCTGTAACTAGGATAGAACAATTAGAGATTTCTCCCAGGGTGATGAAATCTAAAGATACTGTGGCAACACCTGTGGTTTAACGTGTAGTTAACAAAAACAAATCTCACATTTCTTTCCCTGGCAGCCATACCCCATGGAAGTTCCTGCCACCACAGAGTTACAGACTCCTGCCACAGAGCAGCAGCCTCATGATGTCCCAGAGGTCTCTCCCCACCACAAATGGATGTGTCCCATAAAACTGACTTGAGGACATGTTTGGTGCCACTTGCCCCAGGGGTAAAAATGGCTAGTTATGGTTCTGGAGGAGGAGGATATGGTTTGTATAGTATAGTATTTTGACAGTTTTCCAAGCGTCTTACCCAATTTGATCTGTTACTATGAGGGAAAAAAAAACCCACTGTCATCTAGTAAGATTTAGCAATCATATGCCATATGAGAACTGTTTGAAGGAATTAGGGGTGTTTAGGATGGAGAAGAAAAGCCTATATGATAACTGTTTTCAAGTCACACGGAAGAGAGATTGATTAGACTTGTTCTGCTTGGCCCCTGAGATCAGAACCAAGAACAATGAGTGGAAATTAGAAGTAAGAAAAATTCCCCAGAGATTAAGATGAGGAAAACCTTCCTAATAATTTGAGCTTTCCAAAAGTAGAATAGGCTTTTCTGGGAGGGAGCAGATTCCCCTTCCTTGAAGGTCTTCAAGAAAAGGAAAAGACCAGATACTACTTGCCAGCTATGTTGTAGAAAGGAATTCCTTCTTTTTTTTTTTTCAGACAGGCTTTGGACTTGCTCACCCCTGAGGTCCCATCTAATGTTGACATTATGTGATTTTCTGATTTTGTGACTGCAGGGACTCTAAGATTTCAGGTCTCAGGACCTCTTCTGACCTACAGAAGTTAAAAGATTAAATTCCTCATGCTCCAATTACACCAAAGCCCAAGAGCCATGTTGTAACAGCAACAAGCAGAGCTAAATGCTTAGCAAAACATTTGTCACATTCATAGACTAAAAGATATAGGAATTCTCCCAGGTTTTTTTTTTCATTTATTGGTCATCTATTGAACATGATGTACAAATTTCTTCATAAAATAATTACTGCTGAATTTAAAATAAGGGCTACCTCTAACATGTCACATGTCCTTCAATCAACAAATATGTGTTAAATGCCTACTATGTGCTAGAGAATAGGGGATACAAATAATTATAAAACAAAGTCCCTGCTCTCATGAGATTTATGGTCTGGTAGATTTACCAAGGGAGGTAAAACATGCAGAGTAATAATAATCATAATATAAGGCAGTGTGTGATTAACGCCATAACAGAGAGTCAAAGGAAAGTGCTTAGGGAATATAGAAGAGATTAGCAAGTTTTCATGGAGGGCATGGCATTTCAGAATTGTATCCTAAAAGATGAGCTGGTGTTTGATAAGCAGAGATGAAAAAGAGTGCTCTAGGCAAAAGGAATAGGATATTCTCAAAGTGAGAAGAGTCAGAAAGACCTGAGTTCAAATCTGGCTCCAGTCCCTTACTATGTGAACCTGAGCAAGTAAATTAATCTATAAGCCTCAGTTTCCTCATCTTTAGAATGGGGATAATAACAGCACCTACCTCCCAGAGCTTTTGTGAGAACAAAATATTTGTAAAGCACTTTGCATCCCTTAAAGTGCTGTATAAATGCTAGCTATTTAACTAGAGCATAATGTGTGTAAATATATATAAACATAGACATAGACATGTTATAATTGAAGAGGTCTAGAGGTTTGGGGTGCTCGGACCCCAAGATTGCGACACAGGCCCTGCCTGAATGAATTCAACTCAAATCTTCTTCCAGCCAGAGAAGAAGTTTATTAGAGATAAACTGCATAGGCCTGATGATGACCATAAGGATTAGCAGGCACGAGAAAAGCTCAGCCTCTGGGCATGTGAGATTCTCAGTGTTTGAATGGGGGCCGGGGTGGATCTTATATACACTAAAGTAACTTTGGGTGGCCAGAGGAAGGGGGGGGCGTGGTTGGGAAAAGGGTCTAGGTGAGAATTCTGATTGGAAGGTCTGAGAGATTGAATAAACAATGGGAATAGATAATGAAGGGCAAAAGGTGGGGCTAGGGCTTTCAAAGGGAGATAAGGGGAGTCGATAAGGAACCTAAAAGTTTAAGGGTTTTCTGGGACCTGTAGACAAATGGGAGCCAGATTCCTTTTGGCAAAAGGGGCAAAGGTCTCGGCTTCTGAAACTGAATGATGGGCCCATACCCCATCAATAATGACATCCAAGATAGGGCAGTAGTCACGGTAACCAAGAGAGGGGTCAGCCAACATCATCAAATGTTGCATAGAATCCAAAATGGGGAAACGACAGAGAAAAAGTCATCAGATTTGCTGATTAAGGTCACTGGCCCCTTGAGAGAGGAGTTTCAGTAAATTGATAGGGGTGGAAGCCATATCACAATGGGCTGTAGAATGATGCATCATGATGAGGTACAGGCAGTACATAAGTCAGACTTCTCTTTAAAATCAGACAGTAAAGTAAAAAAGAAGTGAGACTAACTTTAGGGTTTGGAAAGGATTTGGAAAGATAGGGGAGGCTCAAGTTTGTAGGCAGAAGGAAAGTAGCTTATAAAGAACAAATTGAAGATGAAAGAGTTTAATTTAGGGAACAACATTTAGAGGATATAGACAAAGATGAGATCACAAGCAGAAGAAAGAAGATAAGGCCACTTAGTAAAAAAAGGTCACAAGGTCATAAGATCATAGTGTTAGGGCTAGAAGGTACCTTAAGGGCTACGACCCCTGGAAAGACCTTTCTATTCCCAAGTGAACTAAAAAGATAAGAACAGGTGAAAATAAAGATAAATTTAAAGGCCAAGAAGAGAGAACTTCAAAGAGCTCACACTGGGTAGCTTTCATCCTTTTAGTCAAGTAGGAAATGAGGGCATCAAGGGAGAACACAGAAGCCAGGCTAGGATAATGGGGTTGGAGAGAGTAGAAATGGCTTGAAAAACAATTGTGAGAATTTCAATAGGTACTTGAAGAAAGACTACGGGATTGATGAACAAGAGAGTGAGAACCCAATGGAACCTAGAAAGTGTGAATCTGTAGGAGATCCAATCCAGTCAGCATGCTTTCTTGACATTGTTTAGCAATACTTGAAAACATAAGAGTAAAGAAAAAAGTGGGAGGGGTAGCCCAAAGTTGTGCATGGCCCTTGAATCAAGGGCTGACAGGGAGGGCAAGTGGGAAAGTCAAAGGGGCAAGAAAAAAAGGGTGTTAGATGGAGGTATATTGAAATAGTCCAGGTTGGGTATGGAGATAAATAAAGACAGAAGGGGGCTGGTAGCCTTGAAGAATAGGGCATAGTAAAGAGGCTCAAGTTTGTAAAGAGGGGGATAAACATGCTAAGCAGGTGTGATGGAGTGGAAGAAATGGAAGAAAAGGAAAATTTCCTAAGAACAGAGCCAATGTTACAAATCTTGCTGACATCATCAATGACGACAGAAGAATGTCATGAAGTCCTTTTGGCAATGCCAGTGATGATGTGCAGATGGTGGTATAAGTGAATGGTATGGACTTGAAGAGGAAATGTTTCTGAGTGATGGCGGAAGAATGCCTGAAAGGGGATCTGAGTAACAAAGAGTAGGACAACTCTTTGTCTTATGCTAGTGAGGCAGAAGGAGCGGAGAGAGCTCTTAGTGGGGAAGTAGTAACATATAGAAAGTGTCACTAAAGGCAAGGCAGTGAAGTGAGAATTCAGGAAAAATACTAAGAGGGGTAAGAAATCTGCAAAAGATCATCTCAACATATACCTGCATACAATAAGTGTTTGCAAAAGTTACAAGTGCATCCCATGACATACCCTCAGGTCTGCTGATTTCCAGACTTCCCACTCTATGTCTGATTGTGTCACAGATCACCTCCGGAAAAGGAAAAGTGGGTCCTCAGTCCTGTTAAAATACTTTGAGTAAAGATGATTAGGAAGGGAAGGAGGAAGACAATTAAAACTTTTGTGGGCAGGGTTGAAGGAAGTTGGATAAGAAAGGTGGACTCAAAAAGAGGAGGGAAATAGAGAAATATGATCTGTCAGTGACTATGGTGTCTCTCTATACAAATTTAGGGACTTCTCTTTGCATCAGAATCTTCTCCTTCAGAGTTTGCTCCGGGAAGGAGTGAGGTGGCGTCTGAGGAATTTCTGGATCTCTCTCCAAGAGTGTTCCTGGGCCACTGCATGGCAGCCAATATCACCTCCCCACAGAAGGGGCCTTGAGATGAAGGGGTTCCATGAGGCAAAGCACAATGGGGAATAGGGAGGCTCTATCAGGTGTCCAGCCCCAGGGTAGGACAGCAGAGTGCCATTGCTTCTGCCATGTCTTCTCATCTGCTCCATTGCTTGCTCAGCATAAGCTTTGCTATTGAGACATTCATCTTTCTCTCCCACAATGAAGAGAATATGGCCTTGGGCCTCTTCTACACGAAGGACACTCTGTTGGTTAACTTCAGCTCGAGGGTCTCCTTTGATGTGACGAAAACTTATTGCCCCTGACACATGTATCTGGGTGTATTCCTTCTGATGGGGGATTGGGTTGATGACCATATCCCTGTATTTGCACTGGGTGTCATGGAAGGCATTAGTCCCATTGATGCAGATTGTGGCTGTAACCTGTTCCAGGTACACTGCCATGGCCAGCCCAATCTCTGCACCTTTACATACTGAGATCACCCCAATCCCTGACTTGTGGATCTGAAAGACACCAAAGAAAAAGAAAGGGTAGACAATGGAGAACCCAGTTAGAATAGCTATCCTTTACAAAGAAGACCACCCCAAAATCTAGGGGGAAGATGGATAGATACAAACCATCCTGACCAGGAGTAGTCATTTGAATATCCAAACAACTGACCCTGCCTTCCCCCTAGAGTTCATTCTGAAACTGGCAATTATTCCCAACCTTTTGGAAATAGCAGCAGGGAATCACAATTTATGTTATGACACCCCAATGTCTTGTCACTAATATACTCTTCACACACACACACACACACACACACACACACACACACACACACACATATATACTATATGTAACATGTTATATAGGTTAAAAACTAAAGTGAATTGAATTTAACTTTGCTTAAAGGCTTGAAGGAGTATAAATTAGGTAGTATTTATTGAGAGAATTCCAGGTGCTCCAGAACTTTTGAAACAAACATTGGCAATTATTACATTGGGCAGGGATCTTGGTTATCAAATTTATTTTGTATTTCTTTAGCAAATCCTAAGGGATGTACATGATGTTTTCCCCAAAAGAATGTAAGTTCCACAAAAGCAGTAACCATTTCATTTGTATCTTTGTATCTTCAGCATTTAGCATAGTTCCTGACACATAGGCCCTTAATAAATGATTATTGGCTGAGAAATTCATATACAGTATGTTCCAAAAGGTTTAGTGCAGTATTAAGTTGCTGAGCTTAATACTTAAGATTCCGAGACACCATGAATATAAAATACAGCACCATATGCTAATTAGACAACTCTAATGTTGGAACCCCTTCCATCAACTCAAGCAACAACTTCCACTGGCTTTGGAGTCAAAGGGCCTGGTTCAAATCTCATCTCTGACACTTGCTATGTGACCTTGGACAAGTCATATAAGCTCTCTAGGCTTCAGTTTCTGTATCTGTAAAATGAGGACATTAGACTAGATGGCTTATAAGGTCCCATCTTTAGAGGTAATTGGTGACTACAGCTATCCACTGCAGTGGATAGATCACTGACCCTGGAGTCAGGAAGACCTGAGTTCAAATCCAGCTTCAGATACTCCCTGGCTGTGTGACCCTGAGCAAACCACTTTATCACTGTTTGCCTTAGTTTCCCCAGCTATAAAATGGGAATAATAACAGCACCTACTTTACTGAGTTGTTGTGAGGATCAAATGAGATAATATTTGTAAAGTGCTTAGCACAATGCCTGGCATATAGTGGGAACTATATGTTTATTGCCTTCTCTTCCCCTTCCCTTCCAGATTTAAATCTATGATCCCACAATCATATGTCCTAGGTGGCTCTCCGAGGCAACACAGAGGTTAGATGACTTGCAAATAAACACCAGAGGAAAGCTTTGAAGCAGTCGTCCAGACTCCAAGTCCAGCATGCTGGTATGCCATGTTGCCTCTAGAAGACAGTACAACCTCTTTATGATAATGACACTGCTGTACAGAAATAAAGGCTGAGGAATATAAGTGATCAGTGGCTCCTGAAGATTGTAGGGTCTTAAGACTAGAGCTAGAAGAGAACTTACAGGTCATCAGATAGAGTCCTTTCCTTTTACGAAGGAGGAAGATAAGGCCTAAAGAGGTCAGGTGATAAGTAAGAGGCAGGATATGAAGACAAGTCCTTGGATTCCAAATCCAATGTTCTTTCCACTGTAACACACTCTAAACCATAGTAGGAAGGGAGGATGATACTGGCTGTGTGGCCTCACACCTGTGCCCACTGCACTGCATGAAGTGGAGGAGACTCTCTCATCAGCAATGCAGCCAGCAAGGAATGGTAGATCTGCAAAGTGGAACCAATGGGACCAAAAAGATGGTAGCAACCCAACTCTTCCTTTTCACTGACTAAAATGTAGCTGGCCTACCTCAAACCAGCACCACTGGTTAGACAGCCTTTATCGACCTTTATCTACCTCAATATAAAATACAGCCCTCAATATTCACAGGTCATCTGCGGGTCAGGCTATTACCTATACCAGGTGTTCTTAACCTGGGAGATGGGGAGGTTCTTGAAATTGGATAGGAAAGAAATTACATCTTTATTTTCACTAATTTTTAACCAAAATTTAGCATTTCCTTTCATTATTAAAACAAAACACCACATTCTGAGATGGTGTCTGTAGAGTTCAACAGACAGCCAAAGAAAAATTAAGAACCCCTGATGCAGGCAGAGTCAACCTTCTGAGAATAATTACATTTTTAACTTCATTTCTCTAAGTAAGAGAAATATGGGGCCCTGGTAGGAGATAGCCCAGCACAACAGAAGGCACAATTTTCTCTGTATCTTTCTGGTGTGAATGAGTAGGGTCATCATTGTTCTTTGCATCTATCATTCAACATACCCTGTAGCCAGGTCAACTCAGAATGAAGCTATTTTTATACCCTGAAATCCTAGGCTAGACTAGCATAGGTGGGTAATTTCAGTCATGGTCACCTCAGTGTAACTAACTAAATACCAAGTGAACTGAATGAAGAAAAGTTTAAGGCCTCTTCAGCTCTGAAATTCTGATTCCTGAAACAACTCCTGAGGAGTTCTGACTCAATGGGTACCCAGGAAGTCCGTTCCAATTCAGGATTCAGATTAATGACTCAAACCAGTGTCTGAAAGCTGTGAAAGTGAAAGATACCTTCGGGTGATGCATCAGCATGTTGGCAGCTTCCTCAAAATATTCCAGGTCTATTTCCAGTAAGCAGCTGGGCAGGTCTTCATAGGCAAAATATGCTAAGGCCAAAACACCAAAGCCATGGCTGGCTAAAAGACTGGCCCGAAATTCAACTAGGCCACCAACGCCACCAAATAAATCAATTACCCCTGGGAAAGGGCCTTCTCCTAAGACAGAGTGGACAAAAGAACAATGACAAAGAGACCAAGAGAAAGATTTGCCAGTCAACACAGATCACAATGTAAAAACATGGATAGTTTAAAATGAATGGCAAATAAGTTATCCTGACTATTATAAATACCCAAATTAACTATAATGGATATATGAAGAAAGACCCTATCTGCATCCAGAGAAAGAACTGATAAACAGAAGCACGTATAGAATAATTTTACATATATATATACATATACATATATATATATATACCTATTTGTGTCTAATGGTAGCAATCTCTTGGGTGGGGAGAGAGGGAGAAAAAAGAGAAAAAAGAAATTTACATGAAAACTTTGTTGTATATTTAAAAAAAATAGCAAGTTCTACATAGCAGATTTGTAGTTTCATGTGCAATCATCTTTTTTATTATACTATGTTATGGAAATGTTTGTTGTATTCCATAAATTAAAAATAAAATAAACTTTTAAAAATGAATGGCATTTCTAAAGTGTCAAAGAGATGAAAGAATTTGAGAGCTGGAAGGGGACTCTCAGCAGTCATTTAGTTCAAACCATACCCTAAAGGAATACCCACTCTAACATGTCAGATAAGTGGCTACAGAGGTTCTATTTGAAGATTTCCAAGGACAGGGAACCTACCACCTCTCAAGGCAACCTATTCCACTTTGGGACAGTTCCAATTTGTCTCTTTGCAGCTTCCACCCATTACTTCTGGTTCTGTCCTCTGAGCCAAACATAATAGATTTTAATCACTCATGTGACAGCACTTCAAATATTTGAACAAAGTTTTGATGATTACTCTGAATCTTCTCTTTTCCAGGCTAAACATCCTCGGTTCTTTCTATACCACATGGCATGAAATCAAGACCTTTCCCCAGGTCAGTTGCCATCTTCCATACAGTTTTTAGTTTGTTAACATCCTTTTTAAACTGCAGTACCCAGAATTGAATTCAATATTCTGGATGAGGTCTGGTGAGGGCAGAGTGCAGACAACCATAACCTCCTAATTCCTGGAAGGTATGACCTTTGTGGTTTTTTTTTAAATCAGTTTTTAATGATCTCTTCTGTTTTTATATCACCATAGTTTCCTTGGATACTATCCCAGGGAGTCATCTCATATGACAAACAGCATTTTTTAGAGAAGAAAAACACAAGTTAGAACAATTGATTGAGTCATGGAAAAAAATCCAAAAACATGTGTAACACCTGTGGACCTCACACCTCCATAGAGGGGTAGATTGGGGGTATCCTCTCATCTGTCTTCATTTGAGTCCTGTCTGATTTTTAGAATTTTTTACTTTTATTTTTGCTTGTTTTGGTGTGTCATTCTTTCCAATTACACTGTTGTAGTTACTGTGTATATTGTTTTCTTGGCTCTGCTTACCTCACTATGCATCAGTTAATATAGGTCTTTCCAAGCTTCTCTGTGTTCGTCACACACATCATTTGTTAGAGCACAGTAATATTCCATAACATACATGCACCACAATTTAGTTAGCCATTCCCCAACTGAGGGGCATTTGCTCTGAAGTATGCCTCTCTTAAATGCAACCCAAGATCTTAGCTTTTGTGGATGCCACATCACACTGTCGATTCATATTGAGTCTGAAATTCAAGGACAGGGGCAGCTAGGTGGTGCAATGGATAGAGCTCTGGCCTTGGAGTCATGAGGACCTAAGTTTAAATCTCGGCCTCAGACGCTTGACACTTACTAGCTGTGTGACCCTGGACAAGTCACATAACTCCAACTGCCTCACCAAAAAAAAAAAAAATCCAATCCACAGGGATCTGGGGCATTAGAGTTGCAACTCAGAAAGTTAATTTGAATCATTCCACTTGGCCAAGACATTCATAGCCTTGTGATGAGGAATGATGGAGCCCTCTACCACAACAATGAGGGAACGAATAGGTTGCCTGCAAACAGACTTCCACAGGAAGGAGATGTAGTGGGTATTGCATATGACCATGTAGAATTGAATGTTTGTTTGAATGGAAAGAATATGCACTGTCCAGCATCAGGTATAGGAGGGACAGTGTATCTTGCTGTATATGTTGATGACAGTGCGATTTTAGATCATCAATTCAATGACTTTTATCATATTCCTCCAAATGATTTTGAAAAAATATTATTTGAATAGCAAATCTTCTGAATATACTTGCACTGAAAACTTCTACCCCTACAATATCCCCAAAGAAACATTTACTACCACCTTAATAAAGTCTCACTTGATCCATAGGAAGTACATTTTCTGTTTTTAATAAATGTTTGTGAAATTATCTAAGGAACCAACAGGTTAAATACAACAAAAAAAAGTTAAATACAACAGCAGAATTCCAATTTAAAATATTAGTTGTGTTTTGTGATGTGCAAATCTGTGTTTCGGACATTTTGATTCTTATATGTATAAATGGAAATTCATAGACAATATTAAATGAAAATTTGGATGCTTATGACATTTGGAAAGGAAAAGTATTTCTGACATGAGACACTTGACTGAAGTCATAGGGATAAAGTCAGTTGTGATTTTATTCATTCTGAAGGTTGTACCTTGTTAAAAGAGAAGCACTATCTTGTCCACAGCCCTCTCATCTTCTTTTATAGTATCTTTTTTGTGTACAGAATGAAGAGTGACAAATACGTAAAATTAACTGCTAATTTTTTCCAGCATTATCTATTCAGTATAAAAGTTGCTCTTTTTCATAAACATTAAATTTATGTTTAATTTGTACATTTCACTGCTTTGTGTTTGCTTTATGTAAGAAATAATAGCATTATATATTTTTAATGATTGTCAAACATTGTTATGTTGAATGTGAAAAAGCAAATCTGAACACAAGAAATATTTATGAAGACTACCATGCTGTATTGTTCTACTCTCAGAGTAATTATGGATTGATCAGAGATGTAGTATATACTGGCAGAACACAATGGAAAATTATGATGAAGCTTTACACTTGAACTTCTTTATGGGTAATAGTAGTTTTCTGGTGTATAATTCTAGCCACATATCATGTCTTGTAGGTAGGCAGTAGATGCTCAGTTTTATATAGTGCTGTTGGACAAATAACCTCCCTATAAATTCTGACAACAGTAGCCTGATCCTGAATTACTATCCTAAGCTCTACCATTTTGATTTGAAGTCCACATGATTCAAACATTTGTCACTTTTTTGTTCACATATTCTTGGTTGAGAACACATGAATGCCTTCAGATTCCACTCTTATATCTTAGCTACTCTCTAGGCTCTGTATAGAGATAAATAAATCACTTTTAGTTACATTAGACAAATCCAATAGTATATACCTTTGTCAGTCAATCCTATTGCTTTGTGAAGTTAGGTCTAGTTGTTCCAAACTTTATTTCTGTTCATTTTTATCCTATCATGAGTTCTGAGAATATCAATTCCTTTCCTCCTTTTTGATGAGGAAATGGTCATCTTTCTATAGCCTCCTTTGGGATGAATTTCATGTTTCATTAACATAGTATTGGTTTTTGTTGGGGCATGTTCTAGATCAAAGGTTCTTAGCACTGTTTTTTCTGTCAGAGACCTTGTTAGCAGTCTAGCAAATCCTTTGGTCCTCTTCTTAGAATGATTTTTTTTTTAATTCATAATTGGAGAAAATGCTAAATTTCAGTTAGAGGTTGGTAAAAATGAAGATGTAATTTTTTCCATCCAAGTTAATGACCCTCATAAAATCTATGCACTGATCTTTGGGGAGGAGGAGGTTCAGGGATTCCAAGTTAAGAAGTCCTGTCTAGATCTATTTTCCCATGCCGAAAGTCTACGTTGATGGCTATATTATGACAGTTAATTGCTCTTAAGTATCTTCTCCCCATTAAGCTTTGACTGTAGGATTTCAGTTAGATTTTTCACACACACAGTCACAATTTTCTCCCTGAAAGCTTTTTGCTCAGTGTGTCTTTCATGGGGGAAAAAAAAGTATCTTGATCTGCAGTAAAATCTTTAATGTCATGTTACTGTCACCATCTTTCACTGGTTCGGTTTGACCTTGGGATTCAAGCTCAAAGTCATCACTCGCTTTTTATCCTTGGTACACATTAAGAATTTTGCACTGATCGAATACAAATGTTATTAGAGAAAGTTTCCATAACATTAAGTAGCTGTTTAATGTGCTTTTCAGTGGAGCCATAGAATGTGACATCATCTATGTATATGAAGCGACTATTATGATGTTTTGGTACAACTTCTTCTTTGACTTAAAAGCCATACAAATAGAAAAATATGGAACGATGTGCAAAATAATGAAGACTGAAATGAGTAGAACAAAGCAATATTGCTTTAAGAATGACTTTGAGTAAATAAGCTATTTTGTTTATTATAAATATCCAAATTAACTATGAAGGGCATAGGAAGAAAGACATTATCTGCATGCAGAGAAAGAACTGATAAATGGAAATATGTATAGAGTAATTTTACATACATACATACATATATATGTATATATATTTGTGTCTAATGGTAGCCATCTCTTGGGGGGGCAGGTTTGAGGGAAGGAAAAAAAAGAAATTTACATGATAATTTTGTTGTACATTTGAAAAGAATAGCAAGTTGTACATAGTAGATTTGCAGTTTCATGTATGATCATCTTTTTTATTGTACTGTATTATGGAAATGCTTATTTTATTCCATAAATTAAAAATAAAATTTAAAAAATTAAAACCATACACAGTTACATTCAGGAGTGATGGTGGATTTAAGGCTAGGCAGAACCATAATAGGCTTAAACTCTCTCCCGGAAGATACCATTTTTGGTAACAATTGTTCTTAATGTTGTTGTGTTGGTTATGTTTTAAATATAGACTAGATTTCCATTGGAATACCAAATATTCTAGCATTCTCACTATGCTCAGATCTCTCTTATTTATTTGCAATATATAATGAGCCAGTATATGCAGAAAGGCTTGGGAGTAATCAATAAAGATAGTGTAAATGTTAAAGCTCTTTTGGATGCTTTATAATTACCAAGTTGATATATCCTTGGGACATTTTGGGACACTCTTTTTGCTCTTTGGTCAATATATTGTTTTCCTGTAAATATTTATGGTTTTTTGAGCTATACAAACTGTAAATACTTTTTTAAAGTACCTAGATATGATATCTATATTTTGATAGATCATGTATTATCATGTTTCAGTAATAACATGTGATGATTTTCAGTTTAAAAAAAAAAAGGATGGGATCAGGCTTGCATCAGAGATATGAAGCTAGTAAAGTGCTTTGCTAATAATTCATGTAATTCATGCACCACCATAAAGTGCTTCAGCCAATAATCATGACTCTTATTTGGCCCCACTACTTTCCAATTTTGTAGAGAAGCTAGAGTTTCAGTCACCTCTTTTGCCATAACTACTCTCTCATTCATTCTATTAATGGCACACAGATTTTGTTTTCCACATTTGATCCAACTCTTATGACCACAGAGGTGACCAGAAATGTTCCAGATCCTCCATCATTGGGTTTTCTCTCTCCTCAAATATCTGCTTCTTAATTCCCTAAGTATAATTTTGGATTGATGCTGAATTCTTTATTTTGTTTTGTTTGTTATTTTCTGTGCTGCTTTGACTCCTTGTATCATCTTAAGTTTTTGTCTTTCTCTTTGAATTGTTGATTAAACATGTCAAGAATTTTCAATCTTTTTGTTATCCAGATTCTATTTTTTGTGTTTATTTTTTGGTGCCTTTGAGTGATATATGTTCAAATTTTAAACTGTGTGTACCAGCTAGTTATTAATATAATTATCTTAGGTCTTTCCATATATTTTCACTGTTTTTCTCAAGCCACCTCTGCCATAATGGCATTTGACATCTGTCCTTGGGAATTTGCCTAGATCGTTCCATTTTTACTCCTAGGTGGCACAGTGGATATAGTACACTGGACCTGAAGTCAGGAAGACCTAAGTTCAAATCCAGTCTCAGGAACTTACTAGTTAAGTGGTCCTAGACAAATCACTCATCCTCTGCCTCAGTCTCTCAACTATAAAATGAAGAGAATAATAGCATCTGCTTCCCAGGGTTGTTGCGAGGATCAAATGAGATAGTATTTGTAAAGCACTTAGCACAGTGCTTGGCACATAGTAGGTACTTAATAAATGATTATTCCCTTTTTTCCCCTATAGCCTTATCATGATAAAAGCTATAGCATATGCTCTTGGGTGCAGGTCCTGAAATAGCTTTACTTACCCTCTGTCACATATCATGGGAGATTGTGTTCATTCATGGTAGTTTCAGGAAATCCCAGCTTTTTAAAAATTATTCTGTTTTTGGTATGATTGTTTTACTCATTAGATTTGTGCCATCAACTCAAAAAAAGGCTCATCAAAATTCCATTCTATCTCCTTTTCAAAATCATTCAAGCCATGGCATTACTTATGTCATCCATTTCATTATTAGGAAGCACTACAATGCTCTCATGTGCTTCAGATTTAAGAACCTCATCCATTTCTACTTTTTTTTTCCAGCAAATATGAGTTTAAAAATGAAGTATTGCTTATGATTACCCTGCATGATTACCAAATACATAATGTAACTTAGAGCAGAGGATATAATTGACAAAAAGCATTATAACATCTTTGCCAAGTAAGATCTATTTCCAATTGTGATAGAGTATTCACACATAATAAACATATTTTTATCTTCAGTAGATTTCACTTGTATTTGTGAGTTTGTCTGCCTCAGTGATCAGCGCGCCTCCACTTTAAAGCGTTTCTGGAAGGTGGGACACTGGTGTTTCTGATTTGTTCTGGTGTATTCTGCTTTCTTGGGGTATAAAAAGAAAAAGGAGTAGCTCTTGCTCCACTGAATTCCATTTAAAGCTGATCATTACAATAGTAACTCTATCATCTATGCTACCCTGTATATTCCTAGATTCATAGAATCAGTTTCATCACACAGGCTGGCACTACCCCAATTAATGATAATACCAAAGTCCAATTGGCCTATGTCTCTCAGTTCCTCATAGACTTTCATAAAAACCACTTTGGTCTTTTGGCCCAATGAGAATCCACAGTATTTCACCCTTCCTGGAATTCCCTCTTTTTTATAATCTTATCTACTCAAGACATGGACAATGGATTGTGCTTCAGTGGGTTACTGTTAACATCATCATCATCATCATCATCATCATTTCACCTTTGTTATCATGATTTTTTTCATTCTTTTCATCTTGTTAGAAGGAGCCCAGATAGAAATGATTCTGGGACAATTCACTGTTGAACTTTCTTTTATCATCTACAGATGATTGCAGAAGTAGATAAAATAATCATTTTATATTTGAAATAAAAGTACTATGATGTAAATTTATCCTCCATAAATTCATTGAAACCATCCTAGTATATACCATCCTAGTATAATTCCACTAGCAGACAGGATAACAGGGATGATATGTATCTCATCCTAATTCCAATTTTCCCCCTGCAATTCTGTTGTTGTTCAGTTGTGTCTGACTCTTTGTGACCCCATTTGGGGTTTTCTTGGCAAAGACACTGGAGTGGTTTGCCATTTCCTTCTCCAGATCATTTCACAGATGAGGAAACTGAGGCAAACAGGGTTGCTCAGGGTCACACAGCTAGTAAGTGTCTGAGGCTGGATTTGAACTCAGGAGGATGAGTCTTCTTGTCTTCAGGCCCAGCGCTCTATCAACTGCATCATCTAGATGCCCCCTACCCTTGCAATTAGGTCTCTCTTTTAAAGGCTTTTCATTCTATGGAGCTTGGAGATTACAGGCATTTGGTGTGGTGACAACTATTTTAAATGTTGGTCTTAAGTTTTTGTGAATCAATGTCACACTTGGGTAATTGTGGGCAATAATTCAGGTTGATAAGTCCAGTTCTGGTTCAGTTTATTGGTTGATTTCTCCAGAATATTTTGAAATTTATATTTTTAAGACAGGAATTTGTCATGTCAGTTCATGAGAGTGAGCTTTTGACATATAATTCTAACCATCAGTTCATGTCTGCCAGATATTTATAATCTTTCTGTCTTGCAGTTTCTACCACTTCCTTACATAATCTATATTGACTACTAAGTCCAAACTCCTTAAAGATAACCTTTTTATAACTTCTAGTAATAATGGTCTGATCCTGAATTGCCATTTCCAGAAACAAATTTTCATGCCTCAGACAATGGTTCATTGCTTATCTGGAAAGTGTTGTCGGCTAAACACATACAGATATTGCCAATGAATGGCCTATGATTATTTAAAAGTATTTTTGTAGGCTTTTAACTCATTTGTCATGTACTTTAAGAATTTCTTTCAATTTTTTTTTTTTGCTTTTTTTGGGGGGAGGAAGTAGGAATACTTGAATAGCTGCCTTATGGTGATAGGACTTAGGTATCATGAATATAGTACAAATGGTCAAGATACTTTCCAAATCTTGTATGGCATGCATTAGGACTAGCATTGGGCAAGTGTTAATCGATTTAAACGTAGATTTCCCATTCAGTTTTTATTTCAGTGTGCCAATAAATCTCTTAATGCATTCAGCACAGCCTTCTCCTTAATATATTTATGTTTAACGTGACCTATCTGAAAGAGACCAAGGTATTTGTGGTTATCACACCCTTCTATTGGTTCAAAGCTTGAACCCTTCAGGCTCTAGCTTTCGTTGTCATATATTAATAATTTTGTACTTAGGGGCAGCTAGGTGGCGCAGTGGATAGAGCACCGGCCCTGAAGTCAGGAGGACCTGAGTTCAAATCTGGCCTCAGACCAAACACTTGACACTTACTAGCTATGTGATCCTGGGCAAGTCATTAACCCCAATTGCCTAAAAAAACAAAAACAAAAAATAATACTTTGTACTTATCAAGTCAAAATATCTTGATATCACTAGGGAAAGATTCCATGAGGCAAGGAGGTTATTTAATATGCTTTTTGTTGGAGCCATATAACTTGACATTGCCCATGTACATCAAATGATTAAGATGCTTTAGTCCAATCCTCATACCCCTTTAATTTGGAAGCCATACTTAGTTTTATTTAGGTTAGGAGATATGATAATGGCATAAATACAGGAAGAACCATAATGGGCTTAGACTATCTCCCTCAGGGGTGAAATAGCACATTTCCCATAAATCATTCTTGACATTATTATTTGGTGGCGTGTTTTAAATGCACAAGTTTTCTAATGACCATCATATACTCTGGGGGCACCTAGGGGGCATAGTGGATACAGTGCTGGGCCTAGAGTCAGGAAGACTCATTTTCTTAGTTTAAATCTGGCCTCAGACACTTATTACTTGTGTGACCTCGGACAAGTCACATCACCCTGTTTGCCTCAGTTTCCTCATCTATAAAATGATTTGGAGAAGAAAATGGCAAACCACTACAGTGTCTTTGCCAAGAAAACCCCAAACAAGGTCAGTCACAAAGAGTTAGACACAACTGAAACAACTGAACAACAACAAAATTATATACTCCAGTGTTTTCACAATATTTGGATCAATTTCATATATTTGCAATATATGAATAAGCCATAAAAATGGAACCTGAGTTAAAGGCTTTGCAATATTCAAGAAAAGCAGTATAAATGTTATGGCACTTATTAGCATCTTATTCAATAATTAATAATGATGATAAATTTCTCCTTATACAACTGGGACCTTTTAGCAGATCCTTTATAGATCTCAGCCAACATACTATTTTTGCTTAAAAGTTTATAGGCTATTTTAGTGATAGAAGTTAGAAGTACTTTATATAAAGTACATAATGATACAATTAGCCTGTATTTGGAAAGATCACTAGTCTTATTTTTTGATTTTTGTGCAGACACGATACAATACCTCATGTTAAGGAAGGTGGGATTGAGCTTACATCTGAGAAGCTGGAAAATGCCTTCTTAGTAATTCATATGCCAATGAATTTGAACCAATAATTCTATTCTCCAACCATGACACATTCTAGTTCTGCAGAGAAGCTACAGTTTAAATCACCACCCCTGAAGAAACTTCTTTCATTTGTTATATCATCTGCACATAAACTGTCTGCTTCCTATTTGATCCACCTTGCATTTTAGTAATGTCATTCTTCTTTCAACCAAAGAGACAACCAGAAATCTCCCACATCTTCCTTATTTGGGGATTCTCTCTTGCCTTTGATCTCTTTACTTCCCAAGTCTCTAGGAAAGTTTTGGATTGCTGTTGAATTATTTTTTTTTTTAATGTTGTTTTGACTCTATCAAGTCCAGTGCTCTGTCTAGTAGACCATGTTGCCTCAATTTCCAATTAAGAAATTATTATTATTATTATTATTATTATTATTATTCCCTGAAAGTCTTCCAGACCATCAACACACAAATAGAAAACATTATTTCACCTGGAGGGAGGAAGAAGGCTCCTCGAACTCAACCTTCTCTAATTGGGATCCGCTGCAGCCCAGGGCCTGAGAACCAACGTTCTATCATCTGGCTAGCCTTTGGTTGAACCTCGGGAGAATCCTCCAAGAGAAATGAATCATAGAGGTCGAGTTGTATGTAAAAGGGGCTATTCATTACATCCTGCTTCAGTAGTCGCCGAAATGAATTCACAGGCTTCAAGGACCAGAAGAGACCCATGGGATGGATGCCCACATAGTCACCCCCAAGAGCAGCTGCTTGCTCTAGGTCCACATTGCCAGTCTCATCAGCCTTATAGAAAGCTTGAGACTGGAAGAGCTTCCCTTTTTCATCCATCAGTGATGCCTTGAAGGTAACCATCTGAAAAGGGTTAAGTCCAGTTGCTCTGATGCACAATGGCTCATCAGCAAGAGCTTTTTCTGGGGTGACTATCAGCTGGAGCATTGGCAAAGTGCAATGTGGGGGGCAAATGACACCTTGACCTATAAAAGTAAAAACAAAGAAACTAAAAATCATAAATATATAATTTGTGAAATATAGGATAAGAAGTGTGAGGAGGGGAAGAGAAGGAAAAGGAAAAGAGTATCAATAAAGAATAAAAGTAAAGATGATGAATATAATATAAAAAGAAAGGAAAATGAGCAGAGGGGAAAGGTAGAAAACAGGAATAAAAGGACAGAGGAAGGAAGGGTAAGAAGAAAAGGGAAGGGAAGAAGAAAAGGAACAGAAAAGGGAAAGGAAGGGGAAGGAAGGAAGGAGGGAAGGAAGGAGATAGATGGAAATAGAGTACAGACACTGGAAAGTTCTCAGAAGAAAATCTGAGAAAAAGTCATGTCTAGAATAAAACCTCCTATGTTTCTCTAAACCATTGCAGAAAGAATGGGCAGCAAACAAGGTAAACTAGAGTTTCTAAAAGAAAAAAAGTAATTCAATTTCCTAAGTTTTCACTGAAATTTGATGGGATAAGAACCATGATTAGAATATGGCTCCAGGTAGAAAAGTAATTTTAGAGAGAGATTTCAAAACCCCAACAACAAAATACGATTAAGTGAAGAAAAAAGATAAACAAGAAAGAACTTACAAGCTTGAAATGAGGACTGAAGAAACTGGATTTGATAAATGTACAGAGAAATGAATGGAAAAAGCTGGGTCTATACATTCTTTTCAGCTATATCTGGAATATTTCAGGAAACAAAGAAGTTATAAATAAATTCAGAAAAACATACCCTTTTGGAGATCAAATCACAGAAAGTAATATATTTTATTAAAGATGACAACATAAATATAAGCTATCTAAAATGATAGAATGCAGTAATATAGTCAGTAATCAGAAGTAAATTTCTGCTTTTTTTTTGTTTCTTTTTTAGAGAATTGGGGTTAAGTGACTTGTCCAGGGTCACACAGCTAGTTAAGTGTCAAGTGTTTGGTCTGAGGCCGGATTTGAACTCAGGTCCTCCTGACTTCAGGGCTGGTGCTCTATCCACTGTGCCACCTACCTGCCCCTCAGAAGTAAATTTCCAAGGGGCAGCTAGGTGGGCCAGTGGATAGAGACCCGGCTCTGGAGTCAGGAGTACCTGAGTTCAAATCCAACCTCAGACACTTGACATTTACTAGCTGTGTGACCCTGGGCAAGTCACTTAATTCTGATTGCCTCACAAAAAAAACAGAATAAGTAAATTTCTATTCCTAAACACTTAGATTAAAAAGAGAGTAACAAAAAAAAAAAATCAACTAAATGCAGTTTGAAAAAAACAGAAAATTAATCATTGTTTAAAGTTTGTTTTAAGCCCAATGAAATTGAAAAATCATTATAAAATGTAGATTTGGATATAAAGACTGATGCTGTAAGTAAACTAGAAGATCAAGGAAAAGTTTAAGCACAAACAAAGGCAATGCATCCAAGATTAGGAGGGAAGCAGAAAACTGGGAAAGAATTTTTATAACCAGTATCTCTAATAAAGACCTCATTTCTAAAATATATAGAGAACTGAGTCAAATTTATAAGAATACGAGTCATTTCCCAATTGATAAATGGTCAAAGGATATGAACAGGCAGTTTTCAGAGGAAGAAACTAAAGCTATCTATAGTCATATGAAAAAATGTTGTAAATCACTATTGATTAGAGAAATGCAAATCAAAATGACACTGAGGTACCACATCACACTTATCAGATTGGCTAACACGACAAAACAGGACAATGATAAATGTTGGAGATGTGGGAAAAATTGGAACTCTAATGCATTGTTGGTGGAGTTGTGAAATGATCCAACCATTTTGGAAAGCAATTTGAAACTATGCTCAAAGGGCTATAAAATTGTGCATATCCTTTGACCCAGCAATACCACTTCTAGGTCTGTATCCCAGAAAGGTCATAAAAATGGGAAAAGGACCCATATGTGCAAAATATTTATAGCAGCTCTTTTTGGGGTGGCAAAGAATTGGAAATTGAGAGGATGCCCATTGATTGGGGAATGGCTAAAGAAATTACGGTATATGAATATGATATAATACTATTGCTATAAGAAATTCTTATAAATTTGACTCAGTTCTATAAATATTTTAGAAATGAGGCCTTTATTAGATACGTTGGTTGTAAAATTTCTTTCCTAGTTTTCTGCTTCCCTCCTAATCTTGGATGCATTGCCTTTGCTTGTGTAAAAACTTTTCAATTTAATGTAAACAAAATTATCTATTTTGCATTTCATAATGTTCTCTATCTCTTATTTGATCATAAATTCTTCCTTTCTCCGTAGATCTGAAAGGTAAATTATTCCTTGATCTTCTAGTTTGCTTATAACATCAATCTTTATATCTAAATCCTGTATCTGTTTTGACTTTATCTTGGTATGGAGTTCAAAGCAGTTCTTAAAACAATATTGCTGTTACTGTATAGAATGTTCTCCTGTTTCTACAAATCAGCACAATTTTTAAGAGCAGGAGGCAGTTTAGGCTTAGAGCAGTTTCTGGACTAAGAGCTCTGCACAGAGGTGGGGTGGGAGAGGATTTTTCTTAATGCTAACTAAGTCTGGCATCACAAATACAGTGAGCCTCCAGCAGAAGGATAGGGGGCAGGAAGGAGTAGAGAGGAGACCAGGCTTTCCTAAGGGGCAAACTGGCTTAGATTTGGAAAAAATCTGTGTTATCAGTAAGGGGAATGGACCCATGAGTTGGGTTCTACCCTGGTTAAAATAAGGAGAGCAATCTTTAAAATAAAATAAAAAACTTAAGTGATACCCTGTCTTCTTCCAGTCAAACTACACAAGCTTAGGTGCCTCACCACACACACACCACCATCATCATCATCATCATTCATCATCATCTTCATCATCATCATCATCATCATCTGCCAGCAAAAGTCAGTTTGTTATGAAATCTGGCTCCCATTAGAGATTCATTTCCCTCCCCAGGTATACAGCAATGACTGAATAACTGAGAGAATCCTGTTGTAGGTCTTTGACAGGAAACCATCCCCCACATCTATAGAGAACATTCCAAAAGTCTTAGAAGGTTGAGGAAATGGGAAGCTTTAGGATACCCTGTAGTATAATTTCATTTCAGTGGGCCTCATTTTCCACGCCTGCCAGATTCTGAAGATGCTCATGGTGGCTGGTGGATCTCTTCAGTTCAGGAACTCAAAAATTAGTTTAACAGCTAATTATCCTTTCCAAACTTAAATACAGATGATGATTATTATACACACACAAAGTCTAGAGTAACAAACAAGATGAACCAGAGATCCTAACACCCAAGGAGACAAATTTTATCTTCTAAATATCATTGGGACAATAGTGAAATGATACTGTGATTAGAACATTACTCTAGAAGAGTCATTTCAAAATAAAAGGGATAGTAAAAGTGAATAGAAGGTTGAGGCTAAGAGGAATTGTATTCATATTAAGCTATATTTAGATCAACAAGATGGAGAACAAGACATTTTCTTTGATCTTCACAACTTCTCAAATATATCCAAAAAAGAAATTGTGTGCCAAAGATGAAGGTGATGGGGTGCTAATGATGGACCCCTAAAATGAAAAGACCATGTTTTTGGGATCTGGACTCCAAAAAGGAAAAGCCCCTGACCTTTCCCACATGGCCCAGTCCCTGGAGTTCACCTGAGGCATTGGCTCATCCCAGAATAATCCTTTCAACTGTCCTTTCAGCCTTTCAGCTCCAGCCTTTCAATTGGGTTACCTCTAACCCAACCCAACCCTTCATTGTCTGTTACCTCTGGACCACCTCAGGCTATTTCCTACCCTTAATCCCATCTAAACCCCTTCTCTGTTACCTCAGCCTATTGGTCACTCCTAGATCCCATTCAAATCTTGCCACAAATCTTTTTCCCCTATAAAAAAGGTCCCTCTAATCTACCAAAGGCTCAGATTCTTAAAATCTTCCCATTTCCATTGGTGATACAATAAAATTTGTCTCTGACTGAAAGAAGGCTTGAGTCAAATTCTTTCGAAGCAGACACACACCTTTTGCCCTTGAATTTTGGGGTTCCCAGTACCCATAGACTGCAACAAAGGAATTTCTGTCATCTCCATGGTCTGGGACACCAAGAACCCAAAAGAAGGTAAAAAACTTGGGGCAGCTAGGTGGCTAAGTGAATAGAATTCTGGTTTTGGAGTCAGGAGGGCCTGAGTTCAAATCTGGCCCCAGACACTTGACACTTACTAGCTGTGTGACCCTGGGGGAGTCACTTAATCCTGATTGCCTCACCAAAAAGCAAAAAAAAAAAATGGTGAAAAACTCTATGAACCTTAAGACCTACCTGATACTCACTCAGCACTGAATTCTCCCCCACCACAGCTCCAGGCAACAAGACCATGCTTGCAACGAAAGGCAGTCTTAAACCCCAGTGTCCCTTCCTTCTTCCCAGTGCTGTGGAGATCCAAGCTCCAAACTGCAAAAATTTGCTGAGTCCTTGATAGCCAGCATTAAGGTAACATTTTGTGCTACAAAAGATCTCTACAAAGGAGAACAGAGGAACACAGCACATGGAGCAGGACAAGTATCTGGACTTGAAATAGAACTCAACTTCATACCTCAGACTACTGGGCCTCAAAAATCAAAACTTCAAAAAATAGAGATCATCTTCTCAAGCTATTAACACCAGCATGGCAGCACCTGATGACACAGAAGATCCTATATAGTATTTGAAGAGAACATGGAGCCACAATATACAGTTCCTAAGTGGTTTAAAAGAGAAATGAGAAGTATGAAAGTAGAACTTGTGTCCCGAAAGCAGAAATAATTGGCAGAATAGAAAAACTCAAATCTGCAATGTCAAGCTTGGCTCAACAAAGAAACAAAAAAGAATACAACTAATTGGGAATGCAAATATACAAAAGTGAAGGACAATCTAGAAAAAGAGAAGCAAAAAACAATAATAACATTAAAGGAAAACATGCTCTCTTTTAAATAAAACTTATTGATCTCAAAGATGGGATGCATAGAGACAATTTAATGATTATATGTGGGTCTCCCAGAACACCACTGGTCAAAAAATGCAAATACTGTAATGAAAGAAATAACACAATAAAATTGCCTAGAACATCTTCTGGGAAAGATTTAGAAGTTAGGCTTCCACAGCAGAACACAGAAATTCTAAGGGGGACTTCTAAGATATTGGGGATAATCCTTCAACCAATCAGAAAGTGCCCCAAACATTCTGCAAAACCACAATTTCCTTAAGACAGAGCCCTACTTTTCTCTACTACAACTTGCTTAATGAGCTTATTGAATAGTAACTGACATACCTCAACGGCGGAAATAGCCATTTTTGAACATGGGAGGTATGACCAGGAGGGATGAACATGACAAGGAGTAATATGGGATGGAGGTTCAGCAAGAGTGTAACCCAAATAAGTTGGTCCAATCCCAACTCAAATGAGAGGAGTAGGGATTTTACTAACCATTTAAAAGCTGTCTGCTTCTGTATTGGCTCACACATGCCCTACTAGGGTGAGGTGTGCCTACTTCTCGTGAGAACCATAATAATGACTTTCCTTCACACACTCTTGTAGTAGACTTTTGTTTCAGACTTTCTAACAATCTGAATAAAGAAAATGAAATAGTAATCAAAAGAATGTATACATCACGGCCACAAACTCTTAGACACTTGGTGGTTAAATTTAACAATGCAATTTGGAAATAAAAAATTCTGCAAGCAACCAGGAGAAAGACTTTCAAATTCAAAGGAAAGGAAATTTGAATAATACGTGTTTATTCTGCACTCACCAGAAAATGGAGGAGGAAATGGAATGTGAATAGTGAAGCTCAGGATGCAAACCCAAGGTGACCTACCTGCAAATCTGAATTTAACTATAAATTAAAAAATATGGACATTCAATTAAGAGGTATTGAAAGTATTCTTAGAAAGAAAACCAGACCTGAAGACATCATTTGCTTCTCAAACATAGGCCCTAGTCAAGGGTGGGAAACCTGCCCTAGTCAACAGAACTGTTGGAGGGTGAACATTTAAACGCAGCCATCCAAAGACAGCAACCACAGCGCGACAGCATAAAGACTCAGGTCCATAAACATGAAGTGGGAAAAAAAAAACCAAAATAACCTCAAGGGTTAAATATACCTCCTAAAATGTGAAAAATAGATAGATTGCAACAAGACCTGATTTTTACTTCTCTGATATCTTGTATAAGTCTGAGACAGACTCATTACATGAAGATCAATTTTCAGGCATGACAATTTCTCCAAAATTGATGGAAATAACTTTTACATGACTTTTAAAAGGAAGACATAAAGTTAAATATAATCTAAAATAATATTTTAGAGATGATTCTTTGCAACGGATTTGTAAAATACAACAAGCCTTAAGAGTCTATTTGGTATTTTCTCTTTCAGTAATCACTAATTCATGATCTTGTGTTTGAAGTCAGACATCCTTCACCAGGAATAAGAAGAAGTAAGCTCAGCTGGCAAGATCAGTTAGAGAGTTAAGTTGAATCTGATGCAGCTTATTCTAGCTCAACTCCTCTCTCTTCTATCCTATATCCAGGAAACAAACACAAAACTGTGATTCCATAGAGACTCAGGGAACTTATATGAGACCATATGGGTTTCTCCTCTCCTCTCCAAAGAAGTCAGTAGCCAGGCACTGGCTATTGATAATCAATCAATAATAATCAATAATTAATCAACCAGTAAGTATTTATTAAGCCTCCTATGTGCCAGACATTGTTGGTCTAGGAGCTAGAAATACAAATTCAAAAGTCTGATGGCCCCTGACTTCAAGGAGTTTATATTCTAGTAGAGGGATATATAGCTACAGAAAATCAAATAGAGATATAAAAAATAAATACATAAGTGACTTTGTGAAGGAGATGCTAACAACTACAGGAATCAGGAAAGGCCTTTTGATAGATAAGATATTTAAGCTGACTATTAAAGGTAGCACAGGTGCCAAGAGATGGAGGTGAAGAGGGAAAGCATTTCAATCAATCAATAATCAATGAATATTTGTTAGGTAGTGCTAGTGCTAAGGGATACAAAAGGAGGCAAAAAGACAGTCCTTGCCCTCAAGGAGCTTATGATTTAATGGGAGGAGACAACATGCAAACAAATATAGACAAAGCAAGTTATATATAAGAATGAATAAGAAATAATGAACAGAGAATTAAGAGGAATAAGAGAAGGCTTCCAATAGAAGGTGGGATTTTAGTTCAGACATAAAGAAGCCAGGGAGGTCAACAGCTGGAGCAGAGGAGGGAGAAAATTATCAGGCGTAGGGGACAGCCAAAGAAAATGCCCAGAGTCTCAATAAATGTAATGTCTTGTTGGTGGGACAGCCAGAAAGCCTGTATCACAGGATCAAAGAGTACATGGCAGAGTGTAACCTAAGAAAACTAGAAAAGGTAGGATGGGACTAGATGATGAAGGGCTTAAAAACGCCAAATAGAGCATTTTGTATTTGGTCCTGGGAGTCATGAAGAATTTACTGAATAAGGGAGTTGGCATGAAAGCTGAATAAAGGATGGATTGGTACAAGGAGGGAGAGACTTGAGGAAGGTAGATCCATCAGCAGGCTAGTGCAATAATTCAGGCGTGAGGTAATGAAGACTTTCACTCAAAGCAGTGGTAGTGTCAGGAGAGAAGGGGCACAATTCAATTTTGCAAAGGTGTGGGCTTTGGCAAAATTGGATGATTGTGAGGAATTCAGGATGACTTCTAGGTTTTGAGTCTGAGGGATTGGGAGGATGGTATTGACTTCTACAGTAATGGGGTAAGTATGTGTTGGGAGGGTGGGTGGGGTGCTTAGAGTTTACCGGACAAGTGCAAAGAAAGGGAGAGTATGAATGAATGAAAAAGTCCTTATTAAATATAAGCTTATGTACAAGGCACTGTGCTATAGGATAGAGGTAAGTTATGTACACCAAAATCATAAAACAAGATAATTAAGGAACCCCCTAGCCACTATAGCCATGCCACTGTAATTCTCCTAAGCATTACCAGTTTTTGGCTTTGGAATTCTTACAATTAAAAAAAATTATTGATATCTTGTAATTTTTCATCATCTTTATTTCCCAATACAACTCCACCCCTTTCTCTCTCTCCCAGAAGAGCTATTTCCTTTTAAGAAAGAATAAAAGAAATAAAAACAGTTCAGCAAAACTAACTTATCTCTTAAGTCCAACATTATATACAGTTTTCCACACTCAAAGTCCCCAACATCTACAAATAAAGCAGTGTATTGCACAATCTTGTACGCCCTTCTTTACAACTAACCTTGATTGTTAACACTTTGCAACATTTAAAAAGAATTCGCTGTGCTTCATAATTGCTCCACTGCCCAGTTCCTCAAGATCACTTAGCATGGTCACTCAGGGTCTAAACAAGCAGAGAAGAAGCTTGAGCACACAACAGTGGTGACAATCCAACAATACGCCTTATATAGTAAGAGCATTGGTCTGTACTAGGCACTAGGGAGACGCCAAAAGACTTGAAAGTGAGGCATAGACTCTATCTTTTGGGATCTTCTGCTTACATTCTCCTGGAAGAGTACAGAAGCTTCACTGATGAGTAGCAATAGGCTATATATAATATAATACACTGTTTGGTGGAAGGGGGGCAATCACAACTACAAAAATTCATGAAGGCCTCTTGGAGGACGTGGCACTTGAGAGCTGAGCCTTGAAGAGGTTCTAGAGGTTAAGGGGGTGGGGAGCATGTCAGACAGACATGGTCATTGTATAAAGAGCACAGGAGATAGAATATATAGAGAATAGTAGAAGCAAGCCCAACAGGAACATTGTAGGTAGGAGGAAAGAGGTTGTATTATACATTTTCTGGAAAATTAGGTTGAATTCCAGATGGCAAAAGGGCCTTTTTTTTTAAATGTCAAAACACAGAGAAATTTATTATATTTATCCTTAAGGCTATCAAGATCTGAAGCTTTCTTTGAGCAGATGTAAATTTTAAGAATGTAATTTGGCAGCTGTACTAGGTTTGGAAAGGGGAGGCTGAACTTTTTTTTTTTTAGGAATATGATCAGGAACAATGAAGTTAATATTTTCAATGCTCGGTCATGTCAATGTTTCTTAACTGAGTTGATTCTCCAAGTTCACAGCTGTTTTCTATTTTACTGACCCAATAAGAAGGTTAGTTCAATAATCTAAGCAAAATATGGCTGGACATACAGTGCAAGAGAATAAGACAGACACATTTTTGATAGGTTGTGGAGAGGTATATTGGATTGCAGCTACAGGAAAACCAATTAGATGTGGGCAGAAGGGCAGGGACACCTAGGTTAGCACCAGTGAGAGTACTGGACCTGGAGTCAGGAAGGTTCATCTTCCTGAGTTCAAATCTGGTCTCAAACACTTAATAGCTTGGGCAAGTCACTTAACCCTGTTTACCTCACAAGTTTCTCTGTTAAAAAAAAAAATGGCAAATCACTCTAGTATCTTTGCCAAGAAAACCCCAAATGGGGGTCATGAAGAGTCAGACACAACTGAAAAACAACTAAAGGGGGAAAGAGGAAAGATTGAGTGAGAAGGAAGAATTGAAAATGAAGTCATGGTTCTAAGCTGACTGAGTGACAATGATTGTGATTGTATACTATGGAGGAAAAAAAAAGGAGAGATTTGAAAGTTGTTGAGATGATGAGTGAAAGGGAAGAATCAAGAACAAAGTCATGATACTTAAAAGTTGTGAATCCTGGATCTCTAGGAATGACCAGGACAGAGCACAAAAAAGGAAATGAAGAGAAACTAAAGTAAGAAAGATCACAGAGCCTAGCTAGCATATTCTTCTTAATCTCTGAGTATGGCATGTTTTTTTTTTAAATTTCCTTTTTAAAAAATGTATTTTTATTTACTTCATTAAATGTTTTCCAATTAATTTTAAAATGTTTTAACATTTTTTATTTTTAAAATGTTATTAGTTTATTTTTAATTTATGGAATAAAACAAGCATTTCCATAACATAGTATAATAAAAAAGATGATTGCACATGAAACTGCAAATCTATTATGTACAACTTGCTAATCCTTTTAAGTATGTATAATAAAATTATCATGTACATTCTTTTTTTTTCTGTCCACTCCCCTTCCCTACTTAGACACAAATATGCACATGTGTGTACATACATACACATACACACACACACGAGCATATTCACGCATATATATTATATACACATACATTACATATATATGTAAAATTATTCTATACATACTTCTCTCAATTCTTTCTCTGGATGCAGATATTAACATCTTCCTTCAAATGTCCTTTGTAGTTAACTTGGGTATTTATAGTAGTCAAAATAACTAATGCACTTAAAAGTTGTTCTTAAAACAATATTGCTGTTACTATATACAATATTCTCTTGGATATGTTCATTTCACTTTTCATTACTGCATTAAATCCCTTCCTCTCCCTTTACCCTCATGACAAACTGTCCTTCCTCTTGGTTGGGACCTCTTCCTGATATTATAAAAGTCATGGGAAGGAGATGAGATGTAAGATGATTCCCTAGGTTAAATGGTTCATAGCAATCAATGGAGGGGCTTCATCTCGACTCTGGGGCTTAATGTCTTTTGAGTCTCTTAACTGTGGTTGTGCAATAAAAATAACCTGTAACAGTTGGGGGCGGGGGGGGGGGGGGGGGAGTGGGCAGCAGAGATTAGGGTGAAAGGAAGAAATCTCAAGATTAAGAAATCTAGAAATAAGAAAAAACATGTGATGGGAGGCTCCCACTGAAGCACAAAAAAACAAGTGATCACACTATATGATAATGGAAAGTTGTCAAAACATCTAGGAACCTAAAGTCTAGCATATATATATATATATGTATATCACAAGGTGTTATCATGGTACATTTTCAATCAGTTGATTTCGCAACACTATTCTTTTGGTTTGTGTGTCTCTTGGTGTACATGCCCTGTATATCACATACATATAAAACTTCTCCCCCTTAATTATTTTGAGTGTAGAAGTTACTTAATTTTTTGATTTCTGTATTTCCTTCTCTTCCCCCTCCTTTCTCCCTCCAACCCCTCCCTACTGATTGTCTAAACATTTACTGGTTGTGAGATGAGTTCTCAAAATATTCTTGAATTCAAATGGAAAAAACAATTTTGTAATTAATGTCCAAAAAAATGACATACACACTTTTCTCTCCTGGCCCCCCAACCCCACCAAGCGTCCCAACCTTAATATAATGTCAGCAAGTTTTTGTTTTTGTTCTTTGTTTTTTTACAATCAGGCTTCTCTGGCTCTAACTCTGGGGTTAGGGATTGTAGAGGTCAAGATCTACCAATGTGTCCTTGTGTCAGACTTAATCTTAAAAATCTAAATGTACTTTAACAAATTTCTGTAAAACCTGAAACTAGTACTATAACTATTGCTTACTAAGTTAATAAGCACAGATGGAGCAATAATTTATTTTGCATTTTATTTTTAAAATTTTGAAGATTTTTGTAGGTCGGGCATTTTTCTAGTATATTTTATATATCTTGCTTTGTTTTATTTTGCTTCATTTCTTGTTCTTTGCTTCATTGCTTCATTTCTTGTTCTTTGCTTCATTGCTCATAATTTTTCCTGTACTTCTTTACTTCATGGGTCAACTATGTCCAAAAAGCAGATTATCACCATGGAAACTTGAAAAATCTTCCCTGGTCTTTTGCTAGCAGATCTTCAAACAAGAACCACCGTCAGTCAACATTGGAGAAGAGAGCCTTCAACTTTTCACATTAACTTTCTTACACCATGATGACATAGCATTTTCCTTCAAGAATCTAGGATTGCTTCAATACCACACCATGCAGATGAGTTGTTAGCTTGTACATACTGAAGTATATGACAATTAGTTATAAGCATAGAAAAACATGGGCTGAGCAAAAGGAAGAGTAGCATGGGATGATGTGAATAGCACTTGGGGTTGGGGTGATGAAAGGGGTGATGGACTTAGGGTTAGAGGTGGTGAAAAGGGTGGGGTGGGGTTATAAAGAAACATGTATAATGGTTGTAGTAAACACTTTGGAACCTCATAAAAAGAATGGAGAAAGTAAAAACTACAGAAAATTGGTTAGGGTGGTGGTGAAAGATTGTAAGATCAGATAGAAACATGACTGATGAGTATTAGTAGAAACTTTTGGACTGAGAATGGGGAAAGTAAACATGATAGAAAAGTGATCTTTAAAGAGGGAGAAAAGGGAATCCGGCAATGGAAACAGGCTAAAGCTATAAAAGTCTTCACTTTATATTCCTTACTGGAGCACTTGTGAAATTGAGGAAGAAAAACAAAGGTTAACAATTAAGGTCTCTAGTGGTATCTCTAAAGCAATTCAAAATCCCAAAACAAAAGGAATCGATTTTTACAGAAACCAGTCATTACTCTCCCTTAAAGTCAACTTTCAACCAGTTAAAAGAGAAGAGAGTTTTTAAAATAGTAGAGAGGAAATTAATGGAAGAGACACTAAGTAAAGGAATTACTGATGACAATATTGATGACAACAGCAGAAAAAATAAGAAGGAAATTCAAGGAAAGAAAGTAGAATATGGAAGAATAAAAGGAATAAAGGAGACAAAGAAGAAAAGATGACTGAAAGAAAGTTGAAAGACCTAAAGTTACAAAATTATAAAGACTGGACAATCTGTTGGAATTTAAAACATTTAAAATTAAGTACTAATAATTAAAATTGTGATAGATGGCATCAGCTTGCTAAATATGCATATATATACACTTTATATATATATTATATATACCCTTTAATTTTTTTATACTATGTTATAAAGTTTTACTATAAAGGAGTAAAAGGAAGAAGCTAGACAGAGAAAAAAAAGACACACCAACACCACCAGCACTTACCACCCACCACTAGGAGCAGCAGCAGCAGCACCACCACCACCTGAATATATATATATATATATATATATATATATATATATGTATATACACCTTTTAAAAAATCAGAGCCCACCTTCCCAATCAACTGGAAGCTATATAGTTAATGACTCAAAGCACCAATAAGCTAAATATGAAGGGAAATAAGCTTCAAGTCTTCATCTAATACCCTAGATTACTAAAAAAACAGCTTTGCCCTCTACTTTTACCTGAATACATTACTATACCTCTTCCTCCTCTGTGACTGTTGAGGGTTCAGGTATTTTTCACCAAATTGACTGAAAGTACTTGGCTGTAGTTCAGCTATTTATACTCTTGCCTGATGCCCCACCCAGTTTAAACTACAAAAGCCTCTTTGTGACGTTTCATTTGTGGTGCCCCATTATGACAGTTGTAGCCCAAGTCTTAGAAGCCAAAGTCAAAATGACATTCCTCAGGAAAACAACATTTGATAGCATCCAATTCATTTTAATGAGCAGAGAGGAAAGAGTGAAAGGATTTTTTTCCAGAAGGAAAAGTCAAAATATTTGGATCAGCTGGCAAAGCTATAGAGAGGATATAGATGGAAGGGAAGGAAAAACTATATAAAATGAATACAAAAAAAAAGGATATAATTTACAGGTTTTGAAGAGAATGCAAAGTTGTGAATTCAGGCTGCCTTACAAAGAGAACTGAAGAATGGTTTAATAATTCACAGAGGTCATTTCTAGCACGTAAATTAGTTCTTCCGAGACACTGAAACTTCACGGAGAAAAATGAGAGTGCTGATACTTAAAAAGGACTGTCAATCCAACCACTGCTTCAGGTATAGGTGGAACTTCTTGTGAACTCTGAGATTCTGTGATTCTATCCATAGGCTGAAAGGAAATTCAGGATCAAGCTGGTTAGGACACTAAAAAGGTAAGAGCTGTCATAAGACAGAAAGCATTCTGGGAGGAATATGGAGAATATTGAGCATAAAATGACTGTAAAATGTGAAAATTAAGGCCTTAAAAGCAAACCTAATTGTGAATTTTCTACACTTTCTTCCCTTAGTAATATTAATTTCCAAGGCTTTAATATTTATCAGCTATATGCAAATGACTTGTAAATCTACAGATCTAGTCCCTGCACATCTCCACCTAAAATTACCTTACATGGGCATCTCACATTGAATGTGTCTAACATTGAGCTCATCATTTTGCCCCCTCCTTGTGACTTTACTATTTCTATCCAGAGCTAGCACAATGCCTGGAACATTGTAGGTGCTTAATAAATGTTTATTGACTCTGAGTAGGATTCTGACTGTCCAAGTGACTGCATTTCACTGCACTCCTTCAGACTTATCTTTGTTGTACACTATTATCACTGTGTCATTCCTAATAAATTGAAAAACCAGTCCCTACCCTGGATCTATGCTGACCTCAAGGTCAACAAAACAACTACTGATGGCTTTAAATAAAGGGAATAGCAGCCTACCAGAGGGATCAGCATCAAGTCTCAAGCTGTGGTCTAATTCATCATCAGGCCTCCATAAACTCAGCCCCATCTTACCAATTCAGAAATTCCACAGCAATACCCAACACTATTCTTCCATACTAGTCAAACTGACCTGTCCATGTTCATTCATTCCAGGAATACTCCATTCTCATTCCCATTATTATACGTCTTCACTCACAGTTTTCTCTTCATTTGGAAAGTCTTTCTCCTTTCTGCTCTCTGTTCCTCTCAACATTCTACCTACCCATAAAAGTCTAGCTTCATTTCCAACTCCAACACAGAATTTCCATCTGGAGGTACCAATGAAGTCCCTTCATCTGTATTCATTTGTATCACTAATACTTATGCTCAGTCCTGTGATATCTCTTGCATAAGCATAATTAATGCCTGAATAATATTTATTATTTACAATTTCAAGAGGTTTATAATTTAATTGGATAGACAAAAATGTGCAGGAAAACAATAAATGACCATATAAGGCTATATTCTCCACAGCATCTTCCATATATAGTTAGTGCTCAGTGGTTGGAGGTGTGTGTATGGGCAGTGAGGAATAGGAGATGGTGGGGTGCTGGTAATGTTTTCAGCTCTGAAACTCTAGAATTCTATTTACTCATTTGATTTCGATGCCTTTACTTGGAAGGTGCTTAAAGATCCCACTCAAATACCACCATCTTCCATATAAAAGTTGACTACATGACCTAAAGCCAACAAATAAGCTCACCTAAATGCTGACAAAATCTATATATGTGAGGGACTGTCTGATGTTGGCAGTTGCCAGTTGGGCGCTGTGGCAAGAGTAGGGTAGAATCTGGGTATTTTGGAAGTTGAGGCAGGGGCTGTGGTAGGCGGAGTCGTGGTGAACTGGGATGGGCTGGGTATGGAGAAGCCCTGAGGCAGTGGGCAGTGCTATGTGAGATAAGCTGGGTACAAGGAAGTAGCAGGAGCTTGTGCTCCTGAGGCAAGGGGCGGTGCCACATGGGAGTGGGACGGCAGAGGACTGAGTTCCCTTTGCTTAGTCCCCTCCCTATATGCAACGTCAACCCCAGGCGCCTCCTGTGACCTTCCTGACTTCCTGGGTCCCTTTGTGTAGCACTGACCCCAGACCCCTCCTCTCAGTATCTGAGTCTGACTTCCTAGGTCACGTACTCTGTCTATGCTCTAATCCCAGATGCCTCCTTCCTGTATCCGGTCCTAGCCTCCTACGTCACTCCCTCTTCCTTGGTGTGCTAAACTCAGACAGCCCCTTCCGGTATCTGACCCTACAATCATTGGCTAGTAAGCGGGCTGGGGAGCAGGGGATAGGTAGGTACTTAGGCACCAGCGTGGTCAGATCACGCGCTCTCTCTCTTGGCTCCTGCTCTGTTGCTCTGGCCTTGCTGCTTGGGCTTGCTGTGATGGCTTGCTGTGATGGCCTCTGAATAAAGCTCTGGTGTTGGCACCTCCCAATGGCTCGTCTCTGTGTGTTTATCCGGCTGAGGACCGAAGACTCGGAAGTGAGTATGACTCTGGTAGCCTGCTCCTTATAGGAGGAGAGGGTATTGGTGCGCGGCTGGCGGAAGGTTGGCGGGGCCAGTACAATATATCTATATATGTAAATATGTATATATAAACATATGTAACATAATCTTGCACAATACTCTAAAAGAACTATAAATTTAGATCTTGAAGTTACTTTAGATAGAGAAAATCCAATTTCTCTTTATTTTACTGAAGAGGAAGGCCCCAAAGGAGCATAAATGGCTTGACCAGGGCACATAGCAAGAATTAAAATCCAAGTTTTGATTCTAAATCCAGTAATCCACACTAAACTACTTGCCTCTACTACAGTGTTTTAATTGCCATTTAGAATAGTGACAGAAGATAACATATGATATAAATTATGATATAATAGTGATACATACATGTGCATACTATATATATTTTTTATCTCTACCTATCTCATTTTAAAGTTTGCAAGACTCTCAATAAGCCATTCTGTCAGCTAGAGTTGTTCAATCTTCAGATTTTTTATTTGATCTGTGGTGTCACAAGCAGGACTTATATATCAATTTTCCTGACAAGATTTAATTGTTTTGCATCGAGCATGGAAAAGCTAACTGATTTGCCAAAGGTCACACAGCTAATATGTGAAAGATCTGGGATTTGGACCCCATTCTTCTGATTCTAGTCCAATGCTCTTTCTACTAATCTAGGATGTGTGTGTGTATATATATATATAGCACATGAAGGTATATCATGCTACCAAGAAAATAAGTATTAGTAAAAGGTGTTTGAGTAATCTGATATTCAAAAGACACAAATTATCAATTACCTAAGTGGCAAAGTTCGACAAAGAAACTCTTCAAGATGTCTTCATGATTTTTCTCAAAATAGAAGTAGAAATTGCCCCAAGAAAAATGGGGAGGGAAAGGGGAGAGGGAGTACCAAAAAGAAAGCTAGAGGTTAATCAAGATAAAAGAAAATGAATGATACACATTGAAGGAATTCAAGCAAGAAATGGAATTAGTAAAAATAACGACATGAAATAGATAATGTAAGAATGCAAGAAGGTAATACAATTATGGAATCTCAGACTCAAGCTGATGACGGAACCCAGTTGTTTAGAAATAGCCACTGAAAATAAAAACAAACCAACCGATGGAGGTGGGGGTGAGGTGGTGATAATTATTAGACTGGATACTGAAGAAAGCAAGAAATCAAGACCAAAAAAGGAGCGGGGCTGACCTGACATAAGCGCAGGACAAGGAGGTACCGGCGCCAGACACCGCAGGCACCTTACCGGACCGGACAGAGGGGAGCTCCGCTGCAGCCGCTGCAGCCGGGAGCCCTCAAGACCAGCCGCTGCCGCAACATCACCCGGCTCTCATGGAGACTGCAAAGGCAACTCTCGGGAACGAAGACAGCTCCACCGAGAACTATACGCCACAATCCGAGAGCATGGCTTCTCGTCTTGGGCAGAAGAGGAAGACTCTTGAAGAAGACGAAGAAGAGCTCTTTAACATGCCTGCAAAGCTTTTCCGATTCACCTACGAGAATGGCCTTCCTAAATGGAATGAGCGAGGCACTGGCCACGTGAAGCTGCTGAGACACACACTAAAGGGGACCATTCGTCTTCTCGTGAGGAGGGACAAAACGCTGAAGATCTGTGCTAATCACTATATAACACCACTGATGGAGCTTAGGAGAAGTGCATGGAGTAAGAGGGCCTGGGTCTGGAACGCCCACGCTGACTTTGCTGATCAAAGTCCGAAGCACTAACTGCTGGCCATTCGCTACTTAAATTCAGAAAACGCCCAGAAGTTCAAGGCAAAATTTGAGCAATGTAGGAATGAGTTAAAAGAAAGAGAAAAGAGAGTAGCACCAAACATAGAGGGAAGCACTGACAACGTATCCCAAAAGCCAGATTAACTCTCTGTGAAAGAAGGCAGACAAAGAGAGCCTAAGAGTTACGACATATCCCAAAAGCCAGGCGAACTCTCTGTGAAAGAAGGCAGCCAAGGGGAGCCCGAGAGCCACGACTTACCTCAAGAGCCAGAGCAGCTTTTGATCAAAGAAGACAACCAATGTGAGCCTGAGAGTCCCGACATATCCCGAAAGCCAGAAAAACTTTCAGTGAAACAAGACGGCCAAGGGGAGCCCGAGAGCCACGACAAAGTATCCCCAAAGCCTGAAGAACTTTCAGTGAAAGAAGACAGCCAAGGGGAGCCCGAGAGCCACGACATATCCCAAGAGCCAGAGCAGCTTTTCATGGAAGAAGACAGCCAAGAGGAGCCCGAGATCGTGGAAATGGAAACCACCCAGGGGGAGCCCGAGAGCCAAGAAGTAGAAGAAAAGGAAGACATCCAGGACAAAGCCAAAGAACAGCAATAGGCAGCAGTAAACATCCTGCGGGTCTTGCATTCATTCTTGATTTTTTCATTTTATTGCCTTCTTTCTTTCCTTTTCTTTTCTTTTTTTTTTTACAAGGGGCTTTACATATTAGGAATTGAATTCCTGCGTCCAGGTTGTTTTACCCTTTTGAAGATGTTTTCAAGCAGATCCATTCCAGTCATGAACGTTTTACTATGCTCATTAACATTCTTTTCCGTAGTGGAAATATTTATCCAAAAGAGTGAATAAAAACATTTGAAAACTGCCAAAAAAACAACAACCAACATTATATGTAAGAGGTGTAACTATAGAGAACGAAGCTTGAATGTTTTACAAAGATACCATAATCGTAAAAGGTACCACTATGAAGTAATGAAACTGGTTTCCTTTGCTGTTTGTACAAACCCATTTGATTGCTGTATAGTTAAGACCTTAACATCACATTGCATATTGCCTTATTCAAAGAAGTCCTCCTTTAGAGGCCATCTTCTAGTGATATTACCATTATTAAAATGGGGGATTCCATCTTTTGGAATTGTCCTCAGAACCATTCCACTGAATTTCCTCAATCATGGCAAATCTTCATCATTTTTTGGAGGGGAAGTGGATATTTTTAGAAACATCCAAAATTCATTAGGCACCACTAGATTTGGTTAACAAGTTAGCGATCAAGCTAGGGAATACCATTTTGGGTTTTAAAAAAGAAAAATTAAGTTTTTCATGTAGAGTAGGGAGATTTGATTTTCTACAGCTCTGGGAGCAATTCCAGAAATGTCTGTAACATTGGTAGCAGTTTTGAGTAGGAATACTGGCCTCATGAGGTGAATGCTTTGTGGGACACAGTGGTCATTTGAATGTACAGGTTCTGATGATTTTTATATTTATATGACTATAAAGATGCTATACCTGTGTGTGAAATATGCATGTGTGTAGTGTATCTAGAAATAGACTGGGAATATATATACATTCAGATAATTGTTGTTCTTTGGCATGAGTGCTTTGGAATGGTCATATACTTGCCCTGACAATGTAACCATTGATCCATCATTCTTAGAACTGCCTTCAGAGTATGTATATGTGTGTGTGTGTGTGTATGCAGAAATATAAAATACATAGATATGGATATAGAAACAGATAGTCTGTAGATATAAATATAGTTATAGATTTAGATGTAGATAAAAACAGGTACTTTGTATATGTGTGTACACAATATATATTTTTAATATTACTTCATATACACTATTAGTCTATGACAGATCTAGATAAATCATTTTACTTCCCAAGTTTGGTTGTTGTTGTTGTTGTTTTTAACTCCGAGAGTTTACTTCCTTTAATAAACAAACCACTGTCTGCAAACTCTAATTCCACAATTTTATGGGCATTTCAGTTGATTCTACTAGGAATATGTTTACATATTTACCAATTTTAAAGATTTCTTAATTTTGGGTCCAGGTAAATTCTATAGAAAGTGTATTTTATCAGATAGGAAACATGCAACATTTATTTCAAGAAAATATTATATTTTCTATTCTATATATATTATTTATATATTTATATATAATATTTCTATTATATATTCTATATATAATATTAATTTGTATATTCTACATATATTTATATTATATATTCTACATATAATATTTATATTATATATTCTATGTATAATATTTATATTATATATTCTGTATATAATATCTATAATAAATTGTGTTATAATTTATATATTTATATTTTATATATTAATATATTATGTAAAATACAATTTAAAAATTACAGCAGAAAGGGAAAAGTAAAAGCTGCTAGTACCATCATTATGTTTAGATCACCACCACTTCCTAGCAACAACAAAAACCCCAACACTTTTTTAAGTTACAGTCAATTATTCATAACATATAAAATATGATTAAAGGAAAATGGTTGACCTAAAGTTAAGAAGCATTTATTAAGTGTTTACTGTGCTAGGTACACTACGCTAAAAGTCTTGGGCACTGTCCAAAAGGGTTTTTAAATTGAATGAATTACATGAAAAGTAATTTCTTTCATTTGGAAAATGTTTCTCTTAGAAATTACTTATTTTTTATTGTTGCATTCTCTTCAGCTGTGCTAGGATTTTTTGTACTTTGCAGAAAGCAAACCATTTTAATGAGATTTTCTAAAATGTCCACACCAATCTAGAGATACTCTTGCTTTTAAAGATCTACAGAAAAAACATGAGTATAAGATTGCCTTTATCCACTACAATGAAAAGGACAATGGACCTACTTTTAGTACCTCCAGAATGGAAATATGGGTATTACTGAGTAAAGTATTATCTTTATCACATGAGTCACTGAGACCAAGTTGGATTACTCCTAGCTACATGGCTCATTCAGAAATTGGGTCTATTACCTAGGGTGATGAATCTTTTTGTTCCATCTGGGGTTTTCTTTGCTGCCAATTCTAAAAATGTCAGGTTGTTTGTTTTTTTTTTTTAGAAAAAAGTAAACTTAATACGAAATGTCTACATAATTATAAGAATGCAATAAGTCCTTTAAAACTTTCACCTACTACTTGTCTTTTTTTTAACTTTGTAGTACTGTTTATTCATTTATATAAGGATAAGATGAGGTGATAAGTTTAGTATTTTGCAGACCTTAAACCAGCATGTAAATGCTAGTTAAAATAATTATTATTGCGTTGTTGTTATTATTGTTATTGTTGTCATTATTATTGTTATTATAGTATTGAATTTAGTATGGGTGAGGAAAAGAAATCCCTTTACAAAAACCTCATCTATAATTATTATTATTATTATTATTAATTATAGCACTGGATTTAGTATGAGATGGGAAGGAAAACAACTCTCTTTACAAAATCCTCCCCAAATGGTTATCCAGCCTCCATTTAACTACCTCTAATGGGAGGAAAACCATTACCTGTAGGAGTTCCATGCCACTTTGAGCTACATCTAATTACTATAGTTTTCCTTCTATAATGCTGCCATCTGTCATGCTAAAACTTCATTACTCCTCATTCTGCCCTCTGGGGAAAATTATGGGTGCCCTTAAAATTTTTGCAAATAGGGCAAGACTTGTATTCGATAAGAATTTCAAATAATTATTAAGTCTTCTATCATCACTTTCATGGAATTTAAGTCACAGTAACTTTTATTATACACAACTATATGTTATAACTCCAAGCAAGAGGCTCTAAAGAAGTCAAGCTCAAACAACAAAAATACCAAGAGGAGAAAAATGACTGAGCACCCACAGAAAGTAAAAATCTACCAAAATTAAAAATGGGCAAAGTGAAGAAAAGCTCTGATAAAAGTTTTAGAAATGCCATGAAACAAAGCACATAATGAGAATAAGGAAGAGGATGATGATAATAATAACATTTATACTGTGCTTTAAGGTTTTTAAAAGTGCTGTCCACATAGAACTTCATTTGCTCTTCATAAGAACTGGGTAGGAATCATTTATATTATTATTATTTGAGTTATTATCGTTCCTTTTTTATATGTTGTTCAGTCATTTCAGTTGTGTCAGACTCTTTGTTGTATCATTTGGAATTTTCTTGGCAAGGAGTGCTTTGCCATTTCCTTCTTCAGCTCATTTTACAGATGAGGAAGTAAGGCAAACAAGGTTAAGCGACTTGCCCAGGGTCACTCAGCTAGTAAGTGTTGAGGACAGATTTGAATTCAGGAAGAATTCCTGACTTCAAACCCAGCACTCAATCTAGCTACCTCTCTCCCCATTTTAGAGATAGGGAAATGGGTTGAAAGAGGTTAGTTGACTTACCCAAGGATACACAACTCTTAAGTACCTGAGACCTGATTCAAATTAAAATCTCCGTGACCAATATAAAATAAACCCATATTAAGCATTAGCATTTCTATATAATACCAGCAAAAGCAGGAAGAGGTAGAGGGAGAAATTCCATTTAAAATAACTGCAGACATTATAAAACACTAAGGAGTCTACCCACTAAGACAAACTCAGGGACTCTGAACACAATTACAAAATATTTTTCACACAAATAGAGAGAGATCTAAACAACTGGAGAAATAATAATTGCTCATGGATAGGCCAAGCCAATATAATAAAAAGACAATGCTACCTAAATTAATTTACTTATTCAGAGCCATATCAAACTACCAAAGATTTATTTTAAAGAGCTAGAAAAATAATAACTAAATTCATCTGGAAGAACAAAAGGTCAAGAATATCAAGGGAATCAATGAAAAAAAAATGTGAAGGAAGGCAGCCTAGCAGTACCAGATTTCAAAATATATTATAAAGCAGTAATCATCAAAGCAATCTGATACTGGCTAAGAAACAGTGGTGGAAGAGTGGAATGGACTAGGTACACAATACACAATATTAAATGACCACAGTAATCTAGTGTTTGATAAATTCAAAGATGCAAGCTTTTGGAACAAGAAATCAGTATTTGACAAAACTTCTGGAAAACCAGAAAGCAGTTTGGCAGAAACCAGGCATAAACCAACATCTCACACTGTATAAGAAGATAAGGTCAAAATAGGTACATGATTTAGACATAAATGGTAATATCAAAAGTAAGTTAGGTGGGCATGGAAAAACGTACCTGTCAGACCTAGAGAAGAATTTATGACCAAACAAGATAGAGAAGATCACAGGAAGTAAAAAGAGATAAATTTGATTACATGATATTTAAAAAGCTTTTGCACAAATAAAACTAATGCAGCCAAAACTAGAAGGAAAACAGGAAACTGGGGGTGGGGTAGAGTGGATTTATAGCAAGTTTCTCTGATAAAGGCCTCATTTCTCTAATAGGTAGAGAATTGAGCCAAATTTATATTAAAAAAAAGAGAGAGATCTTCCTCAGTTGATAAATGGTAAAAGGATAGAACAGGCAGTTTTCAGAAGAAATCAAAACTAGCAACAGTTACATGAAAAAAAACTCTGAATCACCACTGTTTAGAGAAATGCAAATTCATATAACTCTGCTTGCTGAGCCCTTTTCAGACCTGCTTACCCGCCTTTGTTTGCTGCCCACCTCTCACCTCTGGCTCCAAGAAGCTATAGCATGTGCAGCAGTCACATCCCAGTAAAACTGTCTAGGCAGACAAGCTAAACCAGGTTGAGGGTAAACAACAGGCCTCAAACTCATCAGTGAATTGGGAGTGTGTGAATGTGAGTGTGTATGTGTGGGTGTGGGTGTGGGTGTGGGTGTGCATGGGGAGGGGGTGTTGTCTACCCCAAGCTTGTGAAGATTTCCCTCAGCAGAATGAGTAAATGAGAATAATTTGTTCCAACAACCATGAAGACAGCTGAAGCAGGCACTGAGCAAACCACTTAGGGTTTGATCAAACATTGAAGATGCCAAGGTCATTCACTGAATCCCAGGCCATTGCTAGTCTTGCCACTTCTGTCTTGCCACTGGATTTCAATGACTCTGGAAGAAAGAGTGAGGCTGATGACTTTGTGCCATTCTGCTTCACTTAAATATAATCCATGTGCATGCCAAGATATCTCCCTGTGATGTCATTGGACCTCTTCAAAAATTGAAGTGTGAACAACAACAAAAAACTACCTTACACCTATCAGATTGACTAACATGACAAAAAATAAATAAAATAAAATGATAAATGCTGTAGGGGATGTGGAAAAATAGATATACTAATGCACTGTTGGTGGAGTTGTGAACTAGTACAACCATTCTGAAAAACAATCTGGAACGCTCCCCAAAGGGCAATAGGACTGTTATACCCTTTTACTCAGCAATACCACTACTAGGTCTATATCCCAAAGAGATCAAAGGAAAGAGAAAAATTGGTACAAAAATATTTGTAGCAGCTCTTTTTGTGGTGGCAAAGAATTGGAAATTAAGGAGATGCCCATTAATTGGGGAATGGCTAAACAAGTTATGGTATATGATTGTGATAGAATACTACTGTGATATAAGAAATGATTAGCAGGATGGTTTCAGAAAAACCTGAGAAGAATTCTATGAACTCATGCAAAGTGAAGTGAGCAGAACAAGGAGAACATTGTACACAATAACAGCAATATTGTAAAGATGATCAACTATGAAAGACTTAGCTGCTATGATTAATACAATGATTCAAGGCAATTCCAAAAGATCTATGACGAAAAATGCTATCCACCTCCAGAGAGAGAACTGATGGAATCTGAGTGCAGATTGAAGGATACTGTTTGTACTCTTTAGGTTTCTTGCTTTTTATTGTGTTTTGTTTTGGTTTTTTGCAACAAGACTAAATGTGGAAATACATTTTGCATGACTTCACTTGTATAATTGATATCATATTGCTTGCCTTTTCAATGAGTGGGAGAAGTGCAAAAAAGGAGTGAGAGAATTGGGAACTCATTTTTTTAAAAAATAATATTAAAAATAAATAAATTAGAAATAAAAAGGAATTGTTCAAGGCACTCTGTTAATTAGTGGGGATAACAAAGCAAAATAACCTTAACCCTCAAGGACCTTAGCTGATATTTGGGAGGATATAATGTGCAAATAGACAATTATATGCACAATAATTTAAGGAAAAGAAGTTAACACATAGGGGGATCTGAAAAGACTTAAGTAGGCAGTAACACATGAACTTAGTTTGGAAGGAAGTTAGAGAGCATCTAAGAAGGAGAGGTGTATCTTCCAGGCATGGACACAGCTTCTACAAAGGTAGAGAAAGGTGTGAGAAATGGAATGTCAAGTTCAGGAAACAGTACATAAGCTAGTTTAATTGAACATGTAGAGTATGAAGGGAAGTTATTTGAAATAAGCCCAAAAAAGCAAGTGGAAACCAAATTGTAAAGGACTTTTAAGAATTATTTTTCAGTTATTTAATGGATTAGTTAGCCACAGAGGTGACATTTAACTCTGAAATTCTGTTACAGAATCTTGCTAAATGATGAGGTTGTATGCTATTCTAGAGACAACTGACGTTTCTAAAATGCATTTAGATGCTTATTTTAACAATTTTGTGAAGAATGAACTGGAAGTCAGGAATACAATATTGCTACTATAATAGTCCAGCTAAGAGATGGTGAGGGCCTGGATTATGGTGGTAGACTATGTTGTAGAGAGAAGATAAATGAAAAACATATTACAGAGATTGAATTGATAGAGCTTGGTAATTGATAGGATAATGGGGGGGGGGTGCCTGAGAGAAAAGGAATTTTGCTGTTCAGTGGTTTGAATCATGTCCAACTCCCAGTGACCTTATTTGGGGTTTTTGGGGGGCAAATACAGTTGAGTAGCTTGCCATTTTCTTCTCCACCTCATTTTACAGATGAGGAACTGAAACAAATAGGGCAAAATGACTTGCCCAGGGTTACACAGCTGGTAAGTGTATGAGATAAATCTTCCTGACTCCAGGCCTGGCACTCTATCCACTGCACTACCTAGCTGCTCAGAGAAAAGGAATGCTCCTATGTGTGAGAGATGATCTCTCAGAAGTGAAGCCTCCTCAAAGGGTTAATAGTTTTGTTAATAGTTCTCACAAAGGGCAGCAATTAGGAGATCACTGGTCATTTGGAGAGAGATAAGGTCAGAAGCCAGATAGTATGAAGAGTGGGAGGAGAGAAATCGGAGGCACCCATTGTAGATGGCCTTCTCAAGGAATTTAATTGTATTATTGAAACACACTCCCTTCTGACCTTGTCAAAACGCCCCACTCAGACCCTGTTTTTAAGCACATAGCAGAAAGAATAGAATAGCCCCAACCTCGACCTAAACTGCAAGACTTCCCATTTTTTCTTGTCTCCCGCAAACTTGCGTACTCTGTTGCTGGGGAAGATTTCCGTGAATAGATTGTGCCCCTTGAAGCCCAGCCAATAGGATAAGGGGAAGGGGGTTTGGGAGGAAGAACTCAAGTTAGGGTATAAATAAGCCTTGCTTTCTGTACCAGTATGCCGGTGCCATTAGGGCAACCAGGGGCAGTATCCTTTCTCATGAGAAAGCAATAAACTCCTTTCTGCTTTCAAGGTATCTAAGTCTTTGTTTTGAATTTGAGTAGTGGTCTCTGTCCCACACATATGTCATTAACTTCATTGAATGTAAATCTTATGATACCAATAACAGAAGTAAGGCAGTAGGAAGAAGAGTATGGGTTTAGAGGAAAGCTAACGAATTCTGGTTTTGATTACATATTTCAGATGTCTACAGGTAATCCATTTGGAAATGTCCAACAGACAGTTCTTGATTTGGAACTATATAGCCCAGCAGAGAGATTAGGATATGTAGATCTAGGACATAGCTCTCTGTATCATCCACAGTTGTTATTTGTCCTTCGTTCTTGAAGACGACCATGACATCAAGAAGATGATGCCATGTCTTATTAATTAATTGGATTTTCATGAGGGAGGGCTGTGCAAGGTCAGCAGCCTCACTTTCTCCTCTGGAGCCATCTGGGTCCAGTGGCAAGATATGGATCAGGATGACTGGAGATGGCCCCATATGCAGTGGGAGACCTTGGCCTTTTAAAGCTAAGGTCTTTCTGAGTTGTCACTTTGACTGAGGTAAAACCCATTCAGTAATTAAAGCTGGTTAAGAAGTGAACCAAGGAATGGCACTTTTTTTCTAATCACACACATATATACACCAAAAGAAAAAAAAATCAATCTGAGAAGGGAAGACCCTCAGGGTTTTGGCCAAAACAAAAACAATTACTCTTTATATTCACTCTGAGCCTCAGGGCCCAAACAATGATCACTAAGTAGTACTTGGGCTGGGACCTATTGTTCGGCAATAAATGAAAGCCAGAGTGAATTGGGTTTAAGACGGTCACCAGCCTCACTTTCTCCTCCAGAGTCATCTGGGTCCAGTGGCAAGATAGAGATCACTGTTTTATTAATACAGCAAGTTTTATTAATAGGTGGGAAAAGACCATTAGTAACTTTGGAGAGAGTAATTTCAGTTGAGTGACATAAGGTCAAAAGCCAAATTTAAAAGAGTTGATAAATGAGTGATAAGAGAAGTGAGGCAAAGAACATAGACAGCTTTTTCTAATAGTTTGGTTATGAAAGGGATAGAAGGACTGTAGATGGCCTGGCCCATCTACATAGAGATAATCATTGAAGCCATTGGAGTTGATGAGATCACTGAAAACAGAGGGTACATAGAGGAGGGGGGTGGAAGGCCCAGGACAAAGTCTTGGGGGACATCCACACTTAGGGAGTCAGACATGGTTGAAGATCCAGCAAAGGAAACTAAGCACGTGGTCAGCTAGACTGGAAAAGAGCCAAGAGAGAATAGTATCTCAAAAATAGAGGGTAGAAGAGAGTATACAGGAAGCATTAATGAGTAGTTAACTGTGTCAAAAGTTGCAGAGAGGTCAAAGAGAATGAGAACTGAAGCTCTGCTATAAGATTTAGCAATTAAAAGAAGTAGGTGCCACCAGAGAATAAGTGGAAGCAAATAATATGTTTTTTCTTTTTTTTTTTTAAGGGAATGTGGCCATGGTAGTGTTGGAAATAACCTCTGATGCCCAAATAGGCACAGTAAGTTAGACAGACTCAGGATGAGTGAAGCAATGAAACCTTTAAAAAGCACACACATACCCTACAGAAGCGAAAACAAATCTTATATCCCTATTCCTGGGCACAAGTCCCTCCTAGCTGACTTTCACAGATATAAGTCAGCACAGGTCACAGAATGCCCCAAAGGCCCATCACATGCTCCCCTAGGTAAATTTCAAGCATGTGCACTCTAAGTAAAGCTTAACCTTTGTCCTCCTTCCAGCCTCTTTAATCAAACAACCAGTTTCAGCTGGTTTCTGACCCAAAGCTACTTTCCTCTTAATTTCCTTATATGGAAATATAATAATTTCTTACTTCTCACAAAAGGGAGGAGAGACTGACCTGGTTATCATCCCCATTTTCTACCTAATCTTCAAACACTCCCTAACTACTGGCTCTTTTCCTGCTGCCTTACAAACATACCTAGCTTTGCTCCATCCTTTAAAAATTTTTTTACTTCATCCTGCCATCACTGAAGGTGTCACTTGCAAAACCAAACTATTAGAAAAAGCTGCCTATGTTCTTTGCCTCCCTTCTCTTATCACTCATTTATCAACTCTTTGAAATCTGACTTTTGACCTCAAATGTCACTCAACTGAAACTGCTTTCTCCAAAGTTACTACTGGTCTTTTCCCACCCATTAATAAAACTTTGATTGCACTTAAGACAACTTAATACTATCTGTTCTTATCAATTATGCCTGGATATTTCGTAAGAGAGTCAACAAAGCTAGCCATCATCTCTCTCTCCACCATTAGATTGTAAACTCCTTGAGGACAGTGACTGTCATCTGCCTCTTTTTTAGCCCCTGTGCTTAGCACTGTTCTTGACACATGATAGGTTCTTAATAAATGTTTACTGATTTAATCAAGTAATTTCCCCATTAATTATTTTTATAGTGTATGTGCATTTAGATAAGTATCAAAAAATTCACAAAAGCAAAAATACTAGAAAAAAGTTGAATATATATTTGTTTGTTTTACTACTATGCATGACACCACTTTATGGATATCAAACAATTTATTCTTACTTCATCTTTAGTTACATGTTCTTAGGTTTCCCAAATCATTTAAATACAAATGAGTGTAGTAACAATGATAATTATAATGATGATGATGGTTGATGGCGTGCTTAGGCCCCAGCCCTAAGATCATGTCTCTGGAAGCCACCCAATTTCTCAGAAGGCCCCTGTCCTGTGAGAAAATTTTCTCTTGTTACAGAACACATTCTCTTATCAGAACAGATAGAGGGATGCTTGGTCCAAGGATTTTTGTCCCTGCCTGGCCCAAGGACTCTTCCTCCTGCCAGATCCCCAAGGTTCATGCCTCTGACAACCCCCTCAATGTCTGATATACTCCCTACACTTTCCTATCCATAGCTCCCAAAGACACCTGGACCCTTCCATTACCTAATTAGTATCTCTGGCATTCCTTTCCCATTCCCCTTTTCCATATAAACCTCAGCACCATCCTCTGTCTCTCACTAGGTTCTATAAGGATCCTTGCCTGCTTTTGTTAGAGCATTAAAATAAACTTTTTGCTACTTGACTAAGAGAAGGCTTGAGTGTGTGAATTCATTCCAGGCAACTCTGCCTTGGCATTTTCAGGGTCCCAACATCCCAAAACCTCATTAATGATGATGATGAGAGAGAACAGTAGGTAACTTTACCAATAATGGAATGTGAATAGATTTTGTCCTTTTCCAGGCAAAATTGGCTGGAATATTTTTACAGCCATAATCACAAAGGGTACACATACTGTGATTGTATGAGTTCCACAGATGCACGTGTTTTGATATGTCATATCTATGGAGCATCTCTTTCTCCTACAGTCATGAGTGCTTCAACTTTAAAGAACCCAAAATAGTGACAACTATGACCTGAACCAAATTATCCTTCCCCTCCTACCATTAACTGGCTTTTTCTTTTATTTGATTCAATAAACTTTAATTATTGATTGATATGTAGAGATATAGAAAGGTCCCTGGTTGGAGACCTGGTCTGAAAGTGCCTGGCTTATGGCTAAGCCATATTGAGAATAAGAATCTTAATGGTTTTACATATTTGTTATTTTTTATAAACTTCCCAAAGGGCAAAATTAAACAGGATACAGAGATTTTCTTCCTTTGGCTTAATCTAAAAACAAGTCAGAATAACATCTTTGCTATCTATGACAATGCTGGACTGGGACTTCTTATTAATGTATCAAGTTCAGCAGTATTAGAACATTCTGAGCTAGTATTGGTTTGATCAGCCAACAGTCAGACTCACAGAAGCTTGTGATGTCATTTTGGTCCTCTTCAAGAAGGAAAGACTACAACCAACCATCTTTGTAAGAAGTTATCTTTGCAAGAGAACAAGCTTTCTTGGGGGAGTTCAGCATCTCATAACAGAATACAAAGTTCAGGGCCAGACTCCAGATGTTTTTGGATGCAGTATGCAGCACCTTTTAGTTGATTTCAAAAGCTAATTGATGTATGCTTGTTGTGACTAATCCTTTCTTATCACCACCAGAAGGAATATCAATCAAATAACAGTAGTAGTCTCTTCATTCTCAAATAGAAAATTTTGCCATTTATAATACATTAGGAATCGAGAACCTTTCCAACTGGGATGATACATTATTGTAGATTCTTTTATCTTGGTCTCTTATATGGAATCATCTGATGTTTTTCCTCAGCCTTCCATCATGTCCTCAATACTTGAGATAACACATTAGTCGATATGACCTCTAGGTATCTACACAACATTTTTGTATGTAACAAAGAAAAGATTCATCTTTTCCTAGACATCTCTAAACCAAGTTGCCTAAGTTCTGGTCATGCTCCTGAGTGAGACTGGTGATGACCCCTCATAAAATTTAAACTTAAATGAGTAAAATAAGGTAAAGACCCCTAATAATAATATATGTGTACCCAGGATCTGAAATGAACAAACACAAGATGTACTAAGAGGATACTTGAAGGAGGGAGAGGCAGGTACAAACTATGCAACGATTCTGTAGTTTCCACTGCTGTTGCTGGGGTAGTTTTTTCGTGTTTAGATTGTGCCCTCTGAAGCCTAGCCAATGGGATAAGAGGTAGGGGCTAGGGAGGGGTTGCGGTTAGAAACTATAAAAATGCTTGCTTGGCTGACACCACTTGCAGTCTTGCATCGAACTGCCTTTCGGTGTGAGTTGCCCTTTCTCCAGATCGAAATAAAATCCTTTCTACTTTCTACTTTCTACCTGGAGATGCCTCTGAATTAATTTGGGTAAGGGTCATTGCTGTCCCACACACTCCTCTCACCAGAACTCAGATCCTACCACCCTCCCATCCCCACACTTGACCCTGGGCTCTGATGAGTGAATTTTTCACCTTATCTTTCCCTAGAACTAGGTCTTCATATCATAGAACTCATTCTTGATATTTTTTTTAAATGGAGGATTTTTAAAAGAAATTGATGCTTATATATACAAATGTTTTTAAAAAACTGATAGTGCCTAGGACATAGTAAGTGCTTCACAAATGCCTATTGACTGTTAACTAATTTCAAAAGGAGAAAGCAGATAGGATAGTAAAATGTTTCTATACACACACACACACACACACACACACACACACACACAGCACAAGGATCAGATAAATTTGTGACTGAGTTCTACTAAACTTTTAAAAAATAAATTATCCCTATACTATCAGAATATACTAAACTATTACTATACTATATTCCTATATAGACTATCCTATAATAAATTATTCTTACACTATAGTCCTATATAGACTATTCCTATACTGTATTACTATATAGACTTTTTCCAACTAGAGAAGAAAACTGAGAGGCTATTCAATTCCTTCTATAAGGAAAACATGAAAATGGGCAAAGATTAGCCTATGAAGTAAAATTATCTCTAGCATTTAAGATTTTGATTGGGTGGCAGCTATGAATAGCAGCAATCTCAAAAGAGGAGGGGTATGTTTACCATTTTTTTAAAATGCAGGATAATAAAAGAAAGACAACAATGAAGGGAGAAAAAAGAGGGAAGAAATAGGTAGCAAAAATCAAGGAAAAGATAAGGATAGAGAAAGTGTTATAGGTCCTCAGATGTAAATGCTGACTCAGCATTTATGATTTGGGAGGGCACCGAGAGATAGTGATGGAGGGAGGATAGCTGCTCGTGCTACTCTGATGCTCCCATGCCCTCCTAAATAGGAGTCAAGGACAACAGAAGAGGAAAGCAAGAGGCCAAGAATAGCAAGCATTAGAAGATCCTGGTTCCCCTTTCCTATCTGCCTTCATTTCTGGATTTCCTTTTCTCTCCTGAGACTTCTATTTTATCAACTTCTTTTCCTTTTCCTCTCTTCTGTTTCCCTTGACTCCTCTTTCTCCACTACCCTCTGAATCTCCACTTGCTAAAAACCAAACAAACAAAAACCTCTGAATTCATAGATTTTTGAGTTAAAATGCTTTAGAGGTCATCTATTCCAGTGGTGTCACATTCCCACTCTGAGGACTGCCTTGCAAACTTCCCCAAGTGAGGCAAGAAACAGATTAAAATGTAATTGAGAAATGTTTAACAAAATAAATAAAAATACAGATAACCGAGTGTCAGTTTGTGGGTTTCTGAGTCAATATGGAGCCTAGAGGTATTCATGTCTATTTGAGCTTGACGCTACTGATCTGGTCCAGATGAAGTGACTAAAGCATGGGGAAGTTAAGGTCACACAGATAATAGGTGGCAGAGCAGGGATTCAGCCCCAGATCATCTAACTAAAATCCAGCATTTTCCCACCATCTCTGAACACCTTTTCATTTCCTTCCTTGCTTAAATTCCTTACACTGTTACCTATCTACTTGCTACTCTATCTGCCCACCCCCCACTATTTTCCTCTTCTTTGGAGTATAGATTTAGAGTTATAAGATCTTACTTTAGGTCCTAGGTTTATGAAAATTGACCCAATATGTAAAAGGTACACACGACTTTTTATCCCATCACGGTACAGATACTCATCGGTGGTATCAGTCTGCTCCTAGACAAAACTGGATTACCTCTGGTTCTTGATCCCCACTGATGGACAGAATCACAGAATTTGAAAGGAGGAAGGGGTTAAAATGGCAGAGTAAATGCAGAAACTCAACTGAACTCTCCCACATTCCTCTCCAAAAAAACGTTAAAAGAACACCTCAAAATGAATTCTAGAGTAGCAGGATAAAGGGATAGGGTGAAACAATTTTCCAGCCTAAGACACTGGGGTGAGAGTAGAGTACAGTCCAGTGCAGGCCCCACCCTGGCAAGCCAGCAGCAGACTTTGGGGGGCAATTAAATCAGCAGTAGTAGCTACTGGAGCTCTTAGCCCATAAATGGTAAGGGTGTTGGACAACTGGTCAGAAGGAGATTACAGGGGACCTTTTGTTGGCACTGGGTGGAGAACTCTGTTGCATTGCCCATATGCAGTTCCAGGTCACAGTCCTAGCATGAAGAGAAATGGTAGCATACTACAGCATGTGCCCACAGGGGAGCAGGACTCTGGTCACAGTTCCAGGGTGGAAAAGAACATTGATGAGTGCTCAGAGACCAGAACACACACAGTCCAGAAGAGCAGTGACCACACTTCTCTTTAAATCATACCATCTTGGAAGAACGAAAACTTACAAACCTGAAGAACTAGCTCTGAAAACAGCAGCGTGAAAAACCTGAAGCTTGGGAAAGTGCCACCCTCCACCCTTGGAACAGAGCCCAAATTTAACAAAGTAAAAAGTCAAGAAATAGGTTGGGAAAATGAGCAAACAACAAAAAGAACCTAACCATAGAAAGTTACTATGGTGACAGGGAAGATCAAAACTCAAGCTCAGAAGAAGGCAAAGTCAAAACTGTTATATCCAAAGTCTCAAAGAAAAATGTGAATTGGTCTCAGGCCCAAAAAGAATTCCCAGAAGAACTCAAAAATAGAGGACTTTCAAGCATTCCTGATAAAAAGACTAGAGCTGAATAGAAAATCCGACTTTTAAATAATAACTCAAGAGAAGGATAAAGTAAGAATGAAGTTAAGGAAGTGAACAGAATTTTAGAAAAGTTAGACATGATAGACTTCTGGAGAAAACTGAATGGGAATAGAAAGGAATATATATACTTTTTTCTCAGTGGTACAGAACACTTACACACACACACACACACACACACACACACACACAACTGAGTACGTATTAGGGCATAAAAACCTTACAAATACAAAAAAAGCAGAAATATTAAGTACATTTTTTTCTGATCATAATGCAATAAAAATTACATTCAATAAAGGGCATAGAAGCATAGATTAAAAATTAACTGGAAACTAAATAAACTAATCCTAAAGAATGAGGGGGTTAAAGAACAAATAATAGAAGCAATAAACAATTTCATTAAGACAATGTCAACAATGAGACAACATACCAAAATTTATGGGATGCTGCTAAAGCAGGGGAAATTTTATATATCTAAACATATCAATAAAATAGAAAAAGAGCAGATTAATAAATTGGGCATGCAACTAAAAAAATAGAAAAAGAACAAATTAAAAATCTCCAATTTAACAGCAAATTGGAAATTCTGAAAACCAAAGGAGAGATTAATAAAATTAAAAGAAAATCATTGAACTAATCAATAAAACTGGAAGATGATTTTATGAAGGAAAAAACAATAAAATAAATAAACCATTGGTAAATTTTATTTAAAAAAATAAAAAAGAAAACCAAATTATCAGTATTAAAAGTGAAAAGGGTGAACTCACTACCAATGAAGATGAAATTAAAGCAATTATTAGGAACTATTTTGCCCAGTTATATGCCAATAAATCTAACAGTGTAAGGGAAATGGGTGGATACTGACAAAAATATAAATTGCTCAGACTAACAGAAGAGGAAATAGAATACTTAAATAACCCTATCTTAGAAAAATAAGTTGAGGGGCAGCTAGGTGGCACAGTGGATAGAGCACAGGCCCTGAAGTCAGAAGGACCTGAGTTCAAATATGGCCTCAGACCAAACACTTGACCACTTCTAGCTGTGTGACCCTGGGCAAGTCACTTAACCCCAATTGCCTAAAAAAAAAAAAAAAGTTGAACAAGCCATCAATGGGCTCCCTAAGAAAAAATCTCCAGGACCAGATGAATTCACAAGCAAATTCTACCAAACACTTAAAAAAAAAAGTAATTCCAATACTATATAAACTATTTGGGAAAACAGGCATAGAAGGAGTTTTATCAAATTCCTTTTATGACACAAATATGATGTTGATACCTAAACTAGGAAGAGCAAAAAACAGAATAAGAAAACTATAGCCAATTTCCCTAATGGATATTGATGAAAAAAAATTAAATCAAATACAAGCAAAGAGATTATAGCAATATATCACAAAGATCATATACTATGACCAGGTGGGATACAGGACTGATTCAATATTAGTAAAAGTATCAGTATAATTGACTATCAATAACAAAAACAACAAAAATCATATGATTATCTCAATAGATGCAGAAGAAGCATTTGATAAAATACAACACTAATTCTTATTAAAAACACTAGAAAACAAAGGAATAAATGGAGCTTTCTTTAAAATGATAAGTATCTATCTAAAACCATCAGCAAACATTATTTGTAATGAGGACGAGCTAGAAGCTTTTCCAGTAAGATCAGGGGTGAAATAAGGATGATCATTATCACCACCATTATTTAATATTGTACTATAAATGTTAGCTAAAGCAATAAGAGATGAAAAAGAAATTGAGGGATTTAGAATAGGCAATGAGGAAACAAAACTTTCATTCTTTGCAAATGATATGATAGTATACTTAGAGAATCAACTAAAAAAACTAATTGAAGCAATTAACAACTTTAGCAAAGTTTCAAGATATGACGTAAAACTATGTTAATCATCAGCATTTCTATATATTCCCAACAAAACTCAGCAGGAAGAGATAGAAAGAGAAATTCCATTTTAAAAAATCTGCAGACATTATAAAATACTTAAGAGTCTACCTGCTAAGACAAACCTAGAGACTATATGAATACAATTACAAAACACTCTTTGCACAAATAAAGACAGATCTAAATAACTGGACAAATAGTAATTGCTCAGGTATAGACCATGCCAATAAAATAAAAGGACAATTCTACCTAAATTTACTTATTCAGTGTCATATCAATCAAACTACCAAAGAATTCTTTTATAGAGCTAGAAAAAACTAAATTCATCTGGAAGAACAAAAGGTCAAGAATATCACGAGAATCAATGGAAAAAAATGTGAAGGAAGGCAGTCTAGCAGTACCACATTTCAAACTATATTACAAAGCAGTAATCATCAAAACAATTTGGTACTGGCTAAGAAATAGTGGTGAATCAGTAGAATGGATTAGGTACACAATACAAAGTAGTAAATGATCATAGTAATTTAGCATTTAATAAACCCAAATATCCAAGCTTTTGGAACAAGAAATCAATATTTGACAAAAACTGTTGGGGACACTTGAAAGCAGTTTGGCAGAAACTAGTTACAGACCAACATCTCACACTGTATAAGATGATATGGTCAAAATAAGTACATGATTTAAACATAAAAGGTGATAACAAAAGCAAATTAGGGAAGCATGGAATAGTTTACTGGTAAGATTTATGGAGAAGGGAAGAATTTATGACCAAACAAGAAATAGAGATGATCACAGAGGAACTAAAAGAGAAAATTTTGATTACATTAAACTTAAAAGGTTTAGTACAAACAAAACCAATGAAGCCAAGATTAGAAAGAAAGCAGAAAACTGGGGAGGGGGGAAGAGGGAAGGTATTTACAGCAAGTTTCTCTGATAAAGGGCCTCATTTCTCAAATATATAGAAAACTGAGTCAAATTTATAAGAATAAAAGTCACTCCCCAATCAAGAAATGGTTGAAGAATATGAAAAGGCAGTTTTCAAAGGAAGAAATCAAAGTTATCCATAGTCTTATGAAGAAAATGCTCTAAATCAGTATTGATGAAAGAAGTGCAAATTAAAATAACACTGAGGTACCACCTCATTCCTATCATATTGGCTAATATGACAGAAAAGGAAAATGACAAATGTTGGAGGAGATGTAGAAAAATTGGAATACTAATGCATTGTTGATGGAGTTGCGAACTGATCTAAGTATTCTGAAGAGCAATTTGGAACTGTGCCCAAAGGACTATAAAACTACATACTCTTTGAGCCAGCAATGCCACTACTACTAGGTTTATATACCAAAAAGACCCCCCCCAAAAAAATAAAAGGAAAAGGACCTATATGTACAAAATATTTATAGCAACTTTTTTTGTGGTGGCAAAGAATTGGAAATTGAGGGGATGCCTATTAATTGGGGAATGGCTGAACAGGTTGTGGTATATGATTGTGATAGAATACTATTGTGCTGTAAGAAATGATCAGTAGAAAAACCTGGAAAGATTTACATGAACTGATGCAAAGTGAAGTGAGCAGAATCAGGAGAACATCGTACATAGAAACAACAATATTGTATGAAGATCAACTGTGAATGACTTAGCTATTCTCATCAATACAATGATATAAGATAATTCTGAATGACTTAGATGAAAAATGCTATCCACCTCCAGAGAAAGAACTGATGGAGTCTGAATGTTGATTAAAGCATACCTTTTTTAAACTTTGTTTTTGGAATTTTCTTTTTTGGTCTGTGTTTTCTTGGCTAACATGGAAATATGCTTTGCATGACTACATATATAACATATATAAAACTGCTAACCTTTTCAAGGAAAGGGAAGGGGAGGGAGAGAGAACTTGAAATTAAAAATTTTTTTAAATATTAAAAATTGTTTTTACATGTGTTTGGAAAAAAATAAAATTTAAAAATAAAAAGAGATAGATGGAAGGAACCTCATTCTAGGCCAACCTATACAGGAAAGACTATAAATACTATACAGGAAAGACTATAAATACATACACTATGTATACACACACACATATCACATATATATACACATATACATACGTGTGTGTGTATATATATATATATATATATACACATATATATATGGAGAGACAGAGAGAGAGAGAGTTAATCCAACCTATATACTGTAACACTGGACAAGTGGTCCTCAAATTGAACACCTCTGTGGTGTTCACTACATCCACTACCTATTCATGTTTCTTCCATCTATATAATTCTGAAGATGATTTTATTTAATTTAAATGCAAGACTTTACATTTATCCCTACTAAATTTCATCTTAAGAGAGTTAGTCCCATATTCTAGCAGGTCAAGATCCTTTTAGATCCTAATTCTGTCATTCACTGTGTTAGCTATTCCTGCCAGCTTTGTGTTATCTGGACATTTGATAAATATACACTGTATAATCTTTATCCAAGTCATTGATAAAAATGTTAAGCAGCACAAGACCAAACACAAATCTTTGAGGCACAGGAAAAATCTTGCCAAACTGGCACTGGACCATTAACAAGCTCTGGCCATCCAACCAATTCTGAACCCATTTGATTGTATTTTTGTTAAATCCTTATCTCTCTGTCCTCTCTACAAAAGTAGCATTAGATATCAAAAAACTTTGCTAAGGTGGATATCCAACATTTTTCTCACCTGCAACTTTAGTAATGCTATTATAAAAGGAAATGAAGTTAAACCAGGGGTGGGGAACCTGCGGCCTCAAGGCAGCAGGTTTCCCACCCCTGGGTTAGTCCAACAGGACTTGTTCTTAATGAAAGATAGCTTTTCCCAACCAGTGCTTTCCATTGGCTATTTTTTGGGCCTTCCTGGCTGAGTGAAAGTACATAGTAACTGTTTCTCTTTTGGCCAACAACCCTAGGGTTTTTCCCTCTCAATTTGATTTTTTTTTTTAAATTAAAGGAGCCATCCCTTGACTCACTTCTTAAAGAGGCCTATTCACTGAATGGCCTTTGCCTCACTCAAAGTGAGAACCTGGAAAGATCTTAGCTTAAAAGAACTAAGGTTTCCCACTGCATTTTGGGCCCTCTGCAGTCGTCCTGATTGATATCTGGCCACCGGACCAGATGGCTCTGGAAGAGAAAATGAGGCTGATGACTTTGCACAGCCCTCACTCACTCAAATCAAAGTCAAGTGCCAGTAATATCATCTCCCTGATGTCATTCATGGTCCTCTTCAAGAACAAAGGACAAACCACACACAAATGGATACCAGTCACTGCTTTAACAATTTGTTCAGGAATTGAAGTCACACTCATTGGCCTCAAGTTTACAGACTCTGTGTGTGGGATGCGACCTAAAAAAAAAAACTCAGACGTATCTCAAGGTAGGAACAGACAGTTTATTTCAATTCTTGAGAGTCGGGTGATCCTGCACCAGCATGATTTCTGATGAAGGAAGACAGACTACAGAAGCAAAAAGCCAGATTAAACAGCCCTAACAGGGAAAATTCCCCCTCCCACCAACTATCCAATGTTTGGCTTACAATCTAAGCTCAAAAATCTATTCCCAGAGACAGAGAACAAAGAAACAATATACATATCCATCACCTTAGTTTGCTGCAAAAATGAACAATTTAGAATGTGCCATCAAGCTAGACGCTGCAGTGGGAAGGTCACCGTGACCGAAATGTAACAACAGAATACAGGGGGTTTCAGAGTTTCAGGCTTGGCAATCTTTAACTACTGACTTAACACTGGAAGAAGGGGGAACTATAGAAATCTATACTTATCCTATTCTGCCTCATGAACTTATCTCCAAGTTCAGGATAATCTTATCCCAAACCTTAATTACACTGAGAAGTCTTCATAGGGGCATCCCACTCACTCTGCATTTCTATTTTAAACAAAAAAACAAAATTTGCTTTTTTCTAGTCTTTGTTACCTCTCCTGTTTTCCAAAAGCTTTAAAATATCACTCACTGGAAGTGATTCAAGCAATCAAATCTTCCAGATCTTTCAGGACCTGACGATGTTTTCTTACATCTGGGCTAGGTGACTTGAATTCATCATGGGCAGAGAGGAGTTCTCTTATTACCTTATTTGTCTTGAATAAGACACACCTTGGCCTTGAATTCCATTGTCCCTGATGCTTTATGTCCTCTCCTGAGTCTCATTTCTGTGTCTGCAGAGTCTTGTTTTCAGCTGACTGCCAATTAATGTTTACATAAGGTGCTCATTGAAATTCAGTTGAGAACTAACACGTTTGATTTGCAGACACAATACTGTCAAGGGGCATCATCATCACTAACCTTATTTATTGGGGATTCAGAAATTAATTAGATGGTGTCAGTACCTTCCTGGAAGCTGGAAAATCAAAGAAGGGCCACAAAATGAGTAAATGTGAAAAAAAAAAATACAAAGCAGTAGAACATATGCTTGACATCAAATGAGTCAGTATAGCATACACTAATCAACCAATCAATCATTTTTAAGCACCTACTAGGTACCAGGCACTCTGTTAAGCACTGGGGATTCAAAAAGAGGCAAAAGACAGTCCCTGACCTCAAGGAGTTTACAGTCTGAATGGTATAGACATTAAGTACTTACAGAGAAGTTCATAAGTAGGGAAAGCTCTTCAGGGCAGTGTTCAAGGAAGGCCTCAGAGAGCAAGTGAGATGAGAGTTGGGATCTCAAAGGACAGGTAACTTACTCCTTTTCAATTCTAAAAATCCATAGTTTGATGATTGTAACAGGTGAGATGGCGTATCAAGGATACTCAAGGAAGCAGAAATGAAACAGTACAGGGTAAGGTTTCTTCAATGAACAGTCTTACCATTTGATTTGTATGGAATAGGAAAGTCATATAAAGGAAGAGTGAGAGAGAAGATTGGAAAGATTTATTGGAAGCACAGCATGGTAAGCCCTGAATGCAAGGTTTAGGAGTCTGACTTTAACCCAAATTCCATTGAGACTAATTTTTAGACAAGGATTGACATGATCAACGGGGTGTTTTAAGAACTTTATTATGATATTCTGTACTTAGACTGGATCAAATCTAACTTAGATTTTAATAAGAAATGTACATAAAATAGAAGCAAAGCCAGGTAACAAGATGAATACAAAAGTATCACACAGTCTTGTCAAAATAATATCAGGAATGCTAAAGTTCAGAATGAGTTGACTTCTGTAAGGAAAGCTGAGAACAACAAAAGGACCATAAATTTAAAACTAGAATTCACCTCAGGTCAACAACTAGTTCAACCTCCTCATTTTACATATGAGGAAACCGAGGCTGAGAGATTTTAAATAATATTACATGGGTAATAATTATCAGATGCAAGAAATCAAACTAAGTCTTTCCAGTCCAACATTACAGTCATTACACCAAGCCTAGTTAAGAGTGGCTGATAGACAAACGGTACAGTTGGCTGCAAATAGTGAGAAGAAAAGGTCTTGAATTAGAGTAATGATAGGGAATAGAAAAGGATGGAAGTGAGGGACTTTGTGAAAGGGTTGGGCTTATCTAACTGATGAAGGACAAAACAGAGTCAAAGGTTCTTAGCGAGGGTGACTGGGAGAAGAGTGAAACCATGGAAAGAAAGCAGGGAAGAATGAAGAAAAAGATTGGGGAAAAGAGAAGGAAGAAAGGGGGAAAGCAAAGAGGGAAGGAAGGTAAGAATGAAGCAAGGGAGGGAAGGAAAAAGAAAGGCAAATGATAGAGGTGATAGTTGAACCCATGAGTGGATAAAGGCTAAGCACATAATAAAATAGGGGAGTCTTGAATATAGGAAGGGCTTCAAAACGCAAAGGAATGAAAAACTAGACAATGAGACTAATATGTCAAGCCTCTCCAACCTGACCTCCCCAAATCACATCACACAGGTGGTTGAATCTGCTCCCTACTCTCACTTACTCTTGGGGAAGCCTGTATAAAGGATATAGAATAAAAATAATATCTCATATTCAAGTAGAGTATTTTTAAAGTGTTCTAATCAGTCTAGCAAACATTTATGAAGTGATTACTATGTGTCCAGGCACTGTGTAGTAGGTATTATCTATTTATTATACATGAGGAAACTGAGACTCAGAAATTGTGATTTATCAGTCATCATGAAGTTCCAGTGTCTGGCAGAACCAGAATTCAAACCCAGGTCTTCTTTCTCTGAGTACAGCAATCATTTCACTCCTGGAAGTACTGTTCTGTGCAATACTATAGACACCATTGTATGACTGGGGAGGAAGGAGAGAAAGGATTACCAGTATACAGACCTCAGGAAAGGTAAAGACAAGATGCAAAGATATTTATTGCTCCTCAAAAAGAAAGGGAGCTTTTAAATCTTTATGGAAGCAACACTATTTGAGACTAAACCAGAGGGCTAAGAAGTTTGAGGTCATAGTTATTATGCCTAGGATTCTAGTAAAGATACATCTCAGGCCAACCAAGATAAAGGCTGAAAACAGGAAGAACACAGGGGCTTTGGAGGTAACACAAACAAAAAAGTCAGATAAAACTCAATCAACATATTACCAGCAAAAGATAATGTTACTAAGCCAGGGATAAAAATCTCCACTTTCCAGAAATTTGCTTAAGGATTTGTTTTTCTTTTATTCTGAACAGAAGTTTCTTTCTCTGTTGTTTTGGCAGAAATATTAACAGCTTCCCACAGAGGCAACTCATTATTAAGTTATTAGCATCTCAGATTTAATACTGAGTTGCCTCTGTGGAATCCCAAGATTCACTGACAACATATTCAACAACAACAACAACAAAAATGCATTAAGTTTTATTTTACCATGTGCAAAATTCAAGTTCTAACTGGGAATGTCAAACCCCAGAGAAAAATTCCTCCAGGAGGTCAAAGAAAAACAATTATTAAAAATATATGTTATTTTGCCTCTGAGTAGGCTCTTTTTTTTTAAACTTCATTAAAAGCATCAGGGACCTTCTAATTAAAATTGTATCCCTGGCTAATATGAAAGGCATGATGACCCAAAAGGCCTCCAAGATAAAAGAGGGGGCATTGCAACCTCTGCTTTAGGATAAAAACACATCTTTTTGCATTCATTTTAAGACACCCTCCCCCAACCTCCCTCCTCTCACCTTCCAGGGAGCAAATTCACAACTATTGACAATTCATAAAATAAACTATCACACACTTAGCATTTATTTAGACAAAAAAAAATATAATCGCAAAGCAAATGATACTGGAAGAACTAAGCTTATGAGAACCACCTAAACCACAGCGGTAACCTGCTCTCAATTCCCCATCCTTTATTGTGTTATGTACCTTCTCTCCTACAGCAGGACCCAATTTCTCTCCATTACAATTCTATCCTCAGAAGACAGAAGTTCTCCTCTTGTGCTTAAGTCTTCCCTCCTAGCTTCCCCCGCAAGCAACCAGAGGGGATCTTCAGAACCCAGAGCTCACCTCAACTGTGCTCAGAAATCTTTGAGTCGGTACTTTTCCCTGGCTCAGTCTCCTCTGTTTCCCTTCACTCCTCCTTCAACCCTCTCCAGTGTGCTACAACGCCACGGTTAGTTCGCTCTCCTTGGTAGTAGTTCCGCAACTGCAGAAGCAGAAGCCGAGGAAGGCTGCCCCACTGAATAATGAGCTGTAACTTGAGGCCCTCACCTCTCCCACAATGCCTCTGAAAGTCCCTTTTTTAGAATTACGGCATTGTCTCCAGAAGGCCATCTGGAAAATACATGTTATGTAATAGCCAAGGAGTCCTCTTTTCATGGTTGGTTAACACCTTAATGTTTTTGATTGTCCTTGTATTAACAAAAATAATTTAAAAAATCAAACAATAAAATTCAAATTTTGAAAAATACAATTTGCAAATTTAAATTGTTTTGAGTTCCAAGTGGTGGCTATTCTATGTGATAATGCGTCCTGAAAACAAAGGGAGGACATCTGTCTACCTCATAAGTAACACTATAACATTGACTCAGCACAATCTAATCAACTGTATGACCTTGCGCAAATCACTTCCCCCAGACTTAATTTCCTTATCCATAAGAAAAAGAGGTGGGGCTAGATAAATTCTCTCAGGTTACTTCTAGCTCTAAAAATCTTAGGATTTTTTTTCTTTCATACCTTATTTATACAAATTTTGATGTGTTTATAAACTATAGATTACTGGCACGCTGCACCTAATGTTGATCACGTTTCAGAAAATACTTTAGGTAAAACAGTGCTGCAGTGGACAATTTCGCAGAAATAGGCTAGAAGTGAGAGCTATTACAACTTTAAGAAATGTTATCAATCTACTATAAATCACAGGTTCTTAACTTTTATTATGCCATGTACTTCTCTAGCAGTCTGGTGAAATCTATGGACTCTTTCTCAGAATATTATTTTAAAATGCATAAAATACATAAGATTACAAAGGAAACAAATTATGTTGAAATATAGTTTAAAAACACACACACAAGTATTTGGACCCCAACTTAAACTCTGCTATAAATGAAAAAACAAACAAACAAAAAAACCTGGAACCCTACAGGATCCTGAGCCCATAAAACGGCTTTGCCGCACGTTGAGACAAAGGCAGGGTGAGAGTGAGCTGGGTCCTAGATAAGGTAACCACCTGGGTGTGGTTGAGCCGGGGTGGGGGGGTGGGGGGGTGGGGCGGAAGGGGAAACAAAGGTGGCCGTAATACCATAATGAATCCAAGGTGAGGGAACCATACTTCTGCTCTCCACTTGCGCTTGGGAGGTTGGTAACTTGGACCTTGATCTATGACCTAAGTTTGTTGTTCACCTAGCTTCCAGAACACAGGCGATTTGTTGCTGTCACCCGTCACCAGCCCAACATCATCTCCTGATCTGATCCTGCAATCTTTTTGTCTAAGGAAGTCCACTATCATTCTCTTGCCTGCAAAGCCCAAGAATTGGTAATCATTTGCTTTCCTGTATGTTTTCATTTCCCTTTTCCAATTCAATTAAGCCCTTCTATGTGCAAGGCACTGCTCCTTACATACTTAGAGCTTTAATAATCCATAGGAAACGTATTGAATGTTTTATATATATACATATATGGGTATATATGTATATATATACCCATATATACCTATATATGTATACACACACATATATACACATATATCCTGAATGTTATGCTATATTGATTGGTCTTGCTGATTCTTTTCTCTTCTTCCTTTTCTTAAAACAAAACAAAACAAAGTTTTTGTGATAACGCATGCACCCCCTCACCCAGGAGGAGAGGTAGGGATACAAGGGGAAATTCAGGCAATGTTAAAAAAAATCAATAAACGTTAATTTTTTTAAAAGTGGTGTGAGTAATGTAAAGTTCAGTTTTTGTTTTGTTGGATCACTATTAAGTTAGAGCTTGTCCCTGCCCAGGAATTAAGAATAGTGCCACCTGTTCAAATGCCACTAAATAATTTCAGGAAGTCATTGTCAAGCAGTCCTTAGCAAGTTCTACAAAATTCTGCATCAAACACACCTTGTTTTGATATTGTATTCTTGTGATTTGTAATGGCTGCTATTGCATTAGATCCATTTCTGCAACTGGGCCATTGCTGGTCATAATTTTCCACATAAGAGAATATCACAAAATACAATTTCACCTCAGAACTGGAAGGGACCTGAGAGGTCATCTAATCTAACATACCTGAATTGGAATCTCCTTTAAGGCGAAGGTCCCCGGACTTTTAAAATTCTCACCCTATCAATAAAACATTTTCCAGGACACACCTCCAATTTATGAATGTTTTGCCTATTTGTAAATTATACACATACAGTATTGGACTAGCATTGTAAACATTATAAAACATGCACCAAGAATAGAACTTTTTAAAGAAAGGGAAATGATGGAATGAGCAATATTTTTAAATGATTTTATTATATTCATGGTACAAAACCCTTATGGCTCTAAAATATTAGTAATGATATTTAATAAAAGCAATGTCATTAAATACTTTATTTTTAAATATTTTGTCATACAGTAGTTCAAAAGTCTGGTTCAAAGTTGAGCTTATCTTAATACTTGCTTTTAATGACTGTCATAGCCAAAAAAGATGCCTCACCAAAAAAAAAAAAAAAGTGTAGATCCAAATGGAAGAAGTCATTGTTGGCTACCCTTTCTATGTTATTCATGATACTTATTCTAAACTTTTATCCACCTCTTACGTAAAGAGTTTTGTTGAAATTGTTCCAGTAATCATCTATGTGTCTTCTCTGTGGGTATAGTATGGTTTACACAAGTCAGGTTTCAGAAGGTCCAGAGGATGTTTGTTCCAGTTAGTAAGAGAAAGGTAAAGTGTCAGGGCAGGTGGCAAAATGCCTGGATAGGTCCTGGTTTCCTTGTTGTGGATGGCCTTCATTTGCTTCCAAGTTGGGGTTTTGGGGGGATGTAAGAGGTGGAGTATTGTGGATCTGAGAGAGTAGAAAGTTCTATCCTGGCTTCCTTAAGCCCTAAGTCCACAGTGAGCAGTGGGCCCCACAATCTCATACCTCACTGACTGAAACTCACTGTTGGTTGACATTACTGTGCCTGGGGACCAGATGTTTTCTGCTGCTGCAGCCAGGCTGGAGGAGAGGGCAGGGACATGGGGGAACCAGGTGGTTTGAGCAAGTTGGGGAATGACTCTCCTGTCTGTCTAACTGGGGAGGGGCTTGTGTGACTCAATGTCCTTATGCACACTGTGCTAGATAAGTCAGGGAGAAGGGCAAAAACAGGCAGCATCTTCGTGAACAGTAAACAGCTGTGCTGCTCTCTTCAATTCAAACATTGTCTTTGTATGTCCCTCTGGTATTCACCCCACTTTGGTGACTCCTATTCTAAAGCATCATTTCTGGAGGCTATGGCAAGTCTAGGGAATCCAGAGCATCCTGAGGTTTTGTAAAATTTTCTGTTATACCAAATAGCTACGTAAAGTGTGCTAAGTAAGCTATTATTGTTATAGTGGGGGAAGGGTGGCATGGGCTTTTTGTTGCAATGGCCAGAATGTCAACAGAAGTCAACAGGCTTTGCCCCTCCTCTTCCATGGTTTCTCATGCTCTTACAGGTTACTGGCACTTCAAAATCATTTGTATGGTCTCTCACTAGTTTAGCAGTGGGCAACAAGGGTAATTGGAAAAGGATGGGGATGTTGGACCCCAGTGTCAAAAAGATTCTTAGAAATGCTAGTCATTTGGGGGAGTACACTCATGTCCCCTGAGTGGGTATGAGGTGAATGGAATTCAGCCTTGACGCAGGAATGGGCTTGTTCATATCAGAGATAGAAGGGATCTTCCAGGTTAACTAATCAAACCTGTCCCTTTAAGGAAGAGGCATCAAGACGTTAAGGGAGTTAATTGCCCAAGGTCGCACAGGTAGCAGGGACCAGATCTGGGTTATAAACCCATATCCTCTGGCTAAAAATCTGGTGTTCTTTCCACTTTACAAGCCTGGTGACCTTCTCTTGATAAGGCCAAGTCTGGAAGTTCCATAGTTACCTGAGAGACCTTTTTGGGTGGCAGCTGGGCAGGATTTTGAGGCTAACAACAGAGTTTAATATATATTGACTGTCCCTAGAGTATGGTGGCCCCATGCAATCTCACTCTAAAAAAGTAATGACTCTTCCCTAAACTGAGCAGCAGCAAAACTATGCTTTGGGAAAACAGCAACTTCTGTAGTAATCAAAACATAAGAATCACATTAAGTAGCCAAGTTTTTTTTTCCCCCAATGTAACTTTATTGAAATCTTGACAGTCAGTTCAGTGAGTGTTTCCCAGTTCCCCAAAGTGTTCTCCAACTTATCTATGACTTCAAATCGATAATTATTCTTAAATCAATGTGTGCTTTATAGCTAGATAAGAAAATTAGCCAAATTGTAGGAATTGCATCTTCAGTTCTGTTTTATTTGATCAGTTATTGACTGGTAAGCATACTTAGTTGTTTTTTGCAAGATTCTTAGTAAAGCAAAACAAAATCAGCACCAAATTCCTTTTGGATTGCTATGTGATATTGGCATAGATACAAATTAAACTTGATCTTTCCAAAAATGAAGGAGTATCTCATCCTGCCTTCATCCCTTATGGGCTCTCATCAAGAGTAAAAGTCATGAATCTTGAGATGTTAAGAAGATAAGAGAAATAGGAGCTGCTGTTGGAAAGGACTTGAATCGATCCTGTACTAAAAGTATACAATAGAAACATATAATTAAAAAATAATAATAGCTAACATTTATATAGCACTTTAAGGCTTGCAGAGAATTTTACAAATATCTTTTCACTTCATCCTCATAAGAAGGGGAGGAGTGTGGGGGGGTGGGGATTTAAGGTAAGTGCTATTATTATCATCCCCATTTTACAGATGTAGAAACTGAAGCAGACAGTTGCAAAATGACTTGCCCAGGATCACACAGCTATTAAGTGCCTCAGGCCGGATTTGAATCCAGATGTTCCTGACTTCAGGTCCAGCTCTCTACCTCCTAGACCTTCTCCACATCCTGACAAATTGCCATTCAGTCTCTAAATGTTAATTTCCGTTGATGAAGAGCTCACTGTCTCTTGAGGCAGCCCATTCCCCTTATGGACGGCTGTAAATGTTTAAAAAAAAAAGTTCTTCCTTTTATTGATCCAATCAAATCTGAGGACCTGAGATTGCCTAGTGATTTGCTCAGTGACTGGCCCATACAGCTAGTGTCAGGGCCAGGATTTGAACCTTGTTTCTTTGACTCCAAATTCAGTTCTTTCCACTGAACAAAAAGATCCTAGTTTTGACCCTGGCTGATTCTGTCTTCTCTGAGAAGGGGAATGATCTTTGAGTCCAAAAGGGTTAGACTCAAAATGGCTGAAGTATCAGAGAGGTGAGGGGACAGTAGAAAGATCAACCAGCAGCCCACTGAAGGTTTCTGATGAGATGAAAATACAGTAGTGTATAAGGAAGATGAGTCATAGTACTAAGGAAGAGAGACTATAGCAAGAAGGAACTGGTAACAATGTGAATGGAAAGAAAGAAAAGTATATATAAGCAAACCACCGCCAGGATCCAATAAATTTCAGCTGTCTCTCAAAAGAGGGAAGGAAGATTGACTAATTGGAGGAGAAATGAGGAGGGAAGCTATATTTAATAGGATCATAGCCCTCGAGCAGAAAAGAGACTTAGAGATCCCAGAGTTGTAGAGTTGGAAAGGACCTTAGGTTTCTAGTCCAATCCCCTCATTTTACTTTGAGGGAAAATAAGGCCTAAAGTCATATAGGTAGTAAATGGCAGAATTAGGATTTGAACTCTGGTCCAACTGATTCTAAGCTACATGGCTCTCCACATTACCACACTACCTCCTATTTAATTCAATCTAATTAAAGATTTATCAATCAGCTACTACTCTGTGTCCTTAAGGTATTGTGATAAATCTATAGTATAGATACAAAGACAAAAATGAAAAAGAATCCCTGCCCTCATGGAGTTTACATTCTACTAATCCAGCATAACTGGCCTTGAGTCTGAAGTTTATAAATTTGGTTTCAGTACCTAGACTCGCAAGGTGCTCCAATAGGAAGGGTATGAATATTTAGTCAAACCTGGATATCTAATTCACTACTAGTTCACCACAGACTCTTTTAGAGCAGGCTAGTCACTTTCCCTCTCTTGGACTCCATTTCCTCATTTGTCAAATGAGGGGGACCATGAATTTGGATGGGGGGAAAAAAACCTTTATTTCCATAGAATTAATTTCCTTTGTAACCCTGTGTATTTCATTGTACGCACTGCAGAACACTGCAGCTTCGCCAGGCTGCCAAACCTCTGTGAGCCGTCCGTCACCTCACAGTTTGCTGCTGCTGGCTGGGCTAAGGTGATGTCTGAGGAACTTCAGAATCTCTTTCCAGGAATGTTCTTGGGCTTCAGCGTGAGGGATGGTCTCACCACCCCACAAAACAGGCCTCAGGATAGAAGGAGTCTGTGAGGCCAAACACAAGGGGGAATAGGGAGGCTCTATCAGGTGCCCAGCTCCTGGATAGGACAGCAGGGTGCCATTGCTTTTTCCATGTCTCCTCAGCTGCTCCATTGCTTGCTCAGCATAACATTTGCTATTTAGGTTGTAGTCCTTCTCTCCGACAATGAATAGGATATGACCCTGGGCCCTTTCTACTGGCAAGAGAGCATGCTTATTTGCCTCTTCTCGAGGGCTTCCAAATATAGAACGTATCTCTAATAGCCCCAGATCATTTATTCTTGCCCTTTCGGGAAATATATTGAGTGAGTGAATGTTCTCATTTTTATACTTGATACATCCAACTGAAAAAAAGAAACCATTGATGCAAACTGTGGCTGCCACCTGCTCCAGGAATACTGCCATTGACAATCCAATCTGGGCCCCTTGGCTTATTGAAACTATCCCAATCCTGGGACCAAGCACCTGAAAATAATAAAAATGGCAAGAATGATTCCATTGGTTTTCTTTAGCATTCCAGTCTTACGGACTGGAATAATAACAACTTTCATTGGTGTAGTACTTTATGATGTATATTTCATAAACTATTTTGAATTAAAGGGCATTCAAGTAAACATACGTGTATTAAATACCCAGTTTAGACTGTGTAAAGAGCTTGGGGGTGATAGAGATTTTAGATAACCCCCTCTCCTCTGAAGTTTATAATCTAGTGGGGAAGAATACACATCTGTAGAGAAGACTAAATTTGGAATAAGGTGAGATATGGTCTCTTCTTCAGGCTCTCTGCCTTATACAGTGTGATCTCAAGTAAGTCACTGAACCTCTCTGAGACTTTTCTCATCTCTAAAATGAAAGGGTTGGACTAGATGGTCTCTAATCAGAGATCCAACATCGTAGGTCTGGCTCCTGTGATGAGACAGTTGTAAACCAAATGCCATATGAGTTCTAAGTGCAGAGAGCATTGTTACCACCTGGGGAGAGGAAGGCTTCATGAAGAGTCTGTATTTTAGTTGGTAATTTAAAAGATGGAAAAAAGAAACTGGGGCAGGGCCCCTGACCGAAAATAATAAAAGATTTTGTATATGTGTGTATATACATATATATATATAGATATATATATCTATATATATATATAGAGAGAGAGAGAGAGAGAGAATAAAGAATGGCCTGGTAGTTGGGCTGGAATGAAGAATATATGGAAAGAAAGAACATGATATAAGATTGAAAAAGTAGGGGATACCAGATTGTGAACTCAGTGCCAAGATAAGGAGTCTGAACTTTATTTGTTGGACCATAGAAAGCCATTAAAGGAGTATGAGCAGGGGAGCAACATGATGAGATCTATACATAATGAAAATTAATCATGCAGTAGCACAAAGGATGAATTGAAGCTGTGGGAAAATGAATATGAGAAGATAATTTAGGAAGATATTGTTATAATACAGCTACAGCAATAATTAAAGTCTATACTAGGGTGGCAGCAACAGAGGTATGGAAAAGGAAACAAATTTCAGAGATTATTTCAGAGGTAATATCAGGGCTATGTTGGTATATATTTGACAACCAGCTCTTTGGATAATCCAAATAGTTTGGATAGTCTTTGGGTGTCACAACAATGGCTTTCTTAAGGCTAAACAATCAACAGAGTAATAAAACAAGTCCTGATTTGTAGCATTTGCCAATTTCTGAAGTATCAATACTCACAGTAAACAATCCTCTCTTGTGAGCTGGTACAAACCAACTCCAGAACACTGCTGCTAAGTAAGACATGACAACTGATTGGACATGGGAGTTGAGACAGAGACACAAAGTTTTCAAACATAGCAGACTGGGTGAACGGTAGTGATGAGAACAGAAAAAGTGAAGTCTGAGGAAGCACAAGTTTTGGTGAAGGCTAGAAAGTTGGGTTTGCAACACTGGCTGGATATCCAGGAGGAGATGTCACATAGGCAGGGAAAGGGGCAGGTCTGAAGATTAGGAGAAAATTGAAGTCAGGGTTGGAGAGAGAGGTTTGGGAGTTATCTGCATACTGGTGACTGCTAAAATCATGGCACGGAGAGAGTTCACCAAAGGAGAGAGTATAGTGAGAACTGGTCATAAACAGACCTTTAGGGAACATGTACATTCTGGAGTTCAGAAGAGGATGGGAAGCCAGTAAAGGATTAATTCAGGAGTCAGGAAAAGACCCAGGAGGGTATGCAGTCTGTGAAGCTAAGAGAGGAGATAAGCTCCGGAGAAGGGACTGGTCAGCAGAGTCAAATGTTGCCCAAAGATTAAGGTTGAGCACTGAGACTAAGATCCCCAGTAACCTTTCAGAGAGCAATTTCTATAAAGGGGAGTCAGGATGAAGCAGGTGGGGAGGAGACGGAGGCACTGGTTGTAAGGAGCTTGTTTATAAAAGAGAGAAGAGATAGCAATTTGATCAGGTAAAAGAAGTCATTTTCAACATTGGAAGGATAATGGATAGATTTGCAGGCAATTGGGAAAGGAACGAGTTACAAGGAACGAGTTGCAAAAGATGAGAAGGGACAATGAGGAAAGGAGGGAGGGAAAGGCATGTGTATGGTGGGAGAGGTGAGGGGGAGGTGATAGGAGGAGAAAAACAGAGACAGAGAGAGGGAGAGAGAAATTGAGAGAGGAAGAGGGAGAGACATTAGAGCATGTGTGAAGAGGGAGAGGGAAAGAAATTGAGAGACAGAAGGAGAGAGAGAGAGATGGAAGTGTGTGTGTGTGTGTGTGTGTGTGTGTGTGTGTGTGTGTGTGTGGCAGAAAGAGAGAGAGAGATTGGAGTAGGGGAGCAGGGAGAGGGATGGGGATTAAAGACACAGGTGGAGGAATTAGGTTTAACTGGGAATTGGAGGCTTTTCAGACAGGAAGGCTGGAGGAAAGCTTATGAGATACTGAGAAGTTTTGAAATATGCAGACAAGTTGAGGGAACTCTCCTCAGATGGCTTCGACCTTCTTAATGAAATAAGAGGTAATATCATTAAGTGTGAGTATAGGAAAAGATTTTAAATGAAGAGAATAAAATAGAATTGCCTAGCAGCAGTGAGGGCCCAACTAAGTTTGTACCCCATAAATGTATAATAAGGAAAGAATTTCAAGAGGATATGGCTACAGGGGAAAGTCCATTTCACGGATATGGGCATAAAGACAGGAGAGAATGAAATTGAATGTTTGACTAGAATATAGCAAAATCAGGAGCAGCATGAAAAAAGGCTTAAAAGTGGGTTTGAAATAGCAGATATATTAGGCCAGATAGTAGAAGGGTGGCACCAGTCAGTCAGTCAGTCAACAAATATTTATTATCACTTACTGTGCTAAGTATTGGGGATACAAAGGCAAAAACATGGTCCCTGCTCTCTGGGAATTCATATTCTAATGGGGAAAACAACATGCAAACAACTATGTACATATAAGACATACAGAATAGGTGGAAGGTAATCTCAAATAGAAGACACTAGGAAGGGATGGGGAGGAGGGGAAAACCAGAAAAGGCTCTATCTAAAATCAATGCCTCCATTTCCTCTCCTCTAGCTTGATTCTAAATTCTCTGTACTCTGGCTTCTGACCTCCTCATTTGGTTAAAACTGCTCCCTCAGTTGTGAAATGATCCAACCATTTTGGAGAGCAATTTGGAACTACGCCCAAAGGGCTGTAAAAATGTGCATACCCTTTGACCCAGAAATAGCACTTCTACGGCTATATCCCAAAGAGATCACACAAATGGGAAAAGGACCTACATGTACGAAAATATTCATAGCAGCTCTTTTTGTGGTGGCAAAGAATTGGAAATTGAGAGGATGCCCATCAACTGGGGAATGGCTGAGCAAGTTGTGGTATATGAATGTGATGGAATACTATTGTGCTATAAGAAATGATGAACAGGCTGACTTCAGAAAAACCTGGAAAGACTTGTATGGTCTGATGCTGAGTGAAGTGTGCAGAACCAAGAGAACGTTATACACAATAACAGCCACATTGTGTGATGCCTAATATTGATAAACTTAACCCTTCCTGGCAATACAAGGATCTAAGACATCTCCAGAGGCCTTGTGATGGAAAATGCTATCCACACCCAAAGAAAGAACTGTGGGAGCCGAATTGTTATTTTTTTTTCTCTTCTGTTGAGTTTTGTTTCCTCTTTCTGATAGTTCCTCCTATTGGTTTTAATTTCTACTTGCAACATCACTAATGTGAAAATGTTTAATATGAATGTAAATGTATAGCCTATATCAGATTGTGCGCCATTTTGGGGAGGGTGGTGGGGAGGAAGGGGGAGAAAAATTTTAAACTCAAAAGCATATGGAAGTGATTATGGATAAATCAAAATCAATTAATAAAAAAAAAAACTGCTCCCTCCAAAGTCACTAATAATCTCTGGATTGCCAAATCCAGAGGCCTTTTCTCAATCCTTATCCTTCCTGACCCTTGCTGATCATCCTCTTTTCTTGATGATCTCCCCTCTAGGTTTTCAAGACCTTGCTCTCTCCTGCTTCTCCTTCTACCTGTCTGACAGCCACTTCTTACACTGTTTTGTTGATTCTTCATCCATGTCTCATCCAATAACCATGCGTGTTCCCTATGGCCTGGGCTCTTTTCTCCCACTACACTATCTCACTTGGTGATCTCATCAGCTCCTGTGGGTTCAATTATTAATTCTATTTAGATAATTCCCACATCTCTATATTTAGCCTTAACTTCATTCCTGAGTTCCAGTCTCATATCACCAATTGCCTGTAAGCATCTCAAACTTACAATGCCCAAATGAGAGCTCATTTTCTTTCCCCAAAACTTTCCCTCTTCCAGACTTCCCTATTATTGTCAATGATAGCACCATCCTCCATACTTGAAATGTCAATACCATCCTCAACTCCTCTGCTGTACTCACTCCACCTCTCCAATCTGCTGTCACGTCTTGTCATTTCTACCATAATAACATCCCTCATCTCATACACACCTCCTTTTCTCCACCCAAATCCAGGCCTTCATCACCTCACACCTGGACTACTGCAATAGCTTTCTAGTGGATCTCCCTGCTCAAGTCTCTCCCCATTCCATCTATCCTCTGCCTGATTGCTAATATGCAGATCTGACCATATCACTCCTCTATTCAATTAACTCCAGTGGCTTCCTATAACCTTCAGGATCAAATATAAAATGATCTGTTTGGCATTTAAAGCCCTTCAGAACCTGGTTCCTTCCTCCCTTTCCAGTCTTCTTACTACTTTTTCCACTCCTCACATTTTGCAGTCCAGTAGTACCAATCTGCTTTCTTGCTATTCCTTGTACATGGCATCCATCTCCTCCTCTCTTCCTTTACTCTGGCCATCCTCCATGCCTGGAATGTTCTCCCTCCTCCCCTCCACCTAACCGCCTTCCCTGGCTTCCTTCTAGACTCAGCTCAGACCCTACGTTTGGCAGTGATAGAACCTTCAGCGGCTCCCCATTACCTGCCAAATAAAGTAGAAACTTCTTAGTTTGACATTCAAGACCCCCACAGTCTTGCTACACTCTATCTTTCCAGTGTTATTTCTCACCATGCACTCCTTTTCATTCTGTATTCCAGCTGCACAGTACCATTCACCATTTCTTGTTCTCTGTTATCTCCTCCCATCTCCATGCCTTTGTTCATATCATTTCCCTAAAATGGGGTTCTTCCCCATCCTCAATTCCCAATCTCCACCAGCTGAAATCCTTGACTTCTTACAAGGCCCATCTCTTCTATGCAGCTTCAGCCGTCATCTAGAAATTCTTTCTCCTTGAATTTCTCAGGGCACTTTGTACCTTTCTTTTGTTCTTACGACCTTCTAGTTTGCAATATTCCTATATACGCCATAGAACATAGAACATACAACTCTCGTGGTTATACGTGATTATTGAATCCATCTAGCCCAGCTCACATCTAAACAAGAATCTTTTCTATAATATTCCTTACAAGAAGTCATCCATCTTCCATTTAAAGGCTTCCAGTGACAGGAAATTCACTCCCTTTTAAGGCAGCCTATTTCATTTTTGACTAGCTCTACAGACCAGGTAATTGTTCCTTACCTATGACCAAAATCTGCCACCTGGCAACTTCCAATCATAATGTCTAGATCTGCCCTCCCTGTGTGTCCAAGTCAAACAAATCTAATCTCAATCAATCAATCAATCAGTTAACATGTATTAAGCATTTATGTTCCAGCCACTTTGCTAAGCATTTTCACATATCAGTGGGGTATAGTTTAAAGAGGGCTAGATATGGAGTCAGGAGCCAAGGAGGCTAAATCCTCCTTTGACACTCACTACCTGTGGAACCTGTGTATAGTTACCTAAGCATGTCACATAACCTCTCAAAGCCTCACTTTCCTCAGCTGTAAAATGAGACTAACAGCACCTACTTCCCTGAATTGTAAGGATTAATGAGATCAATTACCAGGCATAATTATCAGGCAATGCATTTACCATAACAAAATTCTAAAGCAAAATCATCTAGAAGTAAACTTGCATGTTAAAAAAAAAAATCACTTTTATTTTTAATAACTGGTAGGATCCTTAAATACCATCTAGTCTTAATCTTCCCCTCAGTCCCATTCTCTAATTCTGCCTATGACCCAGCTGAGGCCCATTGAAGTTAAATAAATTGCCCATGGTGACACAGCTAGTGAGCAGCAGGGGCAGAGTTAGATACCAAGTTTCCTTGGTTCTTCATCTACTTTTGACTCTGCCACACTGTGGGAATTATAGCCACATTTTGTATATAATATCATTATGGCATTTTCTTAATTTGTTAACTTCTCAAGTCAGTTAGCTTACAAAGGAACACTATAAAGTAATAATAATAGCTCACATGTAAACAGTGCTTTAAGTTTTGTCAAGTTCCTTATATACCATCTCTCATTTAATCCTGACAACAAACCTGTGAGGCTTCTTATTATTCTCCTCCATTAGAGTTCAATGACTTGTTCTGTTTACATTGCTAATAAGAGTCTGAGGTGGTCTTCAGGTCTCCCTGACGCCTAAATTTAGAGTTCTAATCACTCAGCTATGCTCTCTTTTGTAGTGAGGCTATGATAATACTAAGTCTCATTCCTCATAAACAGCATCAAAGCATTCACTGAAATAAATACTAGATGAGTATGTTCCTCAAGTGGTTTGGAGAAAGAAACCTAGGTGAGCTGATTAGAGTAGAGCAGAAGAGAGAGAAGTGAACACCTCTGTCTTCCTCTGGAGTAGAAATCACAAGCTTGAAGAAGCAAACTAAGCCAATGAAAGGGATACATAAGAGGGGACCAGTTAGTCATTTGGAGTTAAAGATTACATGAGAAATTAGGGACGAAGGTTTAAACTAAATTGTGAGCTCAAAGTACCTTGGGATGGCTGAGAAGGAAATTAGCGGCTTCTTCAAAGTATTCGATGTCCACGACCTCTGCAGTTTTGGGCAGGTCTTCGTAGGCAAAGTAAGCTAAGGCCAATGCAGCAAAGCCTCGACTGGCCAAGAGACTGGCCCGAAACTCAGTCAGTCCACCAATGTGACCAAATAAATCAATTACTCCAGGGAAAGGGCCTTCTCCTAAAGAAAATTTTAAAAGGATATTGTGGTGAGAAAAGATATGAGGCTACGAGAGAGAGAGAGAGAGAGAGAGAGAGAGAGAGAGAGACAAAGGAAGGAGGAAAGAAACAATATATTCAGAATCTGGGCATCAAAAAGAGAATTTCCCAGTCTCCTCTTATATGCTATATATAGCTGATTCCTTAATCTTACTGCCTGTCTTCTGAGTTTATCCTTTATTTATTCAGTCTATATCTTATTTGCACATAGTTGTTTACTTGTAGTCTCTCCCATTAGAATGTGAGCTGCCCAAGAGAAGGGACTTTTCCTTTCTTTGTATCCCTACCCTTGTATTTAATAAATGCTTGGTGACTAAGTACTCCAGATTTTAGAGGAGAGCTGCTGAAGCTGATGGACCCATTCCGAATACCTATAACTGTAACTTCACAGATAGCAGAACTCACTACCAGAGTAACTCATAAGACTTCTACGACATATATGTCTTAGTTAGCTGCCTGATGCACCTAGATGTCAAGCCAGAGTCATTGAGCTCCTAAGTGTCAGAAGCAGGATTTGAACTCAGATCTATCCTGACTCCAAGCCAGGACTCTAGCTACTAGGTCTAACTACTAAACTTCCTTCTTGGCTCATAATGGAATGAAATAACCAGAATTCTGGATAGGCAAAAAGGCTCTTTGAGACTATAGCAAAGCTTGCTACACACAATTGCCTAGCTCAGAATTAATATGAAGGAGGTAAAGAATGAAAAAAAGGAGGACATTCCATTGATTTCACCTATGAGTACATGAAGCAACCCAGTCTGTAGACATGAGTTTCCAGAGATTGTAACCTAAATTGATATCTGTAAGGCAGAAATCCTGACTGCAGATAGTCCCAACTGTGTTGAACATGTTTCTTTGGTGGGATCTGAGGTCATAGCAAGAATTGGCAAAAAAGCAGGTAAAGAAGGTAAGAAGTGGAGTGTTGGGAGGCAGCATCAAAGGAACAGAATGACGAGATATAAAGGGGAGCCTCTCCTTGTTCTGCTGAGGCTCGATTTTGTTCCTGAATGAAAGTGTCCACTGTACTGAGTAGACTGTGAAACATTCACTTAATGAACCCCACCATCTCTTTTTTTTTTTTTTTTTGAGCAGGTACACAGAGGCCTGTTTTATTTATTCAAAAACCTGAGAGACTTCATCTAATGTTATCACGCTTCAGCTCTGGTTCCAGTCATGGGCATCACCAAGTTGTCTAATGTTATATGTATACTCATTTCGATGCCAAAAACAATCATCAGTGCTGAAGACAATGCCACCATGATTCTGACCAAGCAGAACATGGGATAATGTTGTTTTCCCTGAACCAGGCAGACCCCTTTAACCTCTTCAGCTTTTCCTCTTGGAATTGCTGATTTATAAGCCTGTCTGTTTTCTCCATCTGGAACAGAGAAGGGTCTGCCCAAGATTCTTCTCTTGTTTCACAGAAACCATTCTCATCCATCTTGTTCACTGTGGTCATTTCTAGAGGTCTGTCTGATGCTGTTCCTCCTAACACAATCAGAATATCTGTTAGTCTGATCAAATGTGAGTCAATTCCAATTTGTGTTGCCACTGTTTACATTATATCCATCACATAATTTAACATCTGAGCATGGAAAACATTTGGTAGTGGAGATGGAGAGGGATTAAATCTCTGAAAATTTAAATGATAATTAAAGCCAGAAGGAAAAAGACCATGAGGAACTAAAGAGGATTCCACTGGTTGCCATTCAGACCTAAAGGAAGGAACTGAGTTGTTAAAAAATATAGGTTCCACTTGTCTATTAACTAGATATTCAGTGTTCCAACCAATTGGCTCATTACTAAAATATTGCTCATCGCCAGAGGGTGAATGTATAGTACTAAACCAAGTATCTTTCTTTCCTTCATCAGATTTTAAATTGTTGTTGTAATGGCCTTGATAATATGAAGCCAAATTGTTCCTGAGGGGGTTTAAATTCCTGACAATTGCCTTCCAAATCTTCTTTTTCACTCTCAAGCTCCTGAATTTCTTTGTAAAACTAAGACAACTCATTGTCTATATCCAGTTTATTAGAAGAAGGGTTCTGTTTGTTTTCCACTCCACCAGTGGCTCTGTGTGTGTGATGTTTTCTTTTATCTCATTTATTTTTCTCAGGACTTTTATAACTAGGTCCTTATGAGTGTTTTGTTTGTGCTATATTCTACTTCCTCTCTACTACTTGGGATGGCTACCTTGTGATTTCTTTTCATTCTAATTTCTTTAATATTTCCAGACACTTAAGTACAATCATTTCTGGACATTTCACTGATGTTCATGGATATTACTATAGGATTTGCATGCTGTAGGCCTTCTGAATGAAATGATTTAATAATATCTGGCCTATTGTAAGAGATTACATCCCCCAAAGGTCTCAACAAAACTGTAGTTTCAGTCTTGCTCTCCTGAGTTTTTCCATTTTCCTTGTCATCAAAGATGGATAAAGGTATCCATTTGTTTTCTGTTTTCTCTTAGGATGTGTGAAAATGGTCACCACCATCATGGAGTATAGTATAGGCCTCTTCTGTTGATTTCAGTTTTTTATTGCATGTTTCACTTTCTAGGTGGTTTTTTGGTTGGTTTGTTTGTTTGCTTGCTTGCTTGTTTTTTACCAAGTTCCAAAGACTTGGCTTAATTTTCACAATAAAGCCTCTGTGAGAAAGGAGAAAAGCAAGCCTGGGGCCTCACCACTCTTGGGGCTGGCAGCCCCGGGTGAGCCCGTGGGGCTCCATACACAGCTGGCAGTGTCTAGGCCCTCTCACAAGGTGGCGACTGCTCCTTCGACCACCACCACCCCCCATCATCTCTTTTAACTCAGTGGTTGGAAACCTCTAAGACAAAAAAGGCCAGGCTCCTACACAATGAAGTGTGTCCCAAGTTACCTGTAGGTCACCAGGCTACCTCATCCCATCACAAATCTCAATAGATGGTGGGTAGGAATGGAAAACAAAGCCATAACCAGCAATTTGTAGGACTGTGTCCTACAAATGGGGAGGGGCATGCTCACCTAGGGTGTGGCTTCTGGAAGTAAAGAAGACTTGACCTGAAATATTATGAGGTGCCTATGAAACTGGATCGACAGCTACTGGGCCGATGTGTGGGGGGAAGGGTGTAGGGGAGGTGTTCTTGTGGGGAAGGTGGAGATTGGCAGGTGGAAGGTGGAAGGCAAGGATCAGGTAGGACACTCTGGGACACCATTAGCTTTCTAAGCTATTGAAAAGAAAGAATTCCAAGCAAGGAGGGAACAGCCTTACAAGCTGTTGCTGTTGGTACCCTCTAAATTTCCCAACCTGGGTCAAAGCCCCGCCACCTTCACCCTAGTTATAGCTCTTCTTGTGAAACTGGAAGCAATATTAATTGATGCAATGAATTAACAAGCATTTATTAATTTCCTATTCTGTGCCAGACACTACTAGCACTATGGAAACAAAGACAAAAATGAAACAGACTCTACCCTTAAGGAGCTTACATTCTGATGTAGGAGACAACCTGTACATATGTAAGTATATACATAATACATAGAAGATTAATACAAGGTAGCTATCGATGGGAGAGCATTAGCAGCTATGGGTATATGAAAAGTTTCAGGTAGAAGATGGCTCTTGACCTGATTCTTGAAGGAAAATAGGGGTTCCAAGAGGCAAAGATAAGGAAGGAGTATGTTCTAAGTATAAGGGACAACTAATGCAAAGGGATGGAAATGGAAGGTGGAACATCCTGGGTGAGGAACAATAAGCAGGCCCACATGGCTACACCAGAGAGTTTGGGAAGGAGAGCAGTGTGTCCGAAGAATGGAAAGGTAGGAAATGGCAAGTTGTGAAGAGATTTTAGTAACAAACAGAGGAGTTTGTAGTTCATCCTAGAGTTAACAGGGAGTCACTTCTGTTTACAAATAGGGAGTAATATGATGAAACTTATACTTCAGGCAATTCTCTTTGGTCTTAGATGGAAGATGGATTGGTGTGGGAAAGAGATTTAAGACAGAGAGACCAGATAGAAGGATCATAGATCACAAATTTATAGCTGTAAGGAACCATAGAAGACGCTGTATATAACTCCCTCATTTTATATATGAAGAAACTGAGCCACAGAGAGGTCAAGTGACTGGCCCTGAGTCACACAGCTAATGCATGACCTTCTGAGGAATGGTTCAAACTCAGGTCTTCCTGTCACCGAGACCAGCATTCTTCTTATCTGCTGTACTCAGACTATCACCATAGAACATGAGAAAAATGATGGTCTGAACTAGGAACAAAGTTATGCGAGTGGAAAGAAGGGGTTGCATATGAGAGATGTAGAGAAATAACCAGATTTGGCAACTGATTAGCTATGTGGGCTGAGTAAGAGTGAGAAATTTAGAATGACAACAAGGTTACAAACCTGGTTGACTCAGTCTAACAATCAATCAGTCAATAAACATTTATTGTTTGGCAACTGGAAGTAATGGGCAGCTAGGTGGCTCAGTGGATGGAGTGCAGGGGCTTAAATCAGGAAGACTCATTTTCCTGAGTTCAAATCTGGCCTCAGGCACTTACTAGCTGTATGACCCGGAGCAAGTCATTTAACCCTGTTTGCCTCAGCTTCCTCATCTGTAAAATGAGCTGGAGAATGGCGATGCACTCCCAGTATCTCTGCCAAGAAAACCCCAAATGGGGTCATGAAGAGCCAGACACAAGTGAAAATAACTAAACAACAACAAAACTGAAAGTAACTGGAACTCCACAATAAGGAATTCTGAAAGGAGGTGGGGTTTGGGGGCTGGGGACAGAGGGCAGGGAAAACAATGAATTTTGTTTTAGGCTAATTAAGTTGGCCCTCAATGAATATTGCATCCAGTTTGGAATGTCCAATAGGCAGGGTGGGAAAGGTTTAGAAGTTAGGCTTCCACAGCAGAACACAGGAATTCTAAGGAGGACTTCCTTCCAAGATCTTGTGGATGGATAGTCACTCAACCAATCAGAAAGTGCCCCAAACACTCTGCAAACAACTAGTTCCTTAAGACAGAGCCCTGCTAAACCGTTTGCAACGGGTCGGGGTCAATGATGGAGCAAAGAGTTTTCTCCACTGTGCTTGCTTAATAAGCTTATTGAATATTAACTGACACACCCCGAGGGCGGAGATAGCTGCCATTTTTTAACATGAGACGTATAATCCGGGAGGAGTGAACTTGACAGGGAGTAACACGGAGAAACATGGGATGGGTGGTTCAGAAGTGTAAACCAAATGAGCTGGTCCAATCCCAGCTCAAATGGGAGAAGGATGGATTTTACTAACCCTTTAAAAGTTGACTCTACTTCTGTACCAGTGCACACGTGCCACTAGGGTGCAGTGTGCCTGCTTCTCTCAAGAAGTGTAAAAGGGTTTCCTTCACACGCTCCTGTAGTAGATTTTTTTTGTTTGTTTGTTTCAGATTTTTCTAAAAGGCAGTTAGTGCTGTGGGACTGGAAGTCAGGGGGAAAACTAAGGCTGGATCTATAGGGAAAATCTGCTTGGAGAGGAGAATTGAACCCATGGAAGCTAATGGTATCACCAAGTGAAAGAGCAAAGAAGAAAAGGTGGTGAATGGAAGCAGCGTGCTAGTTCCAGGTCGGTTATATGTCCTCAGTCTGAACTGCCATTTCAGACATGGGAACAGGAGCTAGATTGAGCCCCAGGGGTTGGGATAGGGAGCGTGAGCCTTTTCCAGATTTCTAGGCTCAAATGGAGCCTGGAAACTTTGTTGGTCAGTGTGAAGGAGTAACACAAGGGCTTATGAGCAGGCAAGTGACTGTGGCCTAACTCTAGCTCCAGAATGGTTTACATCAGCCTAATGTTTGGGACTTCGCTACAAACTGGGTATGATCCAAAGACAATCTCTCATGCTGAATTCTGAGGACACTGAGAATATTATTACTCACCTCTAAGCTATATGCTTGAAGAGAGAGAAGAGAGAAATTAGATTGAGAATTAGTGAATAAGAATGACTCATTCAATACTCACCTGGTGGGAGAAAGAGAACTCCTCTAATTCGACCTTCCCTTATCTGGATTCTTTGTACTCCAGGTGCTGAGTACCATCGCTCCACAGTCTCACTGGCCTTCAGAGATCCAGGTGATTCTTTGAAAATGATGTTTGAATCATGTACTGACAGCTGAACTAGGAAGGGACTGTTTATCACATCCTGTTTCAGTAGCCTAGTTAAAATCTTCTTAGGTTTCAAAGACCAGAAGAGGCCCATAGGATGAATGCCCACATAGTCCCCTCCAAGTGCTGCTGCATGCTCCAGGTCTATCTCTCCACTTTCATCAGCCTTATAGAACACTTGAGAATAAAAGTCCTCTCCTTTTTCATTCGTCAATTTTGCCTGCAGCACTACCATCTGGTTAGGGAGCAGGCTGGTCACTCGGATGTGTAGTGGTTCATCAATAAGAGCGATTTTCGGGTGGACTATTATCTGGGCCATTGTTAGAATCCCAAACTAAAGAAGCTTCTACTGGACAGTTTTCAATCAAACCTGAAGGTCTAAAAAAAAAAATTAAAAGAAATTAATGTAGTGGTATTGTTTAGCAAGAAAGACATTGAACTGAGACACAAGAGACCTGGTTTTGAGTCCTGGATGGGCTAATTATCTATGTAATCTTTTTCTTTTTTTTTTTTAATTTTGAGTTCCAAATTCCTTCCCTTCAGCCTCTCCCCTACCCATTGAGAAGGCAAGCAATATGATACCCATTATTCCACCTGATCTTAAGAAGAAAATTTTCTATGCATTTTTCAGCTGAGGTTTAGAATTTGGGATTGGCGATCCAAACGTGCTTTACTCTATTGGCTGCAAATTTACTCTATGACACAAAGTTAAATGACTTGTCCAAGATGTCACTTAAGATCTTCAACTTCAGTTAGAAATCAATAAATAAATCAATTAACAAGCATTTATTTATTTAGCACTTACTATGTGTGAAGCACTGAGAAACCAAGAAAACAAAAACACAGTCTCTGCCCTCAAGGAGCTTATATTCTAATGAGGGAGGCAATATGCAAAGAATTCTGTACATTATATATACACACATCTTGTGCAAAGGGCTACCAATGTCTGAGAGAAGACACGGGGGGGGAGGGGGGGAAATGAGACCAGGAAAAGCCTCCAATAGAAGGTGGGAAACCAGCTAAGCCTTGAAGGAAGCTAAAAAAGGAGGCGTTGAGGTGAGGAAGATTCCAGGCCTAGGGATAGGAGTGCAAAGCCCATTGTAAGAACATGGAATGTTGGGTGAAGGTGGGTCACTGTAGCATGGAAGGGAGTAAGTGTAAAAAAGCATAAAAGGTAGGAAGGGACCACTTTGGAAAGGTCTTTCAATGCCAACCAGTTGACTTAATATTTGCTCATGTAGTCAGTAGTGAGCCACTGGTATTTATAGAGTAGAAGGATGACATGACAGACTCCCTCATTTTTTTCTCAAAGTGGAATTACACACTTACTGTTGAAACATAATCAGGTTCCATCACCACACATCCATATTAAACGCATTTCCAGGTGCCTGAGGCAATACATGAAATGCCAACCTCTATGGTATCCCCCACCCCCTCCTACCCAGGGATTCACAATCTGAGAGAGAAGAACTAGAGGAAAATGGCACTGTCAATAATAATTTTAAAAGTTAAGCTCTAAAGACACAGATAAAAGTTTGTGCCATATGAGGAGGCATGGAGGTATGGAGTGGTTGCCATCTAACCATGGGTAGGCTCTATTAAGATAGTAGCAGAGCCAGGGCTGGAATTCAGGTCTCTTGACCATCTCTGTTATAATGTATATCAGATAGACAGACAGACAAAGATATAGATAGATAGAATTTCTAGGGGAGGTTTTGTGATGCGCTTCATATGTGGGAGATTGAAGGACCCCAAGGGCTGCCACAGTGGAAACTGAGTCTTCAAACTATGCAAAAAGAGGTACCAGCTCACTATGCTTTCCAGGCTGCAGGAGGAAGCCACATAAAAGGCTAGTAACAGGGTGAGATGCAGTGGGCAGGGTCAGCTCACTCCTGCACCCTTTATCTGTTCCATGGATTCCTCCCTAGAGAGAGACTTTTGTACTGCCTTCGTTCCATGCTGTTTGGAATGACTAGGTTTTCTCTGTGGGAGAGGCCTGCAGTCACTGGCTGTTTGTGGTTTCTGCCACAGCTACTGAAGCACTGCACCTGCAGCCCAGGTTGGGGGCCATTACTAACTAGTTAGAGATCCTGGACAATCAAAGTAGTCAAAGGAGGTCTGTAGTGGAGACAAAGTCCAAGGTATAGGGATACAAAACAAGCTAGTAAAATGGAATGAGTCTGCACCAGCTATGAAACTCTTGTTGCAATGAAATAAAGTCAGAGATTAATCCTAAACCCCAGCTTTTTCTCCTTTTATCTAATTTCTTGATGAGATAATCTTGACAAAGTTTGAAACGCACAATTCCTTTCCTATTCTTTCCCCTATCTAGGGTGAAAAGAGACAATGAGAAAGAGAGAGACACAGAGAGAAAAACAGGTAGAAACAGAGACAGGTTTCGACCACCTGTGCCTGGCCTTCAACCTCTGTCCATAAAATCGAGAGGTGCCCTGGAGCTAGCTGTGTCAACTGTTAAATTTTCAGATGAACATTTACACTTCAAAATCAAGCTACAAATCAGGCCTTGACATATTGTTTTGTTGATTTCTAGACTTAAGAAAGTGATGAAGCAAATGTTAATAATTTAAATTAAATTTAAAAGTGTGCTATAGGCACTTTTTTTTTCCAGAAGCGCCTGTTGTTAAATGTACCAGCATACCCATTTATTCTTCCACAAACACTCTGTAGAGGATCTACCCAATGCATCGAAGGCCTTTAGAGTTTTAAGTATTTCCTGTATATCCATGTAGCACTCAGGCTGTCTGTCTATTAAAGTGCAGTTGAAAAAGTGATGAATTTAGAGACAGAAGACCTAGGTTTGAATCCTGATTCTGGCCTGTGTGATAATGGGCAAGTTATTTAAGCTCTCCTGGCTAAAGTTTCCTCATCTGTAAAATGAGGGATATTGGCATAGATAAATCCTAGCACACTTCCCTTGGCCTTCAGCTAGACCTGTGTTCCTCTATTCCTAGAACCTATGCTTCTTTTAATGCAATTCAAGTGAATTCAACATTTTATTTAGTATCTGCTACTTACAAGGCACTGTGCTAGAAAGCTGCAAGAAATAAAACTACTTGGCCCCAAGGAGCTCACAGGCTAACCGGTGGGCCTAGAAAGGCTAACCAGGGCAGAGTGAACTTTTCTTTCACATTATGTTAATTTCAACTATCACCATCAAGAGAAAGAACTGATAAATAGAAGTATGTATAGAACAATTTGACATAGATATACACCTATTTGTGTCTAATGGTAGCCATGGGAAGAGAGGGAAAAGGAAGGGAAAAAAAGAAAAAAAAAAGAAATTTACATGATAATTTTGTTGCATATTTGAAAGGAATAGCAAGTTGTGCATAGTAGATTTGCAGTTTCATGTGCTGTCATCTTTTTTATTATACTATATTATGGAAATGCTTGTTTTATTCCATAAATTAAAAATAATAAGTAAATGATGATTTCAAGTCAGAAGATGTGAAGATTATTATCCACCTCCAGAATAAGGGAACTTTATAAAACAAATAATCTTTGAAGAAAAAATTTAGCCTAGAAGTGTGAAACCTTGCTCCTGCAATCAATTTGTTTACTCTTCCCCTCAGTAATAATTACCTTTCCCACTAAGTTATAAGAAAAAAGTGTGTATCATTCTCAATGAGAATATCATCATCTGCCAGAGCTGAAATAGTACCTTCACATTCTCTCCATTAACTGTAACATGTTTCCTCCCTCTGAATCTCTATGATTCAAATAAATGTGACCATTCATTATTGCAGAGAAAATGCACTTAAATTAGGGCATGCCAGCAGGATAGGATAAATAAGTCCCTTTCAATATATACAAAGCAGAAAGTAGGAACTATGCCTTGTAAATGCTCAAGTTCTAGGTAAACACAAACTTTGAACTGAAAAATTGTTTTCAATTCCTAGCTGCTCCACAAGGGATTTTCAAATCTCAGTTTAAAAGTACCTGGTCTGAAGCTTTTGAAACTGCAGTTGATTCCTGAAAAAGCTGGTAGCAGGCTTTTCCCACTGTCCCTTCTCTCCAGTAGCTGATAGGAAAATAAACAAAAAAAACTTTTGTTCCCAGTCGCCAGACTTCAGACATTCAAAGGTGGGCTCTTTAGCACTAAAAAAAGAGTGCCTCCTCTCAGGTTGTTTTCCTTTACTAGTACCTCTTAGAAGAGTTCACTGTTAATCATTCCTAATCGAGCTGTAACCTGAAACCTCCCTTTCCTTTCCCTTCTGTTTTCAATTCTGTTCCTTTTGTAACCTCAGTCCCAAATACCATTGATATGGGACTCTCATTATTGGTGGAAACATTGTCCTGCCCTTTGTGAGGGGTGGGGCAGAGCTGGCAAGAGGAAAAGAACTTCTCTCTCTCCAGTTTTTCGGGCCCTGCTGTCTCTTGGGTGCTTCTGGCTTCCAACTTCAAGAATGAAGAGAGAAGGGACCAACCTCCACTTCGAGTCTTGAAGAAAAAGACTCCAGGAAGACGTGATAGGACCTAGCAGTTTCTATCATGCCCCTATTGCCAGTGTACTTCGCTAGAAACTTCAGGAACTCTCTTGTTTGAACTGAGTTACCTTCCCCCAAAGGGAGAACTCCTTCATTCTCTATTGTCTAGTATAGATTCTCATCTGTTTACCTTCTCTGATTTCTGTCTTGTTCCCAATTTTGATAAAGGGGTTTTCTTGGCTAAGTATGTGTGTTCAGAAGAGAGTCACACCTTGGGCATAAAGTTTACCTTCCTCCTTACCCCCAATAATAAAACAACAACAAGAAGTTAGCTAAAAACTGAAAATAACATTCTCTAGACTATTAATATTTAAGGGAAAACATACATATATTTCTAGCTTGGTGTCCCCTCTCTGTGAGGAAAAGAGAGTGGCCAAATTTCTGTTTTCCCTAACCTCCTATTATCCTTCTAGCAGGAATTAAAGTTTCCTTTGGAGAAGGGGAGGAGGAGAAGAGACTAGAGCTGTCTTTTCTTCCTCCCTTCAAGTCACTCAATGACACCCCCACCCTCATGCTATATGTGATGAATAACTCTAATCACACATGATTTTCCCTTTTTTCCTTAGGCCAGACTATGTGATTTGCCAATTTGATTAAATTGACTAACCGAGTCGGATAAAAAAAATTTTTTTAAAGAAGTTTACCATTAGTACCATTTTCTCAAGTCAGAAAATTTGTACCTGACGAAAACATTCAAATAGTCTCAAAGGGCCATAATTCAAGCAGGCCCTGCTTGGGATACTTCTTCACCTGGGCTTTGAGATGGTCTAAGGGCTACAAGCTGGACTGGCCCTGCTCTAGATTCTAGAGGGCCAGTACACACTATCTCCCATCTCCTTACTAGGTTTCTGACCACAATGCATCTTTCCCAGATGGGAGACACTAGAATTGCAGAATTACAGAATTTAAGAATTTGGAGAGACCACAGCAGCCATCCTGTCCAATCCATAGTCCAAAGGAATGTCCACTATGTACTACACAAGTAAGCATCCAGTCTCTGTTTGAAGACCTTGAAAGAAGAGGAACTCACCACCTCTTGCAGCAGCCCATTCAACTTTTGGACAACTCTAATTGTTAAAAAAAGTTTTCCTTGACATCAAGCCTAAATTGGTCACTTAACAACTTATACGGATTTCTAAGTCTGCCCTTTGGGATGAAACAAATCATACAAATCATAGGATCACAGATTTAGAGCTGGAAGAGATTTAGAGGAAATCAGGTCTAATCCCTCTTGTACCTTCAGGTTCTTTACCACGCACATTGGGTGTTTCCACTATGAATTTGCCTTTCTCCAAGCTAAACATGCTCAGTTCTTTCCACAATCTTCATATATTTTGGACTTATAACACAACCAATGAAATCATCAATGGGTATAGATATGCCACACCATGTAAAGGGAGGTGTGATGGCAGTACAGGGTGAGGTGATATATAATAGCTATCTATACTCTGTAAGACAATATATATATATTGCACCCCTTGCATAGGGTATGTTGATACCCACTCACTCTCTGGATTGGCTCATTCAATCCAACTTTCCCTCACCATGGGAGGTCTAAATTCCCAGAGATAGACTAACACTACAACATTACCCTCAAACTCTCTAAGAATCCTAGGGGTAACCCTTGAGTGTTGAACAATTCTTCTAATCACTTCTCTTAACTCTGAAGGTCCCATAGATAAGTTTTCTACCTACACAACCAACCACAGTGGGTGACATTTATACAGTTAATACCTAACAATACTATAAAGTACATCAAAGTGTCTATATCTCTAGGCTATTTAGACTAGACTAGCCAGTTATTCCTTCACTCAAGTTTTGTGTTGACCATTCAAAACAGAGCTCCCAACAATATGGCTCAGTTTGATTCAGCCAAGTAAACAAACCCAGCCAGGATACAAAATCAGTTACAAAACCTGTTTGCTTTTTATTCTCAAGCCAAAGGTGGAAACTAAGAGCAAAGACTGTGTCATTGAAAGGAAATATCTATCACTTAAGTTCTTGGCCAGTGGAGTCAATTGTCTCTCCCACAAGTCAAGAATCGCTTAGAGGTTGTCTCATAACCGACTGCTTCTAATTTCCACAGGTCCAACAGAGCAGCTTCTCATCTCCTCATTTATGTTTCCAGTTCTTCTCTTCCTATACTGGGAACCTAGATCTGGTTTCTATATATTTCAATGGCTTCCATATTCTAGTGACTCACTTTTCACTTAAAAAGTCACTGCTCCTCAAATTTCCTCTGTCAAATTGATAGTCTTTTAAAAATCATATATCAGTCTTCAAATGTTTATCTGAAGCCTAGTTTTTCTAGTTTTACCCTTGTTAGTCATAATGCAAATGAGCCAAAGTACCATAAAGCTTTGCAGCTCGAAGTCTTCAACACAGTGCTTCAGTTCCTTTGGTGTTTTTGATGCTGTTTCTTTACAACTGTAATTCTCTAGTTTTTAAAATAAATATAAGATCTTTCTTGACCTCTTTAAAATACAAAAGTATTCACATAGAAGTAAGGCATTCAGGGTGATTTGAGTCTTTCTATTTATAGCACAATTCATTTTCTGTCTAAAACTGCTCAAATTCTAACTAAAAGTAATGCTTTTTCATACATACACACACACACACACACACTTTAACAGTTGATATAAATACTTCTTTTTAAACAAATAATTCTTTCATTCCTTTCAACCATAAACTGCTCCATTTGTCTTAAAGGGACAGTGTACCTTATAGTATCAAGTTCTTTCACCATCTTGAATACCATTCTCTAGAGCAGGGGTGGGAACCTTCAGCCTCCAGGCCACACATGGCCCTCTAGGTCCTCAAGTGCAGCCTTTTGACTGAATCCAAACTTCACAGAACAAATCCCCTTAATAAAAAATTTGTTCAGTAAAACTTGGACTTAGTCAAAAGGCTGCACCCAAGGACCTAGAAGGCCACATATGGCCTCAAGGCCACAGGTTCCCCACCCCTACTCTAGACACTCTCTAGCTTATCAATGTCCTTCTCAAATGAGAACTGAACACAGCACTCCAGATGAAGTTCCTAGAACACAATGTTCCTTTGTTCCTAGAACCTAGGCTTCTTTTAGTACAGACCACGATCACATTAGCTTTTTTGGCTGTTACATCACACTGCTGACTCGTGTTGAGCCTGCAGTTCACTCATCCTTCATGTTTTACTTGGGAAGTTGATTGTACCCAAGTACAAGACTTGACATTTATCCCTACTGAATTTCAGCCTGCCTCCATCTCGAGTTGGTGGTTTCAGTGATAAACACCACAGGAGACCCAACTGTTCATCCTCTGTGCCAAATCCTGAAGTATCTGAATTTGAAAACCTCCTAATACTACAAGAGTGTATCAACCAGATGGAACTGGCCTCTTACCTGTGGATGGCCCGAGCCGAACAGAGCAGGCTAGAGACAGGAAAGTCAGGAATCAAACAGAAGTTTAATTTCAAAATGAGGGAAACAGCTTGCAAACAAGGAGGCAGATTAGACACATGCTAGGACCTCTTTCCTAGTGAGGGGGGATCTGAGGCAGTAGGGGTGAACCTTGATTTATATCCTTGTAGCTAGACAAAGAGTCAAACAGGGTGGTATAGCAAGTGAGGCACAACAGCAGCAGTGAGGCAAGGTTGTCTAGTGACAAAAAGTCCGTTCATAACAGGGCTTTATGTCTGGGCCTATTGGTGCTTGCCTGAAGCTCAGGGACCATCTGATCCAGAAGATGAGCACAAAGGATTGTTGTTAGACCAAGCTCAGGGCACAGTTTGCTTGCTGGGGCTTAGCTCTGAAAAACAGAGTGTCTCCTTTTTTTTCCCTTTTTATTTTTTATTCTTTTAAATAATTAATTAATTTAGTTTTAGTTTTCAACATTCACTTCCTTAAGATCTTGAGTTTTAAATTTTCTCCCCCTCCCTCTCGCCTTCCCCCACCAAGACGGCGTGCAATCTGATATAGTCTCTATACATTCACATTAAGCATTTTTTTCCCATTAGTCATGATGTAAAGAACAATTAGAACTAATGAGAGAAACCATGAGAATGAAGCAATAAAACAAAACAACAAAGGAAAAGGAGAGCAAATAGTATGCTTCCATCTGCATTCAGACTCCATAGTTCTTTCTTTGGATGTGGATAGCGTTTTCTATCATGAGTCTTTCGGAGTTGTCTTAGACGCTTGCATTGCCGAGAAGGGCCAAGTCTATCGAAGTCAGACACTGGATGTCTCCTAATAGTATCTTGACAAATGGAAGGATAAATGGAGGCTGGAACTCAGCCAAGAAGAAAGGTTTATCCTCATTGCTTGGGTGGGATATGGAATATGCTCGAGTTGCATCTCATCCGCTCTCCAATTCCAGACCATTCAGAGAAAGATCTAGGAGGATTCCTTTGTTTGTGATGGAAGATCTTAGAATCCACCTCAAAAGAAATGCTGGTTGAAGAGGAGCCAGATCAGGGAACAGGAGCAGAATCTCACCTGAGACCTCCCCAACTCCCCTCTAAACAACTTTAAAATAACACCTCAAACCAAATTCTGCAGTGGCAGAATCAACAAAAGCTCAGGTCAAACAATTTGCCACCGGAGACAATTTTGGAGGTCTGCAAGAAAGGTCTATCTCAGCAGGGTGCTGGTTGGCTTGGAGTGCAATTTAGGCCCCACTGTCGGTACCAGCAGCAGGCCTTGGGGGTAGCTGCAATTGTTTTGGGAGCTCTCAGCCCACAGAAAGTGAAGGGATCAGAAAGCCAGTCGGACAGAGATTACAGGGGACCTTTTGTTGATTCTGGGTTCAGGACTCTATTGCATTGTCATATGCAGCTCCAAATCGCAATCTCAGGGTGAAGAAGAGTGCTAGAGTATGCAGCAGCAGGAGAACAGGGACCACGGTCACACTTGCAGGGTGGAGAAGAGTGCTTGTGGTCACTTGATGAGGTAGATGAGGTTCAGAGTCAACTTGTTCAGAAAGAATTCAGGAGGCAAATGTTCTCCTAGTCAAGAGGGCTTTATTGAAGCGAAAGTAGTGGGCTAGTCCTTAGGGGTACTAGCAATTTGGGAAAAGACAGGGGCTTGCTTTTATGCACAAGTCTTGGGCACTCAGCCGGGAGAGGAGGTATGCTCTTATGTGGGCAGTTAACCACAGGGAAGGGGAGGCAGGAAAGGGCTAAAAGAATATTGGTACATTTCAAAACACCTCAAAGTTATGGTCACAAAACAGAGAACTTAATTTGCAACATTCAAGGATATGGTCGCAAACCATAGGGTTTAGTCATGTTCACAGAGTATTGGATAAAATAACAACGTTTTCTTGTTACCAGGGAGAGCCTTCTATTACTGGGCAGATTCAGATTTAGGCAAGGCTCTCATTGTTGCTGGGCAGAAGTCAGCCTCATCACACTCACTTAATAAGAATAAGTTTTCAGAGTACTCATAAAGGTAGATGCAGGTCCCCTCTGTCTTTGCATTTGTCATGGTAACAATGTGAACAGAAAGATGTATTAACTTTGAAAGAAATTCAGGGCAACTAGGTGGTGCAGTAGATAGAGCTCTAGCCTGGAGTCAGGAGGACCTGAGTTCAAACCCAGCCTCAGACACTTGGTACTTACTAGCTGTGTGACCCTGGCAAGTCACTTAACCCTGATTGCCTCACCAAAAAGAGCAAAAAAAAAAAAAAGAAATTAATATTATACTGTTATATTAATAACTAATGATTGATTTGTGGTCCATCCTTTTCCTGCTATTTTTGTTAAGACTGCACTCATGCAAAGGTCAGTTAGTCTCTGAAGGGTGTAACTAAGTAAGGTAATCTCCCAGCTCCAAGGCATCTACCTTGGTAGATGGTCTGGCCATCTTTTGGCCTGGTCTGACCCTTACTTTTTGTTTATTCCTTAAACAAAAACCAATCTCAGCTAAACCTTCCCCCCCCCCCCCCCACATGTTTCCTTGTCCTTAATTCCCTCCATTAGAGAGGTCTGGATGGAAACAGTTTCCCTTGTCCAGATTGCTGGAGGCTGCTGAGTCTCATGATCAAGCCACATTCTCAGCAGGAGAAGCTGAAAACTTTCAGCTCATCTCCTCATTAAATGTCCACCAATCAGGGTTGAGTTTCACTTGCCAGGGGAGTTCCCTGTTAGAAGATAACACGTGATTTTAGGTGTTTCAGAGTCTCTCGTATTGTCTTTGGCGACTAAGAGAAACCACTGACCGTCAATTTATTGATTATTGGCTAGCCTAATTAATTAAATTGATTATTAATTACCTGGAAAATTCTGTGTCTCCAGGGTTTTATTCACAACAACTTGCAGGGCAATGCAGATTTTGTCAAGCCTGGAGTACCACCAACTCTCAAAGGCTGGCCCTTTACACCCAAGGTAGTCAGGAAACCCTGTCTCTTTAAAAAGAAAGTAGCCCAGCCTACACAAAACACATGTTGCTTCTACGACCTTGGACCTATGCTGCTTTATTGTGGCAGGGGTGGATCTCTTGTTAAGATTTGATGGGAGAGAAATGGAGGATTTAAATTTGAACTTTTTTTTTTGTACTTTTATGATCCCTGCTGTTGACTTCATTGTCAGTTTGATGGATTCATCATGTTAACCTCACTTTTGTTGATGTTGATTTTAATTTTGCTTTCTTTGAAAGTGGATCTGTTTAAGTGGGCAATGTATTTGGAAAACATGCAATAACTTTGACCCTTTCACACCATCTTTATAAGGATTTCATATTTAGGGAATTGAGGGGATTAGGACAGCAAGTGGCTTATTGTGGGAATTGAGTGAAACACACTCAATTCTGGAGCTAGCTCAGTTCGCTTTCTGTCCAAATTCTGTTTGTGAAAAAAGCTTATTCAATTGTGGGAACTGGGAGAAAACCCCATTGTACTGTTTGAACCTAGCACTACATGGTTGGAAACTCCGTGCTGTTTCGAGACTCTTAACTTAGGATCTAGGTTGTGCTGACCAGAAATCCAGTTAGATCCAAAGATTGATGCAAGGAGTTTTCTCACAACTGTGTATCTCACACAACCCATATTTACTATCTGAAAACTGGCCCCATACTGATCAATCAATTATTATTTTCATGTTCCTTTGGTTGTTTACAGATACTTGGGGGGAATGGGACACCTCTTTTACTGAATTAAAGGAATTGTACCTGTTCATTCTCCCCCCTCCCAACTTGCAAAGTCCCTAATCTTTCATCTAATTAAAAATCACATTATTTACTGTTGTATTGTTTCCTTTTAATTTATTTGTCTTATTTGATTAATTGTTTTTAAGTCTGCCCCTGTATTTGGGGTCCAGGCCTAAGCTGAGGAGGTCTGATCCCACTTCCTTTTTTTTTTTTCCTCCAGCCAAAGACAAGGTTTATTAGAACATCTGTCATATTGGGCAGACTCTTAAGGAGTCTGAATGTTAGTGAGCTGTTGGCTAGATTATAAGAATCTGAGCAGTGGCTAGATTTTAAGAATCTAAGGATCTTAATGGAGACAAGGTGGATCTTATATGCAAAATTCTGTGGAAGGGACCCAGGAGTGGCCAAGTAGTTTGGGGTGACTGGAGGAGGGGTCTAAGGAAGATCTGAATGGCAGTGGCCAGTAAGCTGGGGTGAACAGAATGCCTGGGACCTGAACCTTGTGGCCAAGGGAGAATGGAGCCTAGCTAGGATTAAGGGTGGGAAATGGCCAGAGGCCATAGGGAGGTAAGACAATGGAGAGCTAGGCTAAATTAAGGGTAATAGAATTGGGAGATTGGGCATAGCCACAATGAAAGGCCAGTTGATGGGATTACAACCTCAGGCAAACACCAGAGATTTGGCCATGTGGGAAAGTCCAAGGTTTTTCCTTTCTGGGGTCCAGATACCAATCTCATCATTCCCTCCTCAAACAAATGGAACCCAAATTCTTTTGGGGTAAGGGGAGAAGGTCTTAACTTCTGAAACTGCTTCCTTCTGGCAAGGGGTGTAGAGCTGTCCCTGCCTCAAGGGGGTCCCAAAGAGGAGGTTAACTGGAACCGAGCACAGGCTGTATCCAGGGAATGATGGGGGGACATTGGCTGGTACTTGCTGTTTGCTACCAACTGTAGGTGAATGGCCTATAGTCTGGAAGACACAAATCTGACAGAAAAGACTGCAGGGCCCAAATGACAGGATAAAACATCCTTAGCTCTGTTTGGATTCAGATAACTCAGTTTTCCAACCATGCAGTATCAAATCCACCTCATAACCAGACTCAGGAATAGCCAGGTGGGTAACATTCCTTTTCAAAAGAACATAATGGGGAAACTGAGCCAGGAGGAGCCCATCTTAGACTGAGGCTAAAATTGTCCTCCCAACTTTTCCCAATGCTGACTTCCCACTAATGGGGCTGGGATCTGGGCCCCAGAAAGGAAAAACCCTAGACTTTCCCACATGGCCAAATTTCCGGTGTTCACCTGAGGTTATAATCCCATCAACTGGCCTTTCATTGTGGCTACACCCAATCTCCCCTCCATTGTCTTACCTCCCTATGGCCCCTGGCCATTTCCTACCCTTAATCCTAGCTAGGCTACATTCTCCCTTGGCCTTGTGGTCCAGGTCCCTGGAATTCTATTACCTCATAGACTACTTGGCCACTCCTGGATCCCTCCCACAGTCTTTCTGTATAAAAGGGCCATCTTGTCTCCATTAAGATGCTTAGATTCTTATAATCTAGCCACAGCTCAGCTTCTTATAATCTAGCCACTGCTGAGATTTTTATAATCTAGTCACTGCTGAGATTCTTATAATCTAGCCAGGGCTCTGATTCTTAAAATCTAGCCACTGCTTACCCATGTTCAGACTCCTTAAGAGTCTGCCCAATATGATGGTTGTTCTGATAAACCTTGTCTTTGGCTGAAAGAAGGCTTGGGTTGAATTCTTTCGGGCAGGACCTGTGTGTTGTGATTTTGGGGTCCCAACACCCCTGAACCCCTAAACCACATTACCACCAGTATCACATTTTCCGAGTAGCTTGTGGCATTTCTCTCAGATGTTGGATTATTGATTATCGATGGATTATTATGATCAATCAGACAACTCAAAATAAAATCCTATGAGCTTTTACATCACACAGCAAGTTTCACTAATCACAGCTTAGGAAAAACTTTTCCAGGATTTACATATCAAACTTAAATTTCTCCTGGTGTAAAAAGCCAATCATCAGAAATTATTTCTATATACTTGCAAATTCTCAGCAAGGCAAAACCCAAGCAAGCTTTTTGGCAAGTGTATACATTAAAAAAATAATCAACAATAGCCAAATTATTTTAGCGGTAACCAAATTATAAAAAGTTGCTTGACATAATTCCCTGATGTCAAACAATTAGCTCAACTTTCTCCCACACTTCTGGGGGGAAAAGGAAAATGAGAGCCTTAACTAGAGAAAATTGGCTTCCCAATTTCACCATCAGGTCCCTTCCCAACAAGGGGGCAGGACAAGAGGAGATGATAAGGAAGGAGTGTTCAAACAACAGATCCTCAAATAGGCAGGGGAGAGGGTATGTCTCGTGACATCCCTTAGTTTTCCCTTCAATACCCATGACCCACTGGGTTGAGGGGTGAGTAGGGCCAGAGTAATCAGTTAAAACAGAGAACATGGCCCCCGTGACTATTATAAATTGGGTAATCTTACCTTCAATTTTGATTTTTGCCCAGGGCTTGGTGAGAGAAATGGGGAAAATGGGAGCACTGCCAAGGCCCAGGCCCTCCCGTCATTCCGAGTCTTGAGAAGACTGGAGGACAGGGTACTGGGAGGTGGCTCTACAACTTCTCCAACTTCAGGGTTAGTCCTTCCTGGTCACATGTTGGGCACGGTCCTAGAGGTGTCAGTCCTGGGGGCTTCCTTGGGGGTTGCCCTAGAGGGGCACTCCTTGGACCAGTGGCCCTCCTTGTGGCATTGAAAGCAGGTTTCCTGACTGCCGAGGTGCCAGGAGCACCCTCGGGCCTTTTCCTGGCCATGGCAGCAGCCAGAAATTGAGCATGTTCTCTGTCTTTAGCCCTTTCCCTGAGTTCTTTCTCCTCTGTTGCAACTAGGTCTCTTGTTAAAGACTCCAAAGGCCATCTCCAGTAATTGGGCCTGAGGTGTTTGGGGTCCCGTTGTCAATTTCTACAGTTTCCTCCTAGTATCTGGGGCAGAGTGATTAATGAAATACATGCTAAGGATTGCTGCCCCTTCTACAGAATAGGATCTAAATTCGTATACTTTTAATAGCTTCTATCAGCTGGTCTTGGAAAAGGGCAGGGTTTTCCTTTTCTCCCTGAGTAATTCCCATAATTTTTTGAAAGTTTATTTGCTTATGAAATGCCATTCTCAGTCCTTCTAACAGGCAAATTACCATGTGGTCTCTCTGTGCCCTATCCTCACTCTTCTGATAATCCCATCCTGGGTCAGCAGTGAGAACAAAAGCTGTTCCTGAGGGGTATTTTGTGGGGTCATCGGTAGCAAAACAATCCCCAAATTTTGGGGCTTGTTCCCAGATCCCCTCTTTTCCTCAAAGCTCGAATTGTAGGGACATGTCCCTAACACTCTCAGTAAACTTAGTAAGATCTTTCTCTTTGACCTGAATGAGGTCTGAAATAGAGAAGGGAACATCCACCCTCACTGTCCCATTAGAGGAGACAGGAACTGCCCTTAGGGGAAAGAGCCCTGAAGGCACTATGGGAACTGGGGCCAGGGAGGAAGGGAGATAAGAAGTCCCACTTCTTGTGAGGGAGGGACTGGGGAATGCTGGCTGAACTGGACTGGACTGCAAAGCCAGGGGATCCGTCTGGCAAGGGGAAAAATCAGCTGGCACTGGAGGAGGGGGAGGGGTCAGGGGAGGAGATACCACCAAGCCTGGGGCCTGGGTAGTTCTTGCCTCAGGGTAAAAGGCCTGGGGAGGAGGTGCCCAGGCAAGGCCCAAGTCCAAAACCTGAGTAGGGGTCGACTCTGGAGCAAGGGCCTGGGGAGGAAATGCAGGGTAGTATACAGGGAAGGTGAATAAGGCAGGATATGAGGGAGGTGGGCTAGAGGAAAAGGGAAGGTAAACCAAGGGAAGGAGAGGGGGACATAGGAAACAGGGGGGCCAGGGGAGAATGGGGTGGAGATAGGAGCTGGGGAAGATGGGAAGAGGGAGGTGCTATAGCACTGGAGGCCATAAGAGGGTCTTCTAAAAAGTCTACTTGATCCCCATTCTCCATTTGTGGGGTGGCTCTAGCTACGAGCATCCTACAATCTTTTCTGAGAATGGGGTCATGAGAAAGTTCAACGAAGGTCATTCTCCACCCATTTTCCTTCTCTGCTACAATATTGTTCTAACTCTGAGAGAGTATGTTGCTATAATGTCCCAAAAAACGGGCCATGCTTCGTAATTTTCCAGGTGATACTGAGGCCAAATGCTGTTGCAAAAGAACACCAGCCTTTTCTTTTTTAGTTCTTTAGAGAAACTAAATTTTTCCCAATTTTGTAAAAGACAGCCCAAAGGCATATTGACCCTTTGTGGGCTTGGGGGCTGGAAGTCCCTCCCTTCTTAAAGGAGGATTTGGGAATAAGCATCAGGAAACAAACAAAAAAACCAAAAGCCCAAAGAAGTACCTTAAGTTTTCCCAAGTCCCTAGTTCAGAAAGAATTGAGAGGATTGGGCCCACGCTTCTGGGTAGGGAGTCCGAATGTATGCCCAGGTCCATGGTCTTGAACAGAACCACTGGACTGACAGCCTGAGAGCTGTCTGACCTAATGGGACCTGAGAGGTCAAGCCCAAAAAGCACTTCTAAGCCAAGTCTTTCTAGTTACTTGGAAATCCATCCAATTGCAGGGCAAAAAAGGGACTGGGGAAGAGGGGAGGCTTATGTACCTTCCAGTCTAGGCTGGTGAAGAGCTTGGTATAGGCAGTTTTCCCAGTTCAGGGATCCAAATGATGAGGTCTAGAGGTTTAGGGGTTCTAGAACCCTAAAATCACAACACATGGGTCCTGCCCAAAAGAATTCGACCTAAGCCTTCTTTCTGTCAAAGACAAGGTTTATTAAAGATTTGCCATATTAGCCAGACTCTTAAGGAATCTGAGCATCTGTGGGCTATTGGCTAGCTTGTAAAAATCTGAGCATTGCAGATTATAAGAATCTGAGCATCTTAACGGAGACAGGATGGACCTTATATACAGAAAGATTATGGGAGGGATCTAGGAGTGGCCAAGTAGTCTATGAGGTAATAGAACTCCAGGGACCTGGACCATGGGGCCAAGGGAGGATGGAGCCTAGTTAGGATTAAGGGTGGGAAGTGGCCTGGAGCCATAGGGAGGTAAGACAATGGAAGGCTAAACTAGGTTAAGTGTAACAGAGAATTAGGAGATTGGGTGTAGCCATAATGAAAGGCCAGTTGATGGAATTATAGCCTCAGGCAAATGCCAGAGATTTGGCCAAGGAAAAGTATGTGGGGGGGGGAGTCTGGATCCCATTCTCATCAGATTGATTATCGATGGATTATTATGGTCCATCAGACAACTCAAAATAAAATCCTATAAGCTTTTACCTCAAACAGCAAGTTTCACTAATCACAGTTTAGGAAAAATTTTTCCAGGATTTACATCTCAAATTTAAATTTGTCCTGATATAAAAAGCCAATTGTTAGAGATTCCTATATAATTGTAAATTCTTAGCAAGACAAAACCTAAACAAGCTTTTTGGCAAGTTTACACATTAAAACAATGACCAACAATAGCAGTAACCAAATTATAAAAAGTTGCTTGACAAAAGTTCACAAACTTGAAACTTGAAACAAAACCATTACCAATCAGGTGACTTCAGTTTTGTTAAATGCATTTCCAAATTACACAGAGAATCAACATCTCATCATTAACAGTTAAAACTGCAACTTTAAAAGAGTGTGCTTACCCAAGTTTAGAGGCCAGCTTCTTTACCTTGAGCAGGGTGTGCCGAACCTGGGTGATGCTTCCAGGCACAGGTTGCCCTAGGGCCCAAGGCCATTGCCAGGGGAGTCCACACTGTAACTGCTGCCCCTCCCCTCTCCTTCCTTCCCAGGTGGAGGAGGGTGAGATCAAAGATGAAGGGTAAAGGGTGAAACTCTCTTCTTCTATGAGAGGGGTTAACAGATACCCTCTTGACTCAAGGGAAGGGGGTGACCAGGTTGTAAAGAGGTGTTTCAAAACTCCTTAATGATCAATCACAAAACCTCCAGAATCTGCCAAGATAATTTTAGCTGTTCTAACTTTGCCCTGTAACCTCCATGAAGGAGGATTCAGGAGTGTGGAGGGGAGTAAGTAAGTCTCAGGGAACCAAAAAGCAACTGCAGTTTTCCTCAATTCTCTAGCGCCAAGAGAACTGACAGAATTGGGCATACACTTCCAGATAGGGCTTCTGTCCTTGTCCTCTATGCTGTGGGAGGTGTATCCATGGCCTTGAACCGACCCAGTGGATCAAGAGCCTGACAGCGTCAGGCGGCTGTCTCGAACTGTCTGCCCGAAAAACACCTCCAAGCCTTAGTGTTTGGAGAGCAACCCCAACTGCAGAGCAAGAAAAGAGGTGGGGGTGAGGGAGAGGTTTACATACTTTACAATCTTGGCTAGAGAACTTGAGGTTAGGCAGTTTTCCTGTACAGGCCACCAAAATGATGAGGTTTAGGGGTGCTGGGACCCCAAAATCACGACACGTGGGTCCTGCCTGAAAGAATTAAAGCCTTCTTTCAGCCAAAGACAAATTTTATTAGAACATCCGTCATATTGGGCAGACTCTTAAGCAGTCTGAATGTTAGTGAGCTATTGGCTAGATTATAAGAATCTGAGCAGTGGCTAGATTTTAAGAATCTAAGCCTGGTCCCACTTTCTTAGGCAATTGGCCTGCATTGCTTAATAAATTTATGTGCTTGGAAGATTGAACCTTTGTTTTCCTCAATCATTTCATCTTTCACCTGCCACAATATTCACCCAGGAAGTTGTACCTCCCATTTGGAAGATTCTTCTTTAATAGAAACCCGACTTTCTCCCGAAGGTATCTTATCCTTTATACAACTCTGCACTGGTAGCTACTCTTCCCATTCCCCACAATTCAGAGTATTAAGAAGAGGGGTAGGTATGCTTTTTGCTCCCTAATATTACTTTCAGCCTATTGCCCATACCATCTCATGCTGAACTTTCTGCTTTAGGGATAGTGGATAGAGACTGGACCTTAATTTCTTTGGTATAGGGAACTCCCACATGAGGAAGCTCATTTCACCAATGCAGACAGTCAGTCAATAAGCCTTTGTTAAGTACCTACTATTTTCTAGGCATTGTACTAAGTGCTGGAGATGAAAGGAAAGTTAAAAAGAGTCCTTGTTCTCAAGGAGTTCACAGTCTACTGGGGGAGATAACATGAAAACAACTATGTATAAACTATATATGTGTGTGTGTGTGTTTGTATATATATACATACATACATATATACATACATATGATAAATTGGAGATAATCAGCAGAGGGAACACACTAGCATTAAGAGGGATCAGGAAAGAATTCTCATAAGAGATAGGATTTTAGCTGAGACTTGAAGAAAACCACAACTAGGTAGCCTAGTGATAGAGCCTGGTCAGAAGTCAGGAAGACTCATCTTCATGAGTTCAAATCTGGCCTCAGACACTTACTATCTGTGTGACCCTGGGCAAGCCACTTAACCCCTCTTTGCCTTGGTTTCCTCATCTGTAAAATGAGCTGGAGAAGGAAATGGCAAAACCACTCCAGTATCTTTGCCAAGAAAACTCACAAAGAATCTAACACAATTGAAAAATGACTGAACAACTAAAGGAAGCAAGAGTCAGAGATAAGGAGTGAGAGCATTCTAGATATAGGGGATATCCAATGAGAATGTCCAGAGTGGCACCTTCTCTGCAACTTGTAGTCTTAGAGTGTTACCTAGAACACTGTGAGGTTAAGGACTTGTCCGGGGTCACTGCCCAATAAGTCAGTGGCAGGGCTTGAATTCAGGTCTCTCCTATCTGAGGCTGATTTTCTTTTCTTGATATCACATTCCTTCTCTTAACTTTTTCCTATTTTGAGATCTACATAAGCTATTTGTATTGTCACCCTTTCCGTATTTTATTTGCTGTCATCTGCTGATCTCCAGGTTATTTTTCCCAAGTTCTTCAGTTAGCTTAGATTCCTGTTTAAACTTATTTACTATCTTCCTTTCCACCCTATCCCTGTGAAATTTAGACTATTGATTATTGATTAATAGCTAAGAGTTTCAGTTAATCAATGTAACTAGTATCTATGAATTATACTAAAATCAAACAGTGCAGGTCTTAGCAGCAGAGTTTATAAGAGCTTATATATCTAAAAGGTCCCATCTTTGAGAGTGGGAAGATGAATGGTGGATGTGTCAACCTGGTCAAATGTTTTGCTCACCACTGGGTCTCTCTGGGGGTAAGTGGCTTCTGTCACAGGGCTTTCCAGAGGGTGTTACTCAACCCTCTGTTTTCCCTGTTGCTATGAACTCTAGAAACCCTTCCTGCCTGTCAGTACAATCTACCCTTCACTTTTTTTATAGACCAGTCATTGTCTAAGTTTAGTTTGCATCACTGGACCTTATGTAACCAACTCTGTAAAGTGTGTATTTGATCACTGTAGGACTGCTGACCTACCTTTATTACTGGCAACTGCTAGACTTGCTAATAAATAGATTGTACTGAGACATTTCTGCCTGTTTCTCTTCATTGCAGAGTTTTATCATGACATCTTCTGCTTTCATCATCCTTAGGTAATTCAATATTCATGTTAATCACCTTACCATAAAAATTTCTCCCCCCCTCAAATCCATTTTCCAAACCACTTCCACCAACATTATCACACCTTAGATCTTACTATTCTCAGAAATATACCACTTCCAAGTCAGTTCTGGAACTTTGAAATTCCACTCACCAACTATAACCTTCCACCTACCTCTCCCATTTTTCTGATCATATAAACTAAATCTTTGCTCTTAGAATGACCTATAGTCTCTTTACTCTGACGTACTTACCCAGCAAGGCTTCAGTTGTTCAGGTGTGACCCTTCTTTCCTACTCTCCCTTTTCCTCTTTAAAGTTTCACTAGATAGTACTCTAGATTTTATTTCTCCTACCTTTGCCTCCTAATCAGGCTGGTTTCTATCATTGTACAGTTCCTCTACAAGATCCCCAGTGATACCACTAACCACCTCATCAGCTTCTGAAACACTTCACTCTTGTTTCTGAAATACTTACTCATTCTCTATCATCTCCCCTAGCTTCTCATTCTCTTTCCATATCTCTTTATCCAGGTATTTCCTAAGGTGTCTAGGTCCTTTTCTCTCTTTAGCATGACACTCTTCCTTGATAATCTTATTTACTTTCACAGCTGAAGGTGAGATAAGAAAATAGCTAGCATTTATACAGTGCTTTAAGGTCTTCAAAATCCTTCCATATGTGATTTCATTTAGTCCTCACAATAACCCTATGAGGTGGTATTACTCTCATTTTACATATCAGAAAACCACAGCTGAGAACTTAGGTGACTTGCCCAGAGTCACGTGTTGTTTGTACTTCATTTTCGAAGACAACCAATGTTGTCACAGGATGATGTCTTGACTTGCCTGTGAATTGGATTTAAGTGAGGCAGAGTTTGTACAGTCATCTGCCCCTTTCTTCCAGAGTCATCAGAGTCCAGTGCCAAGACAAAAGCCAGGACGACCGGAAATGGCTCAGGATGCAGTGGATGACCTTTATATCTTTGATATCTTTGATGTCTTACTAAGTTCTCAGTGTTTCCATAGTGCCTGCTTTAACTCCCTTCATGGCCATCAGAATAAATTGTTCTCATTTGCCCATTCTACCAGGGAAATCTTTACATGCTTGGGGTAGACATCCTCCCCCTAACTCTGATAGGTTCGAGGCCTGTTGGTTACCCTCAACCTGGTTTAGCCCATCTGTCAAGTTGGTTTTACCAAGGTGTGGCCTCTGTGCATGCTACAGCTTCTTGGAGCCATAGGTGAGAGTTGGGTGACAGATAGATATCTAAAGTAGATGAGCAGCCCTACAAAGGGCTTGACAAGCACTCGTGCCAGAGGTGTTAGTCTTCCCTGAACATTTTATACCCCTCAGAGTCATATAGCTAGTAAGTGTTTGAATCAAAATTTGAACTAAGGTCTTCCTGACTCCAAGTCCAGTGCTCTGTAGTTAATAAGTGTATGAGTCAAGATTTGAACTCAGGTCTTCCTGAGTTCAGTGTTCTGTCCTCTGTGCCACCTAGCTGCGTCTGTCACAATATAGCTAGTATAAGAGGCCAGATTTGAACTCAAGTCTGACTTCACATCCAGTGCTTTATCCACCATACTGCCTATCTACCTCCATTCCAGCAAGTTCAGATCTGAATCAAGGTTAAGAGAAAATTCCCCAATAGCAGTAGACGCCAAACTGGTCTGTAATACTCTCTAGAACTATAATACCAAGTTGGTCAGCCATCTAACTACAACTTCTGCAACTAAATTGAAGGCTGCTAGGTCCTGTCTAAAGCAGATGCTATGTTACAAAATACCCCAGTGTACGCAGGAGTCTGGGGACCAGAAGTGACTACAGCACACATGTCCTATTATATAGCCTTGTCCATGAGAGGCTTTGATCACCTGAGTGGTGAATGTGAATCCTTCTTTGGCTTAAAACCCAAAAAAGGGGGAACGGGGGAGAGAATAAGCTCATTTTTTCCAAGTTCTCCCAACACACCCCTCTAACTTTTAAAAAATGTAACAAACCGAATTCTGAACAGGATAACCAACAAAAAGTCACAGTGAGTCATTTTTTTTTTCTAGTCCAGGGAAGATTAGGAGGATAGAAAGAGGAATCTGTGGACACTGTGGGGGAGGAGGGGTAAAAAGTGCACCGAGGAATCAGCACTGGTTGTAAGTCTTGGAGGCAGCGACAGGAGCATCAGTTGCAGCGTCACTGGGAGCACCCAGTGTACAGGGACAGTAAGGGAACTGAACACCCAATTGGAAAGAGATTCTGGGCAGCCCTGTGCTAGTATTGAGCACAAGATTGGGTACTATTTGTCAGCTCTGGAGTCCACTGTCCAATTCTGAGCCACAGTTCCAGGAGGGAGAGGAGCCAATGTGAGCTCAAGGAAACAGAGACCCTACTTGTAGATGGACTAGAACACAGACCAAGAGGGTAGTGAACAGACTTCTCCCTGATCACACCATTTTGGAGGCACCAAAAACTTATAGCCATCTACTGAGCTGTAAAAGCAGGAGAAACTCATAAAAGACATAAACTCAAGCCATACATCCTCCTACCACCAGAGGTGAGCAGAGTTCAACTCTAACATAAAGTCCAAAGTCCAGAACAAGATTGGAAAAATGAACAAACAATAAGAAATATAAAAAGCTACTATGGTGACATGGAAGCTCAAGGCACAAACTCAAAAGAAGACAAGACTCAAAAACATCTACAAGTAAAGCCTCAAAGAAAAAATGCAGATTGGCCACAAGCCCAACAAGAATTCCTGGGAAAGCTAAAGAGAAAAAAAAATTACTTTAAAAATCAAGAAGAACTGTGAATAATAGCTATTCTCAGAAATACAATGATCCAAGACAATCTCAAAGAACTCATAACAAAAAATACTATCTGCCTTCAGAGAAAGAGCAGATGTTATCTGAATATAGACTGAAGCATACTATTTTTCTCTTCTTTCCTTCCTATCTTTTTTGTCTTCTTTGCACAAAATGACTAATATGGAAATGTTTTACATGAATACAACATATATGACCTATATCAGATTGCCTGCCATCAAAAAAAGTGGAAAGGAAAGGGAGGGAGAGAATTTGGAACTCAAAACTTTAAAATAAAAATCAAATGTTAAAAATTATTTTTTACTTATAATTGGGGAGAAAAAACAAAATAGTATTTTAAAAATTAAGAGCAGTGAAGCAAAATTGGGGAAAAAAATGAGAGCAATGTAAGAAAATTATGAAAAGATAATTAACAGCTTGGTAAAAGAGGCACCAAAAATATTGGAGAAAATAATTCCTTAAAAATCAGAAATGGCCAAATGGCAAAAGAGGTCCAAAACTTCACTGAGGAAAATAACTTCTTAAAAATTATAATTGGTTAGGTAGAAATTTACTCAATGAAACATCAAGAAACAATAAAAATAAAGTCAAAAGACTGCAAACATTGAAGAAAAATGTAAAATAGGAAAAACAACAAGACCTGGAAAATAGATCAAGGAGAGATTATTTTAAAATTATTGAACTACCTGAAAGCTATGATCAAAAAAAAAAGAGCCCAGATATCATATTTCAAGAAATTATAAAGGAAAATTGCCCAGTTACCTCCAAAGAAGAGGACAAAGTAGAAATGGAAAGAATCTACTATTAACTAAAAAATCACAAGTCCATGAAACATCCACTAAATATGGTTTTATTACAAGAGAAATGAACATGCACGTGAAACTCCTATACCAAATACAAAGGAATTCACAATCCAGGCAGAAGCTTGAATATTGATAAGTTAAAAAGGGGGGGGGGGGGGGGAGAGAGTTTCATGGGAAGAGTAGATGGCAATCCCTTCCCAAATGGGAGTGACAGGGGAAGAGGAAGGGAGTCATAGAGGAGGGACAGGGAGAAGAAAGATTTGGGAATGTCGTACAATGGAAGGAGGATGTTCTGCTTATCTGAAAGGGTCCCAGCTGCATATGCAGATAATCAGTCTGATGCAGACAGATTGGCATCTGTCCTGTAACTGATTCAATTTTCAAGGACACACTGAGAATCCAGCTCTGGAAAATATGGTAACTCAGGAAGACAGGTTAAGTTGGCTTCAGGGCAACACTACTGATCACTTCATAAAAAAAGGGTGGGAGGGATGGGGAAAGACCTATTTGTACAAAAATATTTATAGCAGCTCTTTTTGTGGTGGTTAAGAATTGGAAATCCAAAGGATGCTCATCATCTGGGAAATGGCTAAACAAGCTGTGGTATATGATTGTGATGGAATATTATTGTGCTATAAGAAATGACAAGGAGGCAGATTTCAGAAAAACCTGAAAAGACTTGCATGAACTGATGCAAAGTGAAGTGAGCAGAACCAGGAGAACATTGTACACAGTAATAACAATATTGTATGATGAAGAACTGTGGATGACTTAGCTATTCCCAGTAATACAATGATCCATGACAATCCCAAAGGACTCATGATGAAGCATGCTATCCATCTCTAGAGAGAGAACTTACACTGTCTGAATACAGACTGAAGCATGGTGTTTTTCACTTTCTTTTCTTTTCTTTTCTCTTTCTTTTTTTGTCTTCCTTTCTCCCTTTCTTTCCTCTCTTTCTTTCATTTTATTTAAGTCTTCTTATACAAAATCACTAATATGGAAATGTTTTACATGTTTGCACATGTATAACATGCTTAACATCTCAGGGAGGTGGAGAGGAGGGAGGGAAGGAAGGATAGATTTTGGAATTCAAAACTTTAAAAGAAGTTAAAAAAATTTTTTTTTTTGGTGAGGGAATTGGGGTTAAGTAACTTGCCCAGAGTCACACAGCTACTGAGTGTTATGCGCCTGAGGCCGGATTTGAACTCAGGTCCTCCTGACTCCAGGGCTGGTGCTCTATCCACTGAGCCACCTAGCTGCCCCTAAAAATTGTTTTAACATGTAATTGGGGAAAAATAAAATATTATTTTAAAAAATGCTAAAAAAAATAACTGGGCAACTTTCTGATCACTTCCTGAAAGAAATCCCAAAATGAAAATTCCCAGGAATATTACAGCCAAATTCCAGAGATCCCAAGTCAAGGAGAAAATGCTGCAGCAGCCAGAAAAGAAAGCAATAATTCAAATACTATGGAAGTACAATCAGGATCTCACAGCAGCTACCACTATAAAAGAATGGAAGGCCTGGAATATCATATTTCAGAAGGCAAAAGAGCTAGGATTATAACCAAGAATAATCTACCCAGCAAAACTGAGTATAACCCTACAGGAGGAAAAAGTGGTTATTTAATGAAATAAAGGATTTTAAGCATTTCCAATAAAAAGACCAGAGCTGAACAGAAAATTTAACATTCAAACTCAAGACTCAAGAGAAGTATAAAAAGGTAAACATGAGTGAGAAATCATAATTAATAAGGTTAAACTGTTTATATTCCTATATAGGAAGATGATACATGTAACCCCCAAGAACTTTATTCTCATTAGGGCAATTAGAAGTCTACTTAGACAGAAGGCATAACTGAGTCCATTAGGTTGGGATGATTTCAAAAAAATGGAAGGGTGAGAAGAGGGATGTACTGGGGAAAGGGGGAAAGGAGAGGAAGAATAGGGAAAATTATCTCACATAAAAGAGGCACAGAAAGAGTTTTTACAATGGAGGGGAAAATTGGAGAGTGGGCAACTCTTGAACCTCACTTTTATCTGAAGTAGTTCAAAGAGGGAAGAATATATATATACTTATACAGTTGGGTATAGAAATTCATCTTACACAACAAGGAAGTAGAAGGAGAAGGGGCTAAGAAGAAAGGGAGAGGGGGAGGTGATAAAAGGGAGGGTAGATTAAGGGAGGCAGTGGTCAGAAGCAAAACTGACTTTTAAGGAAGGGACAGGATTAAAAAAGACAAGGATAAATAGAAGAGAATAGAACGGAGGGAAATACATAGCAATCGTAAACTGTGAATATGGATAACATGATTCATCCATAAAACAGAAGCAGATAGCAGAACAGATCAGAAATCAGAATCCTACAATATATTGTTTACAAAAGGCACACTTGAAACAGAAAAACACACAGAGTTAAAATGAAAGGCTGGAGCAGAATCTATTATGCTTCAGTTGAAGTAAAATAGACAGGGGAGCAATGATGATCTCACACAAAGCAAAAGTGAAAACAGACCTAATTGAAACTACATTTTGCTAAAAGGTACCATAGACAATGAATTAGTATCAATACTGAACATATATGCACCAAATGTTACAGCATCCAAATTCTTGAAGGAAAAGTTAAATGAGTTACAGGAAGAAATAGCTGGCAAACATAATAGTGCTGACCTCAATTTATCCCTCTCAGACCTAGATAAATCTAACAATAAAATAAATATGAAAGAAGTTAAAGAGATGAATAGAATTTTAGAAAAGTTAGATATGACAGACCTCTGGAGAATACTGAATGAGAACAGAAAGGAATATACCTATTTCTCAACTCAGCATGGCACCTTCAAAAACTGACCACGTATTAAGGTATAAAAACCTCACAAACAAAAATGTAGAAAAGCAGAAATATTAAATGTAACCTTTTAGGACCATGATGCAATAAACACTACATTCAACTGTGAGGGACTGGCTGATGTTGGCAGTTGCCAGTTGGGCGTTGTGGCAAGAGTAGGGTAGAATCTGGGTATTTTGGAAGTCGAGGCAGGGGCTGTGGTAGGCGGAGTCGTGGTGAACTGGGATGGGCTGGGTATGGAGAAGCCCTGAGGCAGTGGGCAGTGCTATGTGAGATAAGCTGGGTGCAAGGAAGTGGCTGGAGCTTGTGCTCCTGAGGCAAGGGGCGGTGCCACGTGGGAGTGGGACAGCAGAGGACTGAGTTCCCTTTGCTTAGTCCCCTCCCTATATGCAACGTCAACCCCAGATGCCTCCATCTTGTGACCTTCCTGACTTCCTGGGTCCCTTTGTGTAGCACTGACCCCAGACCCCTCCTCCCAGTATCTGAGTCTGACTTCCTAGGTCACGTACTCTGTCTATACACTAATCCCAGATGGCTCCTTCCTGTATCCAGTCCTAGCCTCCTACGTCACTCCCTCCCCCTTGGTGTGCTAAACTCAGACAGCCCCTTCTGGTATCTGACCTTACAATCATTGGCTAGTAAGCGGGCTGGGGAGGAGGGGCTAAGTAGGTACTTAGGAATGAGCTGGTCAGATCACGCGCTCTCTCTCTTGGCTCCTGCTCTGTTGCTCTGGCCTTGCTGCTTGGGCTTGCTGTGATGGCTTGCTGTGATGGCTTGCTGTGATGGCCTCTGAATAAAGCTCTGGTGTTGGCGCCTCCCGATGGCTCGTCTCTGTGTGTTTATCCGGCTGAGGACCGAAGACTCGAAAGTGAGTATGACTCTGGCAGCCTGCTCCTTATAGGAGGAGAGGGTTGGTGCGGCCGACATGAGGTCGGCGTGGCCGGTACATTCAACAAAGGCCTTTGAAGCATAGATTAAAAATTAATTGAAAACTAAATCATTTAATCCTGAAGAATGAGTGGGTCAAAGAACAAATCATAGATACATTCAATAATTTCATTAAAGATAATGACAACAATGAGACAATATAATAAAATTTGTGTGTACTTAGGGGGAAATTTATATCTTTAAACATTTATATCAATAAAAGAGAAAAAGAAAAGATCAATTAATTAAGCAAGCAACCAAAAAAACTAGAAAGAGAACAAACTAAAAACCCCTAGTTAAGCACCAAAAAGGAAATCCTTAAAATCAAGAGGGCTTAATAAAATTCAAAGTAAAAAAAAAATGAACCAATAAATAAAACTTTTATCTATTTATGAAAAAACTAACAAAATAGACAAATCATTAGTTAATTTGATTTAAAAAAGAAAGCTAAATTATCAGTATAAAAAATGAAAATAGTGAATTCACATCTATGAAGATGAAATTAAAGCAATTATTAGAAGTTATTTTGCCCAACTACATGCAAATAAAATTAATAATCTAAATGAAACAAATATTTGCAAAAACATAAATTGCCTAGATTAACAGAAAAGGAAATTGAATATTTAAATAAGCATATCTTAAAAAAAGAACCTGAACAAGCCATAAATGAGCTCCCTAAGAAAAAATTCCCAGGACCGGATGGATTTACAATCAAATTCTACCAAACATTTAAAGAAAAAATAACTCCAATATTATATAAACTTTGAAAATTAAAAAAAGGAATCATACCAAATTCCTTTTATGACACAAGTATGGTTTTAATAACTAAATCAAGGAGAGAAAGTAAAAGAGAAAGAGAACTATAGAGCAATTTTCCTAATAAATATTGATGCAAAAATTTTAAATAAAATACTAATAAAGGAGATCACAGAAATATATAACAAAGATCATATACTATGCTCACACTGAATTTATGCCAGGAGTGCATGGCTGCTTCAATATTAGAAAAGCTATAAGCATAATTGACTATATCAATAGAAAAAACAAAAATTATGTGATTGTATCAATATATGCAGAAAAAAACTTTTGACAAGATACAATACACATTCCTATTAAAAACACTAGAAAGCATAAGAATAAATGAAGATTTTCTTAAAAATGATAATGTAGTATTTATCTAAAACGAAGAGCAAGCATTATCTGTAATGAGAATAAACTAGAAGGCTTTCCAGTAAGATTAAGGGTGAAGCAAGGATTTCCATTAACACCATTAGCATTCAATATTGTACTAGAAATGCTACCTATAGCCATAAAAGAAGAAAAAGAAAGTGAAGAGATTAGAATAGGCAATGAGGAAACAAAACTATCATTTTTTGCAGATGACAATGACAGAATACTTAGAGAGTCAACTAAAAAAACTAGTTCAAACAATGAAAACTTCAGTAAAGTTGCAAGATACAAAACAAACTCACACAAACCATCAGCATTTCTATATATTACCAATAAAATCCAGCAAAAAGAGAAAGGGAAATTCCATATAAAATAACTGCAGATAGTATAAAATGCTTAAGAGCCTATTTGCCAAGACACACAGGAACCATATAAACACAATTACAAAACACTCTTCATACAAGTAGAAACAGATCTAAACAAATGGAGAAATGTTAATTGCTCATGGGTAGGCTGAGCCAAAATAATAAAAATTACAATACTATCTAAACTAATTTACTTATTCAGTGCCTTACCAAACTACCAAAAAATTACTTTACAGAACTAGAAAAAAGTAACAAAATTCTTCTGGAGAAATAAAAGGTCAAGACTCTCAAGGGAATCATTAATTAAAAAAATGCGAAGGAAGGGGGCCTAGCAGTACCAGATCTCAAACTATATTACAAAGCAAGTGGATAAGAAATAACAGTGACTGACCAATGGAATAGACTGAGTACACAACATACAAAAGCAAATGAGCACAGTAGCTTAGTGTGCATAAACCCAAAGATCCCAGCCACTGGGGCTAGAACTCACTATTTGACAAAAACTTCTCAGAAAACTGGACAGCAGTCTGGCAGAAACTAGAACAGACCAACATTTCAGACTATATACCAAGATAAGCTCAAAATGGGTACATGACTTAGATACAAAGAGTGATATCATAAGTAAATTAAGGGAGTATGGAAGAAATTACCAGTCAGATCTTTGGTTAGGGTAAGAGTTCATGACCAAAGAGACAGAGGTTCACAGGAGCTAAAAATGGATTTTGATTACATAAAATTAATAAGTTTTTGCACAAACAAAACCAATGAAGCCAAAATTAGAAAGAAAAAAAAAAGCAGAAAATGGGAGAATAGAACTTTTGCAGTTTCTCTAATAAAGATCTCATTTCTCAAATATATAAAGAACTGAGCCAAATTTATAAAAATAAGAACAATTCCCCAACTGACAAATGGTCAAAGGATATAAGTTTTCAGAAGCAGAAATCAAAACTATCCAGTCATATGAAAAAATGCTCTAAATCATTAATAATTAGAGAAATGCAAATGAAAACAACTCTAAGGTACAATCTTGTACCCATCAATCAGATTGGCTAAGATGACAGAAAAAGAAAATGACAAATGCTGGAGTGGATATAAGAAAATGGGTACACTAACGTAGCTATGAACTAGTCCAATCACTCCAGAAAACAATTCAGGACTCAAAGGGCTATAAAATAGCAAATACCTTTTGACCCAGCAATGCCACTACTACTAGGTTTATACATAAAGGAGACAAAAAAATGGGGGGGGGAGTGGGGGATGGGGAAAGGACCCATATGTGGAAAAACATTTATAACAACTCTTTTTATGGAGCAAAGAATTGGAAACTGAGGTAATGCCCATCAACTGGGAAAATGGTGAACAAGTTGTGGCATATGATTGTGATGGAATACTATTGTGATATATGAAATGACGAGCATCATGGTTTCAGAAAAACTTGGACTTCTATGAAGTGATGCATAGGGAAGGAAGCAGAACCAGAACACTGAACACAGTAACAGCAATATTATAATGATAATCAACTGTGAAAGACTTAGTAACTCTGATCAATACAATGATCCCCACAACTCCAAGGACTCATTTTATAAAATGCTATCTGCCTTCAGAAAATGATAGACTCAAGAGTGTGGACTGAAGCGTATTTTCTCCCTTTCTTTATTTTTCTTGCTTGTTTGGGGGCAGGGTGGGGGAAGGAACATGGAAATGTTTTACACAATTCACATGTATAATGGATATTGTATTCCTTGAATTCTCAATGGCTGGGAGAGAAGTGAGAGAAATTGGAACAGAAAATAAAAATAAGATTAAAAAAAAAAACCCAGTAACCCCAAACTGAATAAAAGTTCCATTGGACCAGCATAACTGACAGTTACAGCACCTTGAAGGCCACATCAGACAGATACATATAAAAATGGAATGGACAGGATTTTACATTTTATTTGTAACAAAACACACCACATTGCAATTATCTGAAAGTTGATTCACTGTTTACTTTGGTTGCAAAAAAAGCATTTAACTTGGTATGGTAAAAGGGGGAAGAGAAGGGAATAAGCATTTATAAAGTACCTACTATGTGCCCCCAAACCCCAAAAAATGCAGTTAGATGGATAGAACACCAGCCCTGGAGTCCAGAGGACTTTAATTCAAAAAGGCTCAGATACTTGACACTTACTAGTTGTATGACCCTGGGCAAGTCACTTAACCCTAACTGCCTTGCCAAAAAAAAAAAAAATTACATGTATTATCTCATTTGATTCTCACAGCAATCCTATAACATATGTGCTATTATTATCCCTATTTTAGTTGAAGAAACTGAAGCAAACAGAGGTTAAGTGACTTGCCCGTGAATATACAACTAGTATCTAAGGCTGGATCTGAACTCAGGTCTTCCTGATTCCAGGCCCAGCATTCTATGCATTCTGCTACCTTGCTGCCTCAAAAGACTGACTTAAAGACTCTACTCCCACAAAGGAAAATAATGATTTTTATTAACTCATTTGTTAAAGGCTCCACTCCCATAATCTCTGTGCATGTTTTTTTTAAATTTTTTATTCATTTTGAATTTAAATAAAGATAAAAAAGGACATTTCCATGTGCATAGCACAACATAAAAAAAGATTCAATATAAAACCATGAATTTCCATTTCACAGTTTATTTTTTTAAAAAAAAATTATGTAATAAGCACTACACATCATTTCTAAGCTACTGTGCTTTTCTGTGCTTCAAGTTTTCTTTTGTTCTCTGCTATGCACTTTTTTCTCTCTCCCCACCCTGCCCTAGAGAAGGCTACCATTAGACACGAATATATATATATATATGTAAAACCATACTACACATACTTCTATTTATCACTTCTTTCTCTGGAGCCAGATAGCATCTTCCTTCATAGGTCCTTCTTTGTGTATATGTTAAGTTCATATAAGATTTCTGGATAAGTACAAGAGGTAAAATACTCTGAGGATGTCCCACACAAAGTCCAAATAGAAAAGGGATTCCCTCTAGATGGTGAGGTCCTCCAGATACTTCTATTTAGGGATAATATTTACATTATCAAGCCCCGGATCATTACATGGCATCCTTACTGAGATAGCTAATTACTCAAAAGGGATAGGCTTAATGATCCAAACAAGAAAAACTCAGTGGATGAAATATTCCAATTATGGAAACAAGCACATACAATTAAATGGCTACTCCACTAAACTAGTACATCGGGGCATACGCACAATGAATTGGGTCTAGAATTAAAAGAAGAGAGTACTGAATTGCACTGGGAAATTGATCTTCTGTAACTCCAAGCTATTTCACAACATTAAAAACAAAATCTTTTTAATACCAGTGTTCTCCCAGTGACTCCACATGTCTATGAATCCCAGAATAACACAATCTGTAAATAATTCAAGTTACAATGGAGATACATATGGTAAGTACAAGAAAGTTGCAGCACATTTCCAGTGGTGACTTACATAAAGAATAGTGCAAGCAGTACAAATGAGGAAATTCCGATCAGAAAATGCAGGATAGTCATGCAGTAAGAACACAGGTTGCATAAGACAGATGCTGTCAGCTGCACTGGTCTTCACAAATTGTAAGGACCCTTTGAGAAAGTCTCCTGAATGTTGCATAGATCCCCTTTGGATGGTCTATTGAAGAACATGGATAAGAGTTATTTACACAAGATTGAGGGGGTACAAATGAATTTTAGTCTGCATCAATGGAAGGAATACCCACATTGATGAGATAACATGTTGAATGAAGTACTGAAATATCAAATAGTGAAAGAAGTATTTGAAGCTTGTATGGATGGCAAAATATTACAATTTCTATGCCTTTTACAAAAAAAAATACTGAGCAAAGACAAAGTTGATTGCACTCTATAATAACAAGTTTAAAGTTTGTAAAGTGCTTTACAATTATCTTTTTATCCTCACAATTCTGGGAGGTAGGTACTCATCCCCATTTTACAGATGAAAAAACTGAGGCAGACAGAGGTCAGGTGATTTGTCCAGGGTCAAAACAGCTAATAAGTGTCTGAGGTCAGAATTTTTTTTTCAATATTTATATAGCACTTAATACATGCCAGGCTCTATGTCAAATGCTTTATGATTATTGTCTAATTTGACCCTCAAAACAACCCAGGGCTATGTTTTAGAGTTGAGTATTTGGTTTTGCTCTAAATTGCACACTAATTTGGACTGCCCAATTAATATTTTCTTGTGCCCACAGAGATAAGTAGAACATAATATATAAGAGAATCCAGAGAGAAAAATTGTAACTGAAATTATTACTGTCTCAAAGCCAGGCAAATTTCTAGTAATTACCATTCCTCTCTGAGAACGCAACGACATCAACCAATTCAAATCAACTCAATTCAACAAATATTTATTAAACAAACACATACTTTGTGTAGAGCATAAATCATCTGATTCCATAAACCGGAGAGAAAACTGTTCTCCAGCAGGAAAAGAAAACACAAATCTCTGTCTTTCCCCTTTCTTAACACATGAGGTCACTAGTGAATCAAAAATACATTTTTTCTGGGAATAAGAGCTCCTTCAGAACAATTTTACGTGATAGTAAGTTTTAAAAGGGCTGATGAGCAATCTCTCTCCTTTAGGGGAAAAATAAAATTCAAGTTCAATTTGCCTCAGTAATCCCAGGTGATTTTCAAGTTGGAAGGCAGCTGCCTGGAGCTAATCTCATCAAATTTAGTTCCATCCTGCACAGGTATGCTGTAGAAATGAACAACATCCTTGACACTGCGCATCTGATGAAGCCTAGAGTTGGGTACCACATGGCCAAATTCTTCAGCCAGCTGTGCCAACAGAGAAAACTTTAGCTGACTCTTTTCCAGGCTGGTTTCTTGCCAATCATTATTAAGGCATGTACCAAAAACTCCCCTGACATGAGATTCTACACGACTCTGGAGATCCTCAGGAGGAATGTACTTTCGACTTCGTGGTGGTGGACATTCCAGAATAGGCTCTTCTTTAATCTCTACTGCCTTCTCAGGAATCTTTACTTCTTCCAGCTTCTTTCTAAAATAAGAAATAAGAAGCAATGATGTTAATTATTATCATTCCTACTAATAACAGCTTTATGCTTAAAAAGCATTTTTAATGCCTAGACCATGGCATTACTGAAATTATCAAGGCATTAATGACTAAAAAAAACACAAAAACCCCTAACTCCATCTACTGAGGAGGAAGCTGAGAGTCAGGTCTGCTAACATATGATACTCTGAGGAAGCACAAAGTAGGGAGAAGTCACCTGAAGGGCCAGAACACCAAAGATTCATCCAGTCATTCACTTAACATATAGATGAGTGCCTAAAACCAAATCCTTAGATTTTCATAGTGATTTGCAATTTTCAAAATGTTTCATAGTCACTGTGACATTTGGTCCTCCCGACAGCTCTCTAAGTAGGGTATGGTATTCTTCTGACTTAATAAGGGGAAAACTGATATTTAGAAATAGACTACAGAAATATAGAAATTCAACAACAAATAAAAAATCTGTCAAGCAGCTCATTGTGTAAATTCATTGTGACAAGCACTGTAAATAAAAATAACAGGTATCACCCTCAAGAAGTTTGGAGTCTGGGAGGGGAAGGAGACATGTGCACACAGCTATGAGTTTGCATATGATTAAGTGTATCAAATCAGAGGAGCAGGAGAAGTACAAGAAGGAAGTGGAGACAAGTGGCAATGATAAGGAAAGGCATTATGGAAGAGATGGCACCTGAGCTAAGCTTTGAAGAGAGAGAAGCTTTCAAAGGTGGAGGTGTGGAGGAGTCCATCCCAGGCTGAGATGAGTGTGTGAAGATGCACTGCAGAAGGAGAGCTAGAGGAGAGAAGGGAACAAAGAACTGTTCAGTCTGGCTGAGGGTCAGAGTGGGCAAAGGGAAAGAGAATGAAATAGAGCATGAAAGGGAGGTGAGAGCCAGACGGGGGCGGGGCCCCTAAGCTTATGACAAAGAAATGTCTATTTTATTTGATAAGAAGTGGGCAGTCACCAAAAGCTAAGCAGAGGAGGGAAAGTTGGAATTGTGCATTAAGAAGATTACATTGGTAGCAATCAGAAGGATGGTATGGAGGCAAGAAGACCAGGTAGAAGGCTACTACTATTAAGTCTTAGTGTAAGTAAGGAGGTCCCAAACTAGGGTGGCAACAGCTGGAATGGAAAAAACAATGCTCAGAAGGACAATCATTCATCTAGAACTAATTACATCCTTCCTCGGTGGACATCCTCAGTAGCTCCCTAATGCCTAAAAGATAAAATGTCAATAAAACACCTGGCATTTAAAAGCCTTCACACTGTTGCTCCAATCTACCTTTCCAGGCTCATTCCACTGCTCCCACCTCTTCACACTCTATTTCCCAGAGAAACTGAACTACCAGCTGTTTCCAGAACTTAGTCCTGCTCTTTCCTGTGTCTCCACATTTACACAGGCTGTCCTTACCTAAAATATGTTCTCCCCTCATCCTCACCTGTTAAAATCCTTTTCTTCCTTCAAGTCCATCTGACGTGCCATCCCTTCCACTAAGCTTCCTGTTGCTCCCAGCTGAAAGCATCCTCTCTCCCTCCTCAAATTTTCCTTAGAACTTTCTGTCTGGTCTTGTCCTCTTCATCATATTTATTCTTGTATGTGTGGGGATGTCTTAGGCCATCTATAAACCATCAAACTTCTTGTGGACAAAGACTATGCATTTTTTAAACTTTATATCCCCAGGGCTGAACATAATGCATCACATATGCTTTAAAAATATTTGCTGAATTGAATATATCTGGCATTTTATAGCTTCCCCACAACTCCAGGAGGTCATTGATTATGTATTTAGAGCTAGAAGGGACTTTGGAGATCCCTACAAATCTATACAAGCCCCTCATTTTACAGATAAGGAAATGAGGCCCAGAGAAGTTAAGTAAGGAAAGTAATACAAGTATTACAAAGTGACTTATCCAGGATAACAGAGCTAATGAGCAGCAGAGCCAAGACACCTATTTATTTCAACTATACCACAGGCAATTACTAGGTGGCAAGACATTGTACGAGGGACAGTGGGGGACACAAAGATGAATGATGAACAATCCCAGTCCTCCACAAAGCTTGCAATATAGTTGGGAAGATAAATACAAGAAAAGTTAACCAGTGGTTCAAGACATTATAGAAAAGATGGTACACGGTAACAAGTGATACTAAGTCCTTTGGACACTCAGTCCCAAAAGCAGCATGGTGGAGGCAGGGGAGAAAGGTAAGGCATGTTTACAGAAACATATAAATCCCACAATCTAATTGGAATTTCGGGGCTACAAACTCCCCCAATGACAAATTTGCCTACTCAGCAGTACTCACTCTGCTCATCAAAACGTGTAACTCCAGTCGCACCTCCCAACTCCCTGCATCCTCCATCCTTGTTATCCATACTTTAGGCATAAACTGTTCTTTCTTTGCCCCTGTAACTCTTTTTCATAACCAAGCAGCCTAACCCTTCCCCAATGCACCCCTATCAGATGTCCCTTCAACTGTGGGCTGGCAGAACCTTATTCTGTTGTGAGCCAACTCCCCTGCATCTTCTACCTTTCGCAAAATCCATCCTTTTACTTCCTGACTTGACACAGAAAAGACCTGAGAAAAAGCCACCAGAAGCGGCAATGGACTGAAGCCATTGGTGACTCTTTAGAAAATAGTGAAGGAACGCAGGCAGAAGCCTGCGTCAAAGAAGTTTGAGTGAGTGGACTCTTGAGAAAGTTGGCAGTGAAAAGGAGAGACTAGAGTTGTAGGAGGGCTGAGTATCCCTGAAGGGCCGGACAACAGAGAGAGGAAGCTAGTATGACAGGTGAACAAAGCGGGAGATGACCCTTCCTAAGCTGAGGGCAGTCCTTGCTGGGGGGTGGACACCCCTAAATGACACTTTGCACAATGCAAGAGCTGTCTGATGACCCCAGCTCAGTTAGGGGGAAACACCTAAGGTCACCACTGAAGATAAAGCATGAGACAGTGGAAAGAGTCGGGTGGGGGCGGGGAGGGGCACGGTCAAGAGACCTGAGGTCCTGACTTAGTCAACAACTCCCTGGGTAAGCCTGGATTAGTGAGTTCTCCTCTGAGCCTCAACTTCCCCATCTGTAAAAACAAAGTTGGGCTAGCTGACATCCAAGGACTCTTCTGATCAGGACAATCCATGAGGCCTGGTATGTAGGTTGGACCCACTTCACAGCTGGACAACCTGAGGTTGGGAAGAGGAGGTGAAGGGGTGGGGGAAGCGGGGTATGTCGCTATGTCTGTGGCAGGACAATTCATTACAGAATCTAAGGCTGTGGGGCTAGACATGACCTTGGGGATCACCTAACCTAAGCCCCTCGTTTTACGGATGGGGAAACCGAGGCCCAGAGAGAGGGAGCGACTTGCCTAAGGTCACACAGCACGGATTTCGAACCTCTCCCCTCCACGCCCCCCTCGGCCAGGACCTAGCTTCCAATTCCCTCCAGGAGGAGGTCGAGACCGCCCGGCTGTGGCTTCTACCTGTTCTGGCCCCATAGGGCCCGGCGTGGGGTCCTCAGGACTGTCCCTGCGAGTCGTCCGCAATACGAGTGGAGTCCAATGACCGCCGCCATGACAGCCCAGACGCGTGAAGGCGAAGAGAGAGCTCCGCCCTCGCCGCGCACCGCCCCAGAGCCTAACTGCATGCCGGGAAGTGTGGTCTTAGTATCTGGGAGTGGAATGCCGGGGCATGATGGGAGTTGTAGTCCCGGATCGAGCATGTCTAAGGGGCCCTGGCCCTTGGTGCAGAATGGCCAGTCAATGCCCGTGAGGCTGGGGCCGAAAATCCCAGGAGGGATAGGAGAGAAGTTCTGTAATGATCCCATTAAGTTTATACCTTATTCTGGAGGGAAGTAAAGCTTTTCCCCCTCCTCCCCATTCTGTTCTAGAGGTGGAGTCTGGAAAGGCCCCGTTCCTCATTTCCTCCTTTCCACCTCAGCTCACCAGATCCTGGTCTTCTGGTTTCAAGCTTCGAGACAGGAGATGTGGTTTCAGACTCCCCTCGGATCCCCGAAGGGACATAAAGACTCTGGGAAAAAGCTGACAGACAGAGGACCCAGAAACCTCTGTCATGGCCTTGTCCCCAGCTTGCCATACTGGAGACTTCGGAATCTCTCTTTGGGTGCAATTTGAGACCTTCTCACTAGGTTGAGCTGAGTTATCTCACTCACCTAGGCAGACTCACATACACGTAACCTACGGAGGCAAAGCAGCATAGCATACTCCCACCTATCTCTCCATCTCAAAGTCGTTTGTCTTTACAATAATGTTGTATATGTATTTTTCCTGGTTCTGCTAACTTCATTTTGCATCAGTTGGTACAAGTCTTAACAAGTTTTTCTGAAACTTTCTCCTTCATTATTTCTTATAGCACAGTAGTATTCTATCACTACATATAACTTGTTCAGCCATTCCCCAGTTAAAAGGTACTCCCTCCATTTATAATTCTTTGCCACCCCAAAAAGAGCTACTATAGATATTTTTGTACATATACTCCTTTTCCTCTTTCTTTTATATCTTTTGTATATAGACCTAATATTGGTATCCCTGGGATGAAATTTAATAATTTTTAAAGCATAAGGCCAAAGTGTTTTCCAGAATGACTGGACCAGTTCGCAGTTCCACCAATGTACTGTACCTGTTTTCCCATAGGTTCTCCAGCGTTTGTCATTTTCCTTTCAGTTAACTTTGCCAATCTGTTGGGTGTGAAATGGAACCTCAGAGTTCTTTAAATTTGCATTTCTCTAATTATTAGTGATTTAAAGCATTTTTCATATGACTATGGATAGCTTGGATTTCTTCCTTTGAAAACTGCCTTGTCCTGTCCTTCAACCATTTATCAATTGGGGGAATGGTTCTTATTTTTGCGAATTTGAATCTTTGCTAATATAGCTTAGAAATGAGACGTGTATCAGAAAAACTAATAGCAAAGATTTTTCCCATTGTAGCAGATCTCAAGAAGTCCTTCCCTGAATTTCACAGGTCTGAGATTGATTGGGAGCCAGGTTTTACCAAAGATTCCCTTTTTTCCTCAGCTTAATCTCTCTTCCCCATAGGCACATTCTCAAAGTAGAATCCTAAAATATTAGATGATGACAACATTGGTCACAGGTAAGCCACAATGAGTCACTGAGGCTGGCTGGAGTGCCACTGCCTGATATTAGCCTTACTTTATCCTCTCCTTTTAGAGCTTTAACAGGAAACTCAATCAAGGAAATCATATTTCCAGGTCCCAAAGGCCCAAAATGACTTGTACTAGAGACTAATTGGGGCAGCTTGGTGGCTCAGTGGATACAGTGCCAGAGGCCTAGAGGCAGGAAGACTAATTTTTCTGAGTTCAAACCTAACCTCAGACACTTATTAGCTATGTGACCATGGGCAAGTCCCTTAACCCTGTTTGCCTCAGTTTCCTCATCTGTAAAATGAGCTGGAGAAGGAAATGGCATGCTACTCCAATATCTCTGCCAAGAAAATCCCAAATGGGGTCACCAGGAGTCTAAAACAACTGAACTGCAACATAGACTAATGTGCCTCTGTCTTTTCTCCTGACTAATGTTAGGTCATATTTCTTCTACAGAGCTATAAGGTTTAAAAAGCTCTTTCCTTACTACTGTGTGAGAAAACAGGCTCAGAGAAGAGATTGCTCATATCACAAATGCCAGAATATTGGAACCCAGGTTTCCTAATTTGAAGTCTACTGCTGTTTTGAGAGTACCAGGCTGCAGCTGTTATTTTTCTGTCTTCTCAAAGACCCCTTTGTGTTTGTTTTGTTTTATATTCTGCCTTAATGTAACCGTTGCTGCAACATTCAAGCAGCAGAATTGATGTGATAACTGTTAAAATTAATTATCTGAAATAAAAAGAAATTGAGGACAAAGTTACTGAGCCATCTATGATTTAATTTCCAAAGCTAGCATTTGCATATTAAATCAGGTCACCTAACTCAGATACCAGAGAGGAGTGATTTATAGAGCTGATTTTTATATGAGAAAAGAGGAATTTTAAAAAATGACAGAAACATAATTCAATCAGACAAAGCAGGTCACCTGACTAATTAGCTTCTCCCAGGCTTTCTTAATCCCATCCATAAGTCCTTTCCTTACAGGTGGTGCCTTTTGTAACCAGAAAGTGTACTGGGAAAGAGGAATTTGTGGTCAGTGGTTAGCAGTCACCCCCCCCACAGAAGATTCCATTACTCAACTTAGACTCTAGATCAAGGAAAAAAGGAGATTATTCACTAAGAAAAAAGGAACTTAACCTCTGCTAACCTTTCTCCAGCTGCCAGAAAGGGGAACTTAGCCTCTGGTCAACCCCCCTTTCTGGGGGAAAAGTGAATTCTAGCCTTTTAAAAAAAAACAAAAATTTTATAATCTTATGATTATTTTATTCTTCTAAATTATCTGCTACTAAAAGTTGGGCTTCCTTTTAGTAATCTTTTTATTTACAGTGTTGTGGTCATTTTGCATGTAACATGAATTACTCTGGTCCATGCTCTTCTGGCCAGGCCCACTATATTTCACCTGCCTCAGACTTCCTTCGTACTGATGCAGTTTGAGGGGTTCGGAGACCCCTCAAGGACTGAAGTACAGGATAGAGTCATCTGGAAAGAATTCACAGACTCAAGCAATCTTTAAGTCAAGTTGGAAAAGATTTATTGTTACACTATCCTGTGGGCAAAAGTTCTTAAGGAACCTGTGACCTTAGAGGGGTACAGTTAAAGTTTATATAGGAAAAACTATAGTAAAACATGTGCCAAGTATGCTAATTAGGTGATGCAGGAGGAATTAGGGAGTGGTTAAGGAGTGGTCAGTTCTTAAAGGAACATTTTTGTATCTACTGCAGGCGTTTTACCAAGAGTTCACCAGGAAAAGGCCAGGGAGGGCGGGGGAGGGCAGAGAGGTATGATTTTTAGGTCTGTTATATCACTAAGTTAGCTAGCAGTCAGGGCCAGTCTGCCACTAATCAATGTCTTGATTGACAAGATAGATGTAGAGAGTGTTAAATATGTCTTAAGTCTAGGATACACACAATGCGGAGTCCAGGATGCATGTAATGAGGTGGGGAGTTGGTATAGATGGTCTGGTGGGTACCAAATATCTTTATGAGCCAGTACAAAGTCAGTTCAAACTGATAATTCCTACAGTTGCAGTTTGTTACTGTAGCAGGGAGAGGGATAAGTATTTTGCTGGGGTCCACTCATAAGTAATTGCTAGGCATAGTGGCCTTGGGCTGGGGAGAAACCCTCAGAGATAGTGTTTTGGGGCTAGGGAAAAATATGGTCTTGGAATTGGAGTCCGAGCACAGGCACCCAAGCACCCCATCAGTACCCTGAAGGGGGTTAGGAAATCTCTAATAGGGTCTAATAATAATAATAATAATAATTAGTGTCTAATAATGACACTGACAATGAGTCATTTCATCTCTGGGCTTCGGTTCCTCCCAAAGAGCTATTAAGCTCATCGAGAAACTTCAGTATGTCACTGTTGAACAGTGCTGCACCACTGTGTCATTTCATCTAATGGATATTTATTGAGCAACTTTTAATAATGCCTGCATTTTTACAGCTTTATTGTTTATATGCATTACAAAAAACTATAGTAGAAAAATCACTGGACTGGTGCAGTGGGTAGAGCACTGGTCCTAGAGTCTTGAATTCAAATCTGGCCTCAAACACATGATACTCACTAGCTGTGTGACCCTGGGCAAGTCACTTAACCCCAGTTGCCTTGCCTAAAAAAAAAAATCACTGGACTAAAAGTCAAGATACCCTGATTCTAATACCTCATATTTATATTATCCTTTACAATTTATAGTTGTTTTTCCTCACCAAAACACATACATACACAATACATACAACACATACAACCTGAAAGATAAATAGTACAATATTCCATCCTGGCTCCACTGCAATTAGCTTCGTACCCCGGCTAAGCTTAATCACTTTGTCTTAATTTTATCATCTCTGGTAATAATAATTCACATAGAGCTTAAGATTTACAAAGCATTTTGCTGACCGCAACTTTGTGTAATAGGTAGTTCAAGTGGTCTTATCCTCATTTTATAAATGATGAAACTGAAGTTTAGTAGGATTAAGTGATTTTCCCCAAGTCATACAGCTATTAAGTGTCAGAGCCGGGATTCAGTGCAGGTGTCCAGGTGCCATTTTCAGCATTAGATTGTTTCAGCGGTCATTGCCTTCTCTAAGATTCTATGAGTTCTCATGATATCCCTGAGAAATAAGCTGGGCAGATATTGTGATACCTATTTTGGAATTAAAGAAACAGCTCAGAGAGATATAAGTGATTTGTCTAAGTTATAATTAGTAAGTGAAACTTTGCTCATGTGCATTTACCTCATTGAATTCCAGAATCTTGGTATTCTCAAAGGCGTTTCCTGCCTAACAGATAAGTGGCCAAAGGATAAGAACTATTTTCAAAAGAGGAGTTAGTAATACAACCACATGAAAGAATGCTCCAAATCTTTAATAATGAGAGAAACGCAAAACAAAACAACTCTGAGTTTTCACTATTAACCAGCAAATTAACAAAGATGGCAAAAAATGGGAATAGTCAATGTTAGAAGAGTTGTGGAAAGACAGGTACACTAATGCATCATTGGTGGAAGTGTGAGCTGACCATTCTGGAAAGTAATTCAGAATTATGCAAATAGAGTAGTTAAAATGTCTATTCCCTCTGACCCAGAGATTCCATTGTTAGGCATATAACCCAAAGAAGTTACTGATAAAAAGAGAGGCTTCATAGTGCAAAATATTTGTAGCAACACTCTCTGACTATATCTCCCCTTCAGGGTCCTAGGGGCAATTCTCACTCCACTCTTAATCTGAAGTTGTACTTCCTTTCCACTCCACACCAGATGCCTCTTCCAGAATAAAATGATCACTTCTAATCTTCTCACTGTTCTACTAATTCAGTTTTGGATTCTCTAATGCCACCCCACCTCCCTCAGCCTCCTCTCCCCTCTGATTGGAGGGCTGGAGAGTAGAGTACTAAGGTCTTCCCAAAGAGGGAGGGCAGAAATGGCCTGTCAGCTCACTCCACTCTTCTTCTGCAGCTCGGCTTGGTTTCACCAAACAAGATGGAACAAGATGCCCCTGCATCAGGTACCCTTGATGTCTTGTCATCACCTCACATTGCTGGTTTCCTTTTGTGTCTTGTCTTCCTCTATTAGATTGTAAATTCCTTGAGGGCAAGAACTGTCTTCTTATTCTTATTTGTAAGCACTTAGCTTAGCACAGTGCCTGGCACATAGTTGGCACTTAATAAAGGGCTATTGTATAGTAATTTTAGTTGTCTTTCTCATATAATAATGGCTCAACTCTCCATTCTGGTGTGTTTCCCCAACTCTAAACTGCCAACTCCAGTTCCACGTAACCAGTAACATCAATATTGTTTTTATAAAGGGATATTTACCTTGAAGATATAGCAAGAACAGAAGTCAAACATTTCCTTCCCCCACCCAGCCTGGGGGAACACTCTCCCCGACTACACAGCCCCTGGGAGAGTGGGCTCATACAAAGCAGTTTCTACACAGTTTCAACATGACAAGTTCACTTACAAGTGTGGCATGGTAAATGGATACCTCTACTTTTACATGGTGAATGTGTTCTTGGTTTCAAGATAGCTCAAGGAGAAGGGTGTACAGTGTGTTCAGGGAAGACTAGTACCTCTGGTGTGAGGGCTGCTGAGCCTTTTTTTCAGGGCTGCTTTCCGCTTTTGGTGTCCATCAGTGAGTTAGGGAGGTGTCTACCCCAAACATGTGAAGACTTCCTCAGCCGAATAGATAGATGTGAACAATTTGTTCCAATGGGTCATGAAGGTGGCAGAAGCAGGCACGTGGAGCACGTACAGCATGGTTAGACATTGAAGATGCCACGGTCATGTGCTGCATCCCAGGCAATACCAGTCATATTGACTTTTGTCTTGCCACTAGACTTCAATGACTCTGGAAGAAAGAGTGAGGCCAACAACTTTGTACAACTCTGCCTCAATTAAATCTAATTTATATGTAAGTCAAAAAACATCACCCTATACCATTTTACCATTTTACATTTTACTATTTCATTATTTTATTATTTTACTTGTACTCGAAGTCCTGTGGCAAATGGCAAGTGGTGAAACAGCAGACATAAATACATTGGGAGCTATAGCTGCACACAGGCAGCCCTGGTATAGGGTCATCTTCTCACCAGATCGTAGCAGCACTGGAATTGGGCAGTCCCTTAGATGTCTGGGTAGCCTTTTTGAAGGCCCACACTGCTCACTTCCTGGCATGAGGAAGGGGCTAAAAAAGTGCTCTAAAAATTGTCTGCTTCATTTAACCTAACCACCACAGAAAGTAGGGATACTACAAAAAGTTTTATGAAGATGATTCTACTCATCATTGGTGTGTGGAATATGTGCATGCTTATGGACATCATGAAATCCTGTAGACCTGAAAGACAAACAGTTCTTGTTGGGAGAGAGCTCAGCAGGTATCGCATCCAAATAGCAGCCCTGACTGCTGTAAGGCTGGTAAATGAAGGCTGGCTTACTAAAGTCAGAACTGGATACACATTTTTGTGGAGTGGTTGCTGTGATGAGGAGTGCCATGAAGCTGATGTAGGTTTTATAATAAAATCTAATTTAGTCAACAAGCTTGTATGCCTCCCCAAAGAAGTAAATGACAAGTTCATGACAATGTAATTGCCATTTGCATGCAAGGGCCATGCAACCATCTTCAATGTGTATATTCTCACCATGACAAACCGTGATGAGGTCAAAGAAAAATTTTATGAAGACTGAGAGACCCCCATTATCGGTGTGCTGAAAGAGGACAAACTTGTAATTCTGGGTGACTTTAATGTCACAGTAGGTACAGACTGCCAGGCATAGCAGGAAATCCTTGGGAGGAATGGAGTTGGGAACAATACCAGCAACAGTCACTTACTTGTGAGTTGTGACTTGAAGACTTGTGCATCTCATGACCTTCTCATCACCAACACTGTTTTCCGTTTATCTAAATGCAATAAAACTTCATGAATGTACCCTCACAGAAAACATTAGCATTTAGTAGACTATGTCATTGGAAGGAGAAGAGACAGGATGTGAGAGTGACGAAGGAGATATGTGGCACAGAGTGCTAGACTGATCATAGACTCATCCTCTCCAAGCTAAAAATTCACATTCAACAAAATCAGAGGTCCCAAGGCAAGATGACGACCAGAAGACTTGATGACAATAGATAAGAGTGCTTCTCCATGTGGAAACAGTTTGTTGCTGACTTGGAGGGAAAACTGAGCCAATACCCAATTGATAACAGAGGAGCAGAAAAGGAGTGGGCAGCTTTCAGAGATTTAGTGTACAGCACCATATTTACTCATCTGGGCCAGAACGCTTACAAACATCAGGATTGGTTTGATGAAAATGATGGTGAAATTCAGAAGCTACTAAATGAAAAATGAGAACTCCACAGGTGTTGCCAGCAGGATAGCTCATCTGTCTCTAAGAAGGCAGTGTTTCACTACATCAAAAAGCAAAGTATAAACAAAGCTTAGAGAGATGCAGGATTCTTGGCTCAGTAAGAAGGCAGATGACATTCAGTTTTACACTGAAAGCAACAATCCAAAGTGCTTCTATGATACCCTGAAGGCTATTTATGGACCAAAGACATATGGCGCCTCTCAACTACTCAGCACTGATGGAGCCACACTGGTACTGGAAATATAGACCAAACACTTCCATACTGTCTTCAACAGACTAGTGTTCTCATCAATCAATACTGAAGCTATTGACCATATGCCTCAGTTTGAATTCAATCCCTCTCTAACCAAATTGTGAATGCAGAAGAGGTTTTGAATGCTATTAGGCTCCTCTCATGTGGCAAAACACTTGGTGCTGATTCCATCACAGCAGAGATTTACAAGGCAGGGGGTCCGCTGCTTGTGTAAAAGTTGACTGAAATCTTCCAAGTTATATGGCAAGAGGAGGTGATCCCTCAGTAGATCAAGAATGCCTCCATTGTCCAACTCTATAAAGGAAAAGGAAATAGGCTGTCCAGTGACAATTGCAAGGGTTATTTCTCTCTTAGTCTGGCAAAATTCTGGCCAGAGTCCTCCTTAATAGGTTGATCCTTCACCTGGAACTCCAAGTTCTTTTCCCTTCTGAGGAGGAGCTGATAGGGTATTTAAGTGTTTCTCTCCACTAGAAATAAGTAGCTGTGCTGAGCCAGTTGTGTCCTTATCATTTTCTCTTGTGATCCATGTTGTTGTCCTTTTCAAAGAGTACTAATGACATCATGCAATGATGTCTTGACTTGCCATGAATTAGATTTAAGTCAGGCATAGTTGCACAAAGTCATTTGCCTCACTCTCTCTTCCAGAGTCATTGAAGTTCATGGCAGCACAAAAGTCAAGATGACTGGCGATGTCCCAGGATGCAATGGATGACCTTGGCTTCTTTGATGTTTGACCAAGCTCTAAATGCCCCATAGTGCTTGCTTCAGTTGCCTTCATGGCTATTGGAACAAATGGTTCTCATCCACCCATTCTACCAGGGGAAGTCTTTAGGGATAGACATCCTTCTAACTCACTGATAGATTTGAGGCCTGTTGGTTACTCTCAATCTGATTTAGCCCATCTGCCAAGACAATTTACCATTGTGTGGCCACTAAGCATACTACAGCTTCTTGGAGCCACAGATGAGAGTTGGGTGTCATGTGGACATCAAAGATGGATGAGGAACCCTGAAAAGGGCTTAGGAAACCCTCATGCCAAAGGTGCTGCTCCTCCCTGAACTAGGTAAGCTCCCATGGACTATAATACTTGAGGGGAAGTTAGGCCAGGATAGATAGGAGATACTCAAGCATTAAATTTTAAAGACAAAAAAAAAAAGGCAAACAATGCCAGTGGAAAGGAAAATTGGTATTTGTCTGGAGAAACCAGCAGATGAAAGCCAGGCCGGGTCACAGAATTTTCAGGACCTTCATCATGACCTCAATTCTGAAACAGCAGACCAGGGTTTAGAATACAATCTCTGGCACTTGTACACAATTTTGTGGGAAGGTAGGTGAGCTATTTAAAGGGATTGAGTTAAAAACTTTGGCCTTAGGATGAAAGGTAGGTAGTTACAGTAGGTAAACTGAGGTAGGGCTTTGACATCATGAATGGACAATAATTTCTTAGCCAAATGTTTACATTTCTGAAAAGGGACCTATCTGCCCAAAGTTCTAGTTCTAGGCCTACCTAGCTTTGTGACCTTGGGAAAGTCACTTCACATCTGCAGACCTCAGTTTCCTCATCTGTCATATGAGATGGATAGATCATAGGACCACAGATTTAGAGCTGGAAGTGACCTTAGAAATCATCTCATACAACTGCTTCATTTTAAGGATAAAGTAACAGGTATGGAGAGATGAGTGACTTGTCCAAGGCCAGAGCAAGGATCTGAATCCAGGTCCTCTGACTCAAAAGCTGGGACTCCTTCCCCTGTGCCACATTGTCTTAAGTCTCTTCCAACTTTAGATCTGAATTACTTTAATTGAAAAATAACAAAACAGACACAAGTACAGTCAAGGATAGTGTATAGCATTAAATCCACATTGACCATAAACAAATATAGTCAACCATTTTGAAAATACCAAAAGACAACACGATACATGCCAAGTGTTTATAAAATGTTTTATTTATTTTCCAATGCAAATACTGCTTTGCAGACTGCCAGGACTACTTGGTAAGAAATGCTTATCAGTCCACAGCTTCCGAGAGGTGTTTCATTGGATGACTGTTATTCGTGGCAGAAAAGTGGCATTTAAAAAAAAATACTAATTACTCTTAAGCTACAGGGAATGAGCGTCACTGAGATAGGGTTGAAACTGTTATCCAGCTTCCCTACCAGCAAGGAACAGCTTTGTGAAAATTGGTTTCAGGTCCTTAAAATAAGAGTTGGGAGGGGGATTAGGGAAGGGTGAGGAGAAGAAGGTGTGTGTGTGTGTGTGTGTGTGTGTGTGTGTGTGTGTGTGTAGAACTAATGTTCACTCTGAATTTAAGGATTTAAAGTGCATTGTGTTGCCAGTAAGTCCAATCAGAATTGTCACACAATTTCCAGTCTGGGTTGAAATATATTCACTTCTCAGTCACGTCCTAATGACATGTAAAGAGGAGCTGGGGCAACGGTGGGGGAGAGATTCCTAGAACACTAGTAGGTGTAGGAGGGAGTGAAAAGGGACTGGCTGGCAGCAGAACCAGATGAGCCTGAATGAACGTATTGCCCTTTGGCTGCCTGGCAGTTTGCCTGAAACACAAGAAGAAAGGGCACCTTGGTTACTTAAACAAAAAAAAAAAGAGCCTAGATGTTTGTCCATGTTTATCAATGCCTGTCCTGAATCTCTTTTTTTCTCTTCCTTTAGAGTCCATAACTTTGTTCTATACTGCATAATAATAATAATAATAATAATAATGATAATAATAATAACTTGTATTTGTATATCACTTTAAAGTTTGCAAAGCACCTGACTTATGCTATCTTATTTAATCCTCACAACACAAGCCTGTGAGGTAGATGCTATTATTGTCTCCATTTTACAGATGAGGAAACTGAGTCTGAAGAAGTTAAATGACTTGCCCGAGGTCACACAAAGTCAGGGTCAAGATTGGTACTCAGATCTTCCTGACTCCAAATCCAAAATTCTATCCATTGCATCACCTCATTGCTTCATTACTATTATTTGCTGCCCCTCTATACGTCACTTCCTCATTCCTCATTCCCTTGACAGTAGGCTCATATTCTATCTCATGACCCCTGCTATCCTTCTATGTAACTGCCACATTCCTGTTGATGATCGCAGATCACACATTTTGCCTGAATCTTCTCTGTCCTCGACTCTCAAGACCTCCATCTGTATTTCATTATCACTGGACTCACATCCTGGACCTCACCATCACAGAACACTGCTCCCCCTTAGATTTCTCCAACTTGGGACTCCCTCTGGCCAATCACAGCCACTTTATTTTCTGCCTCTCTAATTCACCAAACCTAAACTGCTAAACTAGCACTTGGTCCTCACTATGACCTCCCTTTGGGTTCTCAATTCAGATTAGAAAGAATAATGGATTTGAGGTCAGAGAACCTGAGTTCAAATCCCAGCTCTTCTGTTTACTACCTATGTGACTTCAAGCAAGAACTTTGGGGCCTCAGTTTTTTCATATGTTAAATAAGGGTTGAACTAAATAGTGTATAAGGTCCTTTCCAGCTCTAAATGCTATGTGCCTAGGGTCCATTAGCCTCCTTCTGCCTGTACTCGACTACCTATCCAGTCTAGACTCCAGGGATCGGCCACCTCATAAAGTCTTCACTAACACTCCAGACTCCCTTGCTCTCCTTAACCTTCCACCATCTCCGTTGTGTCAATTCCCCAAATCACTCCCTTGTCCACTTTGCTTTTATGTTCACTCGCAATGCAAAGCATTGCTAAGGATGTCAAGAACTATTCTGGCTTGCTGCAAATCAAACTGTAAATCACAGCCAGAAGGCAGAAGAAATAGCCTGGCCAGGAAGAGAAGAGAGCTGGCTTCCTCACCTTAGCCCTCTTCACAAATGCCTCCTGGGTTGCCTTCTTGTTTTCAGCTTTGCCCCCCCAGGCAGCAAGTGCACTGGCCTGCAGGGCCCGTCCATAGGAGAAACTTAGCTTCCAGGGCTTGGGCAGTGGGCAAAGGTTGATGGCATTTAGATTGAGAGTTGCATCTTCTTCACTCATGCCTCCAGATAGAAAGCAGATACCTGGAAGATGAGAAAAACTTTGAAAATGAGAGCTGAGCCCAACTAGCCATCATCCACAGGGTTTGGTGGAAGTTGGGCAATGTCACACACACATACAAAAGTGAATGCATACTGTCTCTCCATTCCTTTTTTGCATGATTTATGTATGAAACTATGATATTTGTTGGAGGAAGATGTATGTACTATGCTGGCTTGGAATATGAGGAATTATAGAATTTGAGGATAACTGGATAGAAATAGACTCAGCTGATCTTTGTATTTCCCACAGCGCCTAGTACAAGGCTCTGTACACAGTAGATATAATAAATGTTAATTGAATTGAACAATATTTGAATGGAATGGAATATTATAGAATATCATTACTCCATAAGAAATGGCAAAAGGGATGGTTTCAGAGAAACTTGAGAGGACTTGTATGAACTGATAGAAAGGGAAATGAATAGAACCCAGAGAACAATTTATCCAATATCAACATTATAAAGAAAAACAATTTTGAAAGACTTAAGAATTCTAATCAATGAATTGGCCAGCCATGATTCCAGAGGCCCGTGGAAGACGCTTGGTTCCTACCTTTTGACAGAGATGCGATGGCCTCAAGGTTCAGAATGAGACATACATTTTGGGACAAGGCCAATGTAATTGCTTTGATTGACTATGTATATTTGTTTTGAGCGTTTTGCTTTGTTTTGTTTTTCATTTGGGGGATATATGGTTTGAGATATCATTGCCAACTCTTGAGAAACAACTGTGAAGGAAGGACTCTAAGACTCTTTCAGAAGCAGAAATAAAGAGGCTGAGAAGAAGCCAGGCCCATTGGGGGCTGGGGTACATGATAATCTGGGAGAGAAATAAAGCATTTACCTGGAACGGCAGCAGGGACCGTTCGATGGAGAGTTGTGACAGTGGCCAGAGCCACTTGTTCAGGGGTGTACTTCTTAGTGCAGGCATGTCCAGCTGTCACCATGTTGGGCTTCAGTAGTGTTCCCTCCAAGTAGACATGGTGGTCATTCAGGGCCTTATAGACAGCAGCCAGGACCTAACGAAGGTGGAGAGTCAAAGGGAAAGGTGAAACTATTTTGGTTTGTCTTGGGCACTCTCCTTACATTATTCTAATCGTAGCCCTTCCCATTCTCCTCTACAGCTAACATGTCCTGTAACAAGTAGGACATGAATTCTTCGATAACTTTTAGTACCAATCAGCTCAGAGATCATAATAATAGCTAAAATATATATAACGCTTACTATCTCTCAGGTCCTGGGCTAAATCATTTAGCTTTACAATTATCTCACTTCATTCTCACAATAACCCTGGGAGGAAGGTGTTGTTATTATCCTCGTTTCACAAATAAGGAAACTGAGGCAAATAGAGGTTAACCAGGGTCACATAGCTAGAATCAGAGGCAGGATTTGACCCCCAGCTCCTGACTGACTTACAAATATAACACTACTCACTATGCCTTACTGCCTCTATGAATTCCATCCTATAACAGTTGAGTGGTCAAAAAAATCATAGCATACCAGAGCATAAAGCTGGGAGACATCTTAGTTTACCCCTTTCATTTTACAGATCGAGAAATTATAGCCTAGAGGAGGGACGTGACCTATTCAAAGGCTCTGCCTTTCTTTTGTCCTCTCTTTTTTTGCTTCCCTTTGTTTTCTCTCTCTTCATTATGGTTTTAAAAGCTGCCTCCTGCAGCACACCCGCCTGTCTATGGGTTTAGGGTAGCACCTGCTTAGGTTAAGAAAGTTGGAAAATTATACATTTGCCCTGAGATGGATAAATTTGGCAAGGGCAGCTTTAGTTTTTGCTGACTGTTCTCAAAACAAAAGAAGTACTTTTCTGGGTTACCTAAATTATTTAAAGTGAGCCTGGATCTATTTGTATCCATTTGTGTTTTGACAGCAGTGAGAGCTCTTCCCTCACAGCCAGGGATTACCTTCTCAGAGACGTACTGGCAATGCTCAAGGTCATGATCTCCATCGGGGATGACTTCTGGCTCCACAATGGGGACCAGTCCATTCTGAAGAGGGAACAGAAGAGATGGACATTAGGTTGCCCTTTCCTCCAGCCCTTTTGGTGAGTGGAAAACCCACAATGGAGCTCCTTTATGGAAACAAAATAGCTGGGTGTTTGTGGAACAGCAAATGAAGGAAAAACTCAACAAAGTGAAAATGATCTCCCCTCAGAATGAGTGAGAAGAGAAGGAAATAGCTCCTAAGCTCAAGATTTCTGGCCTACCTGCTTGCCATAGGCCTCTAATGACAACTTTTGGGGGGTATTTAAAAACAATGCCCCTCAAATTGGATGGGGGTAAATAAAAGTCTTCATTGAGTGTTTGTGAGCCTGATAGGAGAGGACCCTAGAAAGAGGAGACCTTGTAGCCTCAATCACTATTGGGCAGTGTCCAGAAGCAAATGAGACAAGTAGGAGTCCAGACAAGCTCTCATCCACACAGTAGTCTCCAAAGGGGTCTGACACTAACCTACTCCCAGGTGATACTCACTGACATCCCATCTCCCCTCATTTGATTGTAAGCTACCTGACAGCAAGGCCTATCTTTATATCTTTAGTGCCAAGCATAATGTCTTAATAGTAATATCCAGTATTTATATAGGACTTTACAGTTTGCAAAGCACTTTACAAATATTTCATTTTAATCTTATAACAACCCTGGGGGTATATGCTATTATTATCGCCACTTTACAGATGAGGTAAACAGGTTAAGTGACTTGCCCAAGATCACATAGCTAGAGGCTAGATTTGAACTCAGGACATTTTGATTCCAAGTCCTCACTCTACGCACTGCTTCTTGCACATAGTTGACACCTAATACATGTATGTGTTGCAGTTTTATTGAATTATTTGTGACTTAGTCTGGACTCAACATACCCATCAGGAGCTGGAAAAGATCGAGCACAGTCAAACACTCTGCAAGCAGGAGGGGAGGGTCCCTTAACAGTTTGGTGGCCTTCGTGCTAGGCTGCAGGTCTCAGTCAGCTCCCTATCACTATTGCCTAGAGCAAACTTCATAGCGAAATCTGAAAAGCAGCTGGATGTTGATCAGCTATGACATTAGGAAAAGAGTGCCCAAGTGTGGTGAAATGGTATTAAAAAGAAAAAGGAGGGGCAGCTAGGTGGTGCAGTGGATAGAGCACTGGCCTTGGAGTCAGGAGGACCTGAGTTCAAATCTGGCCTCAAACACATGATACTTACCAGCTGTATGACCCTGGGCAAGTCACTTAACCCTGATTGCCTCACCAAAAAGCATAAAAAAAAAATGAAAAAGGAGCCAGATATGTTGGTGCATGGCAGTTGTTTCTGCTGCTAGGGAAGCTGAGGAAGACAGATCACTTGGGTTAAAGATTTCTGAACTATAGTAGGGCTAAAGTCTACTGGAGGGCCACCAGGATGAGGGTGACCTGCCTCAGCTTAGATAAACAGAGCAGGTCAAAGCTTCATGCCAATGAGTGTTGGGATTAAGCCTGTGAGTGGCCCCTGTACTTCTAGCCTAGTCTAGAAAGCAGACTCAATCTTAAAAGAAAGAAGGACATTTTTAAGTGAGTTTCTTAGCCTGACAGAAAGAAAAAATTCTACTTAAATTTCTAGAGCAAAAAGAACCAACATACACAAAAATATTTGTAGCAACTTTTTTTTTGTAGTGGCAAAGTGGAAACTAAGGTAGTTCCTAGCAATTGGGGAGGGGCTGAACGAGTTGTGTAATATAAAGGTAATAGAATACTGTTGTGCCATAAGAAATGAAGAAAATCATGCTTTCATAGAAACTTGGAATGATGTCTATGAACTGATACAGAGTGAAGTGAGAAGAATCAGATCAATTCATATAATAACAACCATGGTATAAAGACAACTTTGAAAAATTTTAAGAATTCTGATCAATGCAATGATCCACCATGAGTGGACTCATGGTACAGGATAATATATATATATATATGTGTGTGTGTGTGTGTGTGTGTGTGTGTACATATATATACACACACACTCACATACATACACATATACATATATACACACACATATGTATATATATGAGCATATATGTATGTATGTATATATTTGGAGATTACTGGCCAATGTAGGAATTTGTTTTCCTTGACTATGCATATTTGCTATAAGGGTTTTGTCATTGTTGTGATTTTTCAATAGTGGGGGCAGGAAGAGAAATGGGAGAGAGGAAAAAAACCAGATTTTTTTGCTAAATGAAAAAAAATAAAATTTAAGGAAAGTATATTGAAAATGGAGGAAGAAGGGGCCTTATGAAAGCCATCATTCAAACTGGAGGACACTAATATTCCTCTGTAAAGGCAGGACTCTAGAGGACTCCTCCTAAATCCAAAGTCTCAATTGTCATGCCCATGAGTGAGAGATCACTCTAGTTCAGCTGTCATTATGATTTATCATGAGTTGCCCAGCAAGAATGAGGTTGTCATTCTGCCTTTAAGCCTTTAAGCTTCTTCAGATTGAGGAACATGAAACCTGGGAAAGCTGTTGTGGGATACTAGTGTCTATGGGAGGCCTAGAGCAATACCTGCTGGCAGATGCTGGCATAGCGGGCCAGCGCATTGGCATTCTCCTGGATGGCCAGGCTGGAGGGACACTGGTCAGCGATCTTCAGCACAGCCCTCCACTTCCCAAAGTCAACACCATCCTTCTTGTACTGGGCGCAGCGCTGAGATAGTCCATCCAAGCCTGCAAACCACAAAAGTGAGAGAAAAGTCTTCTCTGAGAAGCTGCTGGAGTGCATGGAGCCTCTAACTGGGAAGCCTTGGGGCTTGAAGTAGCCATTTGGCACCTCATCCTCCATTGCTAGCTCCTTGGCTTCTCTGAACTCAGGATACATTCCTCTGTCCCTATTCCCTGAGCTCAGTCTTCTCTCTGTGGCTTATGTGCTGAAATGTCTAAACAATTAATTTGCATGTGACACAGATGGTGCTGTCCATGCTCTCAATGAGTCTTTAGTCAAGCCTTAAAGAGTTTTAAGGGCAGGTACAAAAATAAAGTCATTTAGAGTTACTCCTTCTGCAAAAAAAAGAAATGCCCTCTTGACCCCAGCTGCTGGGGAATTTGTGTTTTAGAAAAGTATGGGAATACAGAAATTCAGGTAATCCATACATCTAAGCAACCAGCCTGAGGACAAGTCCAAGCCCTATCATGTATTAACCACTTGACATCAGGCAAATGCTTTGCCTGCTCTGTGACTCAGTTTTCTCATTTGCAAAATAAATATAATAGCACCCATTCTTCCTATCTCACCAGACGGTTGTCAGGATCAAATGTGAGACTTCATGTGACTTTAACAGATGAGGAAACTGAGACCAAGAAAGATGAAGTGACTTCCCAAAGACCATATAGGTACTAAGTGGAAGAGCTAGGATTCAGTAACAGTCCTAGACTTGCTATCAGGTTCAAAGGAGATTTTATGCACAAACACACACACAGATCTGTATTTGTGCATACATATATAATATACATATGTGTATATCTGTGTGTATATGTCGATACATATATAGACCTACATGTGTATATGTATTGTAAATGTGGATTATCACATATGCACACATATCTGTATATATACATACTAAATAATAGCTCAAAATTAATAACCTAAAAGTTAAGTAACAGCTCAAATTAATTAATATTATATACATATTATGCACATATCTGTATGTTGTATATACACATACATACACAAAACTTACAAATTACATGTTATATATGTATGTACATACATACACATGTATACATGTATATACACAGATATATGTATACCTATCCAATTCACATATATAACATATATAATTTCATAAACTTTAAAGTACCACAGAAATATTAATTATTTTCAACTGTTACTTAACTTTTTATGGTTTTATAGCTTGTCTGTTCTATTTGATTGTTTTTATGGGCAGTTGTATGTTATCCATATTTGTATCCCCCACAAAGCTTAGCACAGGGCTTTGTCCCTAATGGGTGCTCAATAAGCATTTGTTGTTTGGATTACTGCTGGTACATGAACTCCTCAAATGTTTTGTAAATTTTAACTGGTTGCATTTCTACCCTTTGCTCTGATTGGTCTTATTGCATATTTAACACACGCAGGGATGCTCCATCATCACAGGAAGCAATATTCTCACCTTGAATGGTGGTTTCTCCATTTGTTCCTGCCAAGGGAGCACCACCTTGGTCCAGCTGCAAAAAAGAGATTATGAACATTCAGTAGATGCCAAAGCGTGAAGATGGCAAAGATCCTGGCTTTCTTAATTCAGAGCTACTCTCATTGCAAGACTGTTCCTAACCAAAGGCACTGCATTATGAGATGATGTTTGTATGAGAAGGAAGAATATGGAAGTGAAGTTTAGGAGATATTGGCTGTAAGGAGTAGTCAGGAGTCCTGTACTAGAGAAGGTTTTCAATCTTAGGTGGTGGCCAATATACTTGCCTGGGATTATGGAGATACTGAAAAGGGTTAGGAGAGCTTTGGAGAAAAGACCAGGAAGGGCTAGGCAGAGGTGGGGAACCTGCAGCCTCAAGGTCACATGCGGCCTTCTAGGTTCTTGGTTATGGCCCTTTGACTGAGTCCAAGTTTTACAGAACAAATACTTTTATTAAGGGGATTTGTTCTGTGAAGTTTGGATTTGGTCGAAGGACTGCACGTGAGGATCCCAACACCAAATCTGTTGGGACTGGAGGATAACGTAAGATAGAAGAAGAAATTGTATTTGAAGGGTTTGCTTGACCTCAGCATTACCCCAGTATTTCATATAAGGAGAGCCATAAACATTTTGGATTCCAGTATAAGTGATGTGTTTACTGGGTGCACTGACCTTGATTCCCACCACGATCCCCTTTTCCTTGAGGATATCTCTGAACCATTTTCCCTGACTATCCTTCTGATAGAGAGTCTCATGGAAAAGGATCACACCCCCAATGCTCAGGCTGATGGATTTGTCCACGGAGAAGAGGATTTCTCGGAACTGACGGCGGTTTTCTTCCGTGTTCTCTACCTTGATCCTCTGCAGGCGATTGCCCATGGTACCTAAAACAGGCAGCAAAATATGGAAGATGGGGAGAGGAATGGGTCAAAATGGTGTCTGAGACCAATCAGAACAAACAGTAAGGGGTAACTTGACTTTTATACTTAACTCCCTATAGCTTCATTGAAATGGTACAGCATAATGGATAAAGTTCCGGAGTTGGAATCAAGAAGACCTGGCTTTGAATTCCAACTCAGACATTTACTAGCTATGTGGCCCTGAGCAAGTCACTTGACCACTCATTTTCCTCCTTTGTAAATTAGGGATGCTACTATCTACAGCACTTGACTCACATGTTTGTTGTGAGAGCATATAGGTAAAGTACTTTGCAAACATTAAAGCACTGTATAAATGCCAAAGGTCTTTTTGACCTAGAAATCTTAAAACTTCAAACATTCTATGGAAAGGACACACCAATGAATCTCAGTCGAGACCCAGTAGGGGAGCAGGTAGGCTGCTCCCCTACAAAGAGTTGAACCTGCCAGCCAGGGTCAGGTGAGTGATTATTTGCTACTAGCAAATACCAGGTATTTAAGACCCTCATCATTCGTTACTGGGTGAATAAACTGGCTCTGGGTAGGCCCAAATTCAGCTTCTGTGATAAGAGGGTTACTGACTTGGGTTCAATGATGTGACTTGAACCTCGCTTTCTGTTTGTTGCATTTTCTCCCCTGTTCCCATTTTAGACGTCTATACTTCTGACCCCAGCTTGGAAACCTGGTCCTGACTCCAAATTGCTCACTTGGCTTAATAATTCGCCAGTGAACCGCACTCTAGTAGATCTGGAAGGAAGAAAATGAAGAAGTTTTAAGGAAATTATTAGCCCAGTAGAGAAGGCGGTACATATAAACCCAGGTTGAGGGTGGGGAGGAGAGGAGGCAGTGGAAAAAACACATCCTTCATAGTATTCTGTTCAAAGAGACATACAGTACTTGAGGAGAGGAAGGATGAAATGGAGGACAAAAAATACTCACAAAACTATTAGGATTGGTGGGGGTGGAAGGAAATGGAGAGGGCTCCATCACAGCAAAGCTATGAGACCATGGGGAAGATGGAAGGATGAGTATTACTGGCTGTCCTTTTCCTTCTGGCGATTAGAATTTCACTTGCCCCCTGAGTTACCTACTGTCAAGGAGAGAGGTGGGTTTTGTATGTCCGGCTTTGCGGCCGAGCTGCCTGAAGTACTGAGGAATCATCTGTGATCCAGTGTGTGCCCCAGTGTCAACAGATACTGCTTCTTTGGTTTACACCTTCTGAGATCTCTCCTCCTTGCCCTGCACAGGGCGTGTTTAAGAAGGTCTAGGAGCCTGATAGTCAGGTGCTACAGATGGGAGGGTCAAGGAATCTGATGGAGACCAGACTTCTTACATGACAAGACAATGGAGTCTGGGCTCCTTCACTCTTAAGTTCCCCATAAGCCTTTACGTGAACAATTTTTCTCTGAGGGTTTACCCTATTTGTGAAGAAGGATGAAGAATGAAACATTAAAGTTTGTTTTGATAAGGATAGTGCCTTTTCAGAAGTTTGTTTTTTTTGTTTGTTTGTTTTTTTAGGCAATTGGGGCTAAATGACTTGCCCAGGGTCACACAGCTAGTAAGTGTCAAGTGTTTGGTCCGAGGCTGGATTTGAACTCAGGTCCTCCTGACTTCAGGGCTGGTGCTCTATCCACTATGCCACCTAGCTGCCCCAGAAGTTTATTAAGGATTATAGCACAATGCCCCTTGTACTCACCAACAGACTCATCTGCAGCCAGGATCCCTTTGCCATCGGCAACAATGCGTTTGGCAATGTCTGAGAGTTCCTTCTTCTGCTCTGCAGTGAGTGCTGGATAACGGTGGGCCATGGTGGTGGGTCTGGAAGAGAAAGAAAGGAAAAAGTGAAACACTAATAGCTGGAAAATGGAGGTATGGGCTCACAGAGACTCAGAGTTAGAAGGGATCTCAGAGACCATCTATTCCAACTCAAAATGGCGGTTACAGAGACATGTAGACACGTGCTCATCATCTTTATCGTTATCATCAACAGCAAATGTTTACTATGGGGACCACTCTATACAGAAGTCTGTACCAGGTGCTGGAGAAGAGGATGACGTTTTAAGGGAGACATAGTGGTTCATGTACTCTGTACATCCTATCAATTTGGCTTTGTATTTCTGCAGGGCCTTTCCTGGGATGAGGCAGGCCAAGCGTTGGAATCAAGTGTCAGTTGCCTAGAAGATTCTTTATTGTGAGCAGTTGTCATTTTACTCCCTTAGGGGCTGCACCCTTGAGATGACCAGAGCTATCTTTTCTCAGGCTTAATGAATAAAATTGTTTCTGGCAGGGTTGTACAAAGACCATGGACTTGGAGTCAGAAGACAGAGTTACAAGACCTTCATTTAAAAGTTTTTGAATCTCCTGAGAGCTATTCCAAGAAAATAAATGTCTATTTCATAATCCAGTGGAGCAAAGGTGCCCTAGGTGAAGGGGACTGGATTTGATGAATTTTGGGATCCTTTTCACTTCCAAAATTCTGTAGGTACATCATTAAAAAGTGATATGGGCAGGACCCTAAACACTAGACTAGATAGGTAAATGAATTTCTATATCTTCAGTGCCCACTGACCGTTGACTGATTTGAAGATCACTCTCCCTTCCCAAGACTCTTTGGAAACTTCCATCAGTGTAGACATAGTGACCATTTCCCCCCACATTTTCCAAGACAATCTCAATTTTGAGAAAAGAAAGTACACTTCAGTGAGACTTTTCAAAAAGTATATTTTTTGTTGGACCACATGTCCCAATTTTTGGTTTGGAAATTAGGTATAGAAGTGCTATGACAGCTTGAGGATGTCAGAGAAGAAATCGGTCAGGATATTTAATTCAATAAGCATTTATTAAGTGTCTACTAGGTACCTGTGCTGAATGCTGGGGATAAAAAGGCAAAAAAATATTAATTCTTCTCTTGAAGGACCTTGCTACCAACTCAAGCAACACTTATGGATGTTATAAAAATCTACTATAACTCCTGAAACTTTAAAGAAGGAGAAATTTTGGTTGGCTATAAGGACAATCAATTAATCAACAAGCATTTATTAAGTGCTTATACAAAGAAAAAAGTGATACAATTCTTGCTCTCAGTGAACTTACTTTGTGTTGGGGGATATAAGATGTACATACATACAACATGCATACATACATACATAAGTATATAGAAAACAAATTCAAAACAAATTCAGGGATATTCAGGGAAGGATGTTGTAGTAGCTGGGAGAATCAGAAAAGGCCTCATATAAAAGGTAGTGATTGAATTGAGCTTTGAAGGAAACTAGGGTTAAGGAAACTTGATTGGTTGATAATAGGCATGAAGGACAGCCAGTGCAAAGACATGGAGATGGAAAGAGGGAATGTGGAACAGCAAGAAGGCTGATTTGGCTGGCCTGTAGAGAAGGGAGTGGAAAAAAAGGTGGGGGACTGGGTTCCTATGGAAAATTATATAGTCTCTATTCCTGGAGAACTTGAAGAAAAAGATGGACAGTCACACATCTTGTATGGTCGAGACATTTCACCCATGTAAAGGTGGAGAACTGGGGCAGAAGATCTATCCCAGGGCATTTGAATTTAGTTATAAGCTATGATGCTTATATTTAGGAATATTCAGGCTAGAAGTTGCCTGCATACTAATCGGGCTTGAAAACCAGGGCTATGAAAATACCCACTGAGTAATCTTTAACCACAGAGAAAGAACTGAAAGAATCTGGGATAAAAACTAGGCAGCCTCTAAAGAAAACATGACTTTCTGGTGGGCATGGGTTATTTCCATGGATTGCTTTTGTTTTTTTGTTTTTGTTTTTCTTCCTGATGATTTCATGGCACTACTAAAAACAAACTTTTTTTCTCCAAATTTATCTTGCTGCCTTTTAGCTAGTATTAAAAAAAAAAGAACTGGACACAAAAATTAATACAGTTCAAAGGAAGATAAAGGGGCTAAAGGTCTGCACTAACATCAGCACAAATATTATCCTCTGTTAATCATATAACAGAGACTCAGGACAAAGGCCAACCCTAGGAGAGTGGAGGCCTGATAAGGAGGGGTGAGGTTTCCAAAGGAAAAATTTGTGAAGCCTCTATCAACAGCCATGGGGCATTTGCATCTGAAACCTCAGGATGTCATTTATTTGAAAATCAGGATGTATGAAATTTGTGTGAGTTAGTCAACATTTACATTTACACTTACTTTGTGCCAGGTTCTGTCCTAAGTGCTGAGAATAAAAAGAAAGAGGAAAAAGAAATAGTCCCCGCTCCCAAGAAGCTCATAGTGTGATGGGGGAGACAATATGCAAACAGCCTTGGACTGGAGTAGGGAGCCACTTGCGGCACGGAGACCAACCAGGAGATGTGAGGTAATGGGGGTCTGCTCAACAGTGGTAGCAGTGTGGGTGGAGAGAAGAGAATTTGGCTGGAGTTAAGAAGTCATGGTGGTGGGGAGGGGAGAGGGAAAGAGTGAATGGGGAGTTGAAGATGACACAGTAGGACTCGGTGGTGATGGGGAGACAATGAGTTTGGAGTTTGAGATGTCTACATGATATCGAATTCCAGATATCTATTAGGCTGTTGGAGATGCAAGACTGGAATTTGGGAGAGAGATTAGGACTGGGAAAACAGATCTGAGAAGCATCAGCATAGAGATGATGATTTAATCTATTGTTGAATCCATTGGAGCTGATGAGATCACCGACCAAAATAGTACAGAGGAAGAAGAAAACCCAGGACAGAGCCCTGGGGCACACCAGTGTGTGATTTTGTGTAGAGGTGTTAGGATATGGAGGAAGGTGCCCTGACCTCGGTGATTCCATTCACTTTAGAGATGTTCAGGGCAAATAAAAGGGAGGTCAATGCAGATCCCTACTTTTCATAGTAAAAATATAATTAGGATCACACACATTTGCTAGAAGCCACGAGCCAAAATATGGTGGGGAGAGGAGGAGAATTTGAACAAAACCCCCATTTTAAAGTGATAAGAAGCCACAACTCATGAACTCATAATTCTTGGGCTTGTTTTTGCAATTAACTTTATATTGTATTATTATTCACATTATCGATACTATTAAAAAAACTTGATTTGGAAGGCAACTTTGGCAATAGAGTTGAATAATAGACTTTCAGAACCCTTTAAGACAAATATTAAATTATAGAACGGATGTGGCTTGACTGCTTACTTCACAGAGTTCCTATCGATAAGGCACTTTGTAAAATGATTCAGAAATATGACCTAATATCACAGTGGGTTGAGTACCGAGCATGGAGTCAGAAAGACTAATCTTCCCAAGTTCAAATCTGGCCTCAGATTTGTGTGATCCTGGACAAGTCACCTAACCCTGTTAGCCTCGGTTTCCTCATCTGTAAAATGAGGTAGAGAAGGAAATGGCAAGCCACTCCAGTATCTTCATCAAGAAAACTCCAAAAGGGGTCATGAAGAGTCAGACACTACTGAAAACAACTAAACAACATTATCTTGTTCAATGCTCTCATTTTACAGATTGGGAAACTGAGGCCCAGAAAGGCAAAGTGATTTACCCAAGGTTACAAAGCTAATCAACAAGTAACAGATCTGGGACTAGAACCCAGGGCCCTTGATGTGACAGCCAAATGATTTTCCACCTATGTCACACACACCATCCTAGACTAAAGACCAGGAATGTTAGGTTGCTTTTTCTAATCTAACTATGCCACATTAAAAAAAAAATCACTTCTCTCAGTATTTCAGTTGCTTATCCATGGAATGGATACTCATGGGATGGATAAAATTGTTCCTTCATCCCAAGCTTCATCCTCACAGGGCTATTACAAAGATGTTAATAATCGGCAAAGATGTGTAATAGAGAAGGAAGGAGAAAACTAGATTTATCAGGATGCTAAAATACAATCAAAAGAAGGAAGCTTTCTTTATGTAGGATCTCTTCAGTCTGAGATTCTGAATCTTCTTCATGTTACTGACTTTTTATGAGTACCTTGTACATTAACCTTTTGCATTTAGTAAGACCTCACAAAGCACCTGTTTTTATAGGATTCAAATATAAGGAGGGTAGAATAAAATGAATGTGCCTCTGGTTCTGATAAGATAAAGTCATTTTAGCCTGGTTGGTCATCCCAGTAATATTCAGCAAAATGGCTCAAAACATTATTGCTAGAAGCAATATCTAGTCCTACTCCTTTGAATTAATTGTCTCTAATGAGTTCCTGGTGCCACAGTTTGAAATCCAGTAGTACCCAGGAACTTGTACTTACAATTTGGTGGAGAGAATCTTTGAGTGATGTTAGAAGTTCCTGATGAGGAGGCAGCTGCCAAATAGGACGAATCTGGGAGTGTGCAGACTTTTTATAGTGCTCCAAGCAAGTTGCCTTTTGTGTTTTGTTTTACGTTTTTTTTTTTTTTTAACTTTTGCCCTTTCTTCCCTCCCTCAACACAGTGGAGAGGGAGGTGTCTTACTCAGCACTTTCAATTGGCTCATCAACAACCAATCTTGCCAATCACATTAACAGGAGCCTCATTTAGAATCCTCAAATGTTTAAGTTGGAACTCAGAGGTCATCTAGTCCAAATTTCTCATTTTACAGAGGAGGAAACTGAGGCCCACAGAGAGTAAGTAACTTGCCCAAGATCATTGCTAGTTGGAGGTCAGTTCTTCTGATTCTCTATCTCTTGGTCTTTCATCCACACCTCTATTATCATTCTTATTTCTTTTGTACTTTAATTTGTCTCCTGAACTGGCAGCCCCAAAAAACAAACATAACTCCCCCTCCCAGGAATTCAAAATTATGGTCTAATCCTCTGTGCCTGTCTAATGGTACCACTTTCCCAGATCCTGTGCAGTGGCTCTTTCTATTGGCTTTGCCTATGAAGGAAGCCAAAATTAGATTGAAGAAAATTTAAATGTTTTGTTAGAACCCTCCATACTTCCTAGGACAAGAGGAAAAAGGGGGGTAGAATGCTATCTTCTCAATTTGTTTTCTTATCCATTTCCTCCATGATTTTGTATTTGCTCTATGTGTATATGTATTTATACATATACACGTGTGTATTATGCAATTAAATGTATATGAGCTGTCATTTCCCCTCCCAAATAGAATGTAAACTTTGAAGTCAGTTATTTTTGTCTTTGGTATCACCAGTGTATGGGTATACAAAGCATACAGTGTCAGACACATAAATTCTCACTGAAATGAATTAAATTGAATTGAATTAGAAAAAATATTGAATTTGTAATCGGGCACCAAACAAAAGAATTCCCTAGGAAGCTTCATTTAAAATTGCTTCTATGAAACTGATGGATATCTCTCCAATGGAAAGGGGAATAAATTGACATGACACGCTATAACTTTGGAGATTATGTGGGGTAATAAACTATTCATGTTAACAAAAGGAAAAGGAAGATTGAAATGAGACAGCTTGAGATTTGGAGAGAATTTTCTTGTACAGAGCACTGTTATATTCTGAAATAGTTTCTTCAGGAATTAATAGAATCTTATTCTCTGGAGGTCTCATATTGATTCTGAATTGTCTGGGACAATTGAGGTTATGGTTTTCTTTGAAGATGAAGGGAAAACTAGCTGACTTCTGAAGGTCCCTCCCAAGGTTCCTCTTACTTATCATATTTAGGTAAATCTTAGCCTCCTTTTCTCCTGTCTATGATCCTTAAAATCCAACAAATGTTTGCTGAGTAGGTGCTTTGTATAGGATGGCCCAATAGATAAAGGACCTGTGAGATTCTTTAGTTTGGTTGAGAGGTCACATGGTGTAGTGGAAAGAACACAGGATTGGGATTCAGAGAACCTGTTCTTAGCTCTACCATTTACCATATATGTGGACAAGTCATTTTGCTTCTCTGTGCCTCTGTTTCCTCATCTGTAAAGTGAGGGAATGAAACTAAATGATCTCTAAGGTCACTTTTTAGCTTTGGATCCGATAAACTCCTTTTATTAAAGGGGGAGTCCTGGGCAAGAAAAAGAAGTGGAGTATGGTGGTGACTGGAAAGTCACTCATTCAATAAGCAATTATTAAACAATTCCTATGTGCCAGGCATTGTGCTAAATGCTAGTAGTGGGGGATAGTTCTGGGAAACTTTGTCTAGAGCCTACTAGCCTCACAAGGAAATACTTTGCAAGAAGATGCCAGGCTGTTCCTTTATTAAGCTTTACTAGATGCATTAAGACCAACACAGCAACTGTTATCCTCCAACATTTTATAACTTTGGACTATATCAATGAAGAAAGAACTCTGTGCCTGTGAAACCTTATCTTCTTCCTTCTTTCCAAGGGGGTATTGTTTCACGTGAACAGCACCCAAGCCACGCATGTCAGAACAATGTAAAGCTTTGTGCTAGGGCAGTGGCCAGGTCTGAGCCCATCCCCTCCAACTCAAGAACTGTTTGGTAGCATCAGCATTTGAAGGGGTGCCCAAGGCATGATAGGTAACTAAAACTCAAAGGTCAGAAAAATGATGCCATGTACTCACTGAACCTCATAAAGCAACACATCCTGGGCAGACACAGCATGTGAATGTAATGAAATATTACTGAGCTATAAGAAAATATGTGTACAATGAATGCAGAGAAGTATGGAAAGATCTACACTTACTGATGCAGAGTGAAGTGAACAAAGCCAAGAAAACAACATACACAATGACTACAACAATGTAAACAGAAAAAACAACCACACACCAAAAAACAAAAGTAAATATAACAAAATTATAAAGATTCAACAGTACTCAAATGAAGAGATATGAAAAGACACTCCCTAACGCAGCCCTGTATAGAAGTGAGAAGTCCCTACTTTTTTTTTTTTTTTGGTAAGGCAATCGGGATTAAATGACTTGCCCAGGGTCACACAGCTATAAGTTTCAAGGGTCTGAGGTCAGATTTGAACTCAGGTCCTCTTAACTCCAAGGCCAGAGCTCTATCTACTGCGCCACCTAGCTGCCCCTTTTTTTTCTTTCTAAACAATACTATTATATGGGATGGCTTTCTGGGAGACGTAGGGATACTTGGGATAACTGTGATGATGTAAGAAAAGAAGATATCAATAAAAATTTATTTTTAAAAAATGGAGGTGGGGGGGAAGAAAGAGAGAGACAGGGGGAGAGAGAGAGAGAGAGAGAGAGAGAAAGACAGAGAGAGAGAGAGAGGATTTCCTAACTCAGACAAAGAAAGTTCTAAAATGAGCAACTATGAATTCAAAATTCAGCTTTGATCCAGAGATTCTTAACCTTTTTGTTTAGCAATTTGGTAAAGCCCAAGGACACTTTCTCAGAATAATGGTTTGTTGTTTACATTCATAATTTAAGAAAGTGCTAAATTTCAGTTAGAGGTTAATGAAAATAAAGGTGTATTTTTTTTCCCTCATCTAAGATTAGGGACTACTTGAAATCTACCCACAGACCATCACACCCTCCCCCTCCCCACTCTCTGGGTTCATGGACCCAGGTTGAGAACTCCTGCTTTAGAACCTTCTATTTCCAAAGGTAAATTCATAAGATTACACATGACCATTACTTCTCTAGCCTCTTTGCCAATATCCCTATCTTAAACCCACTCTATACCCTAGATAGCCACACTTTATGATTCTAATTATTGTGTACATCAACTAAGAAGACAAGATCCATATTTTTAATAACCTCTATTGGGTCCAGCTGACATATCTCAATACACATGGGTCTTTTTGAGCACAAGCTATGGGCAAGTAATGAGAAAGGAACTAATATGTAAAACTAATATGTATAGCTGTTGCTATAATGACTTTCAACAATGAGATTCTGTTTTTTGGTGACTGACTCAGCTATGGCAGTTAAAATGGTGTTTTCTCATCCATCATCAACTGGACAGAAATTGTCTGAATCAGTCATGTGACAAAGTGGCTAGCTTAGTGCCTGGCATATGGTCGGAACTTAATGAATACTTGTTCAATTGGACTGAATTTGATCACAAAACCTCAAAGTTAGAAAGTACTTCTCAGCAGCCATTTTGTCCAATATACCTGAAAATGAATCCCCTCTACAAGACAAATGACAGGTGGTCATGTCATCTTTGCTTAAAAGTCTTCAAAGAAGGGAGGCCGCCATGAGGTATCTCATTCTATATTGAATAGCTCAAACTGGTAGGAAATTTTTCATTTTATCAAGCATAAATTTGCCTTTCTGTAAATTCTACCTATTGCTACTAGTTCTATCCCCTTATACGAAGCAGAAGACGACTAATCCTTTTTTCATATGGCAGCCAGCTCTTCAAGTACTTGAAGGGAGTTTTAACCAGGGGGGTGCAGGAGCCAGCTCATACTGGCTCTTGGGAGAGGCAGTTATTAAATTTTCAGTGCTAACATTTGCGCCCAGGAAATTTGTGGCAAAGTCAGGACTTCACTTATTGTTTTGTTGGTTGTATACACTTAAGAAAGTTATAAAGAAAATGTTAATAATGCAGATTAAATTTAAAAGTTTTTTTTTCCTGGAAAGTTGGTTGTTAAACAGTTATCAGAACATTTCTGGGTATAACATCCCTCCGTTCATGAGTTGTTCACTGGAGTGGTGAAAATCATCACACCATTATCTTTACCTGTGGCCACATAGGTATGGCTAGAGAGATACAGTGGTTGTATCTACATAGGTCAAGAGAAAAATAGAGTATTAAATTTGAAGATTGGAGTAGAAAAATGCCTGGATTGGGAGTCAAGGGGTCTAGGTTCTCTTCTGAGCTCTGCTATAAACTGCGTATGTGACCATAGAAGAGCCACTTCTGTTCTCTGAGCCTCAGTTTCCTTACCTGTAAAATGGGTAAGAGGTAGGAAAAAAATGGAAGAGGTAGGGAAGTAGAGTAGATGAACACTGAGCTCCAAGCTCTCAGTTCTAAAATACTATTTCTATAGAACTTTTCGTTTGTATAGTGATTTCACAAAAAGTCTGTCATTTGATCGTTCTGATAGAGATGTGACTTTCATTCCTGGCAAAGGCAGAATACAAGGCAGAATGGCTAGAGTCGAAATATGGGTCTTGAAGGAAAGGAGAACAGGATGTGAAACAGGAGGGATATTGCGGTCAGGATAGTGATGGGGAATGGGGGTCAAGCTGGAAGGGGTTATCGGTAGGAGTAGGAAGGCTGGAAAGAAAAGACTGGAAAGAGAAAACAATTCACATTTGCAAGACAAAGGAGTTTTGAGGTATTTTTGTGTGTGTTGTGCTGTTATTGTTGCTGCTGTTGCTTTGCCTGTTCATATTTTATAGACTATTAGGGGTGAAAGATACCTTGGAGATTAGCTTGTTCAATCCTCTCTTGCTTCTTTTTATTGTAATTTGAAAATTAACTATATTTGAAAATATATGCGTGTGTATGTATATGTATACATACACACACTTATATGTACATATATACCACATATATACATATGCACATGTATATTTAACCTGATGACCAAACTGTTGATTACTCTGTCCCTACTTAGTAAGACATCAGCCAATATAGTAGACCTATACTCAAGGGCTTTCCAGCTTAGTTTTAGCAAACGGTGTTTGCATTCTATTGACACAATCTACAAGAATCCAGGGTTATCTCCATACTCTTCATCTATAATAAAGCTCTAAAGTACAACTTTAGTGGAAGAATCTTCCTAGATATTTCACATATTTTTTTCTGGTAACTCTATAAGATTAGACTTCCTAAAATAGCCTGAGTGCTGTGATGATGCTTTTATAAAACTTTTGTTAAAAGATTCCATTGTTTCAAATAATATGTAGTTAGAAATTATAATAGCTAATCCATAATGATGCATTTGAGCTTTAACATATCTTAAAATAAAGTTATCTTTATACAGATTATAAAGGCATATTTTGGGAGGGTAGATTTCACATTGCACCCACACTTGTGACAAAAGAAAAACAATTATGCATCACTCTCCCATACAATAACCACATCTGAAAATATATACAATATTCTGACCTAATAGTCTCCTGCCCTTCTGTCCTCTGTGGGGAGATATGTTTCAATTTCTATTTGCTCGGACCTTCACTAGTTTTTCAGTTATTCAGCATTTGACTTCCCTATAGTGATCTTTTCATTTACATTCTTGCAGTCATGTATATGTTATTCTCTTGGTTCTGTTAATTTCACTTTTCATCAATTTATATAAATCTAATGTTTCTCTGTTTTCCTTATAGTTTTAATTTAATTTAATGGAAGAATATTTCATTACATTCTTATACCATCTTTTTTTTTTAACCCATTCCCTAAAAGAAGCCAGCCTAAAAAGAATTAGAAACTCTGAAGAATGAAACTCTGAAGATACACATTATTCCATTAAGGCATGGCACAAGGGTCAAATGAGAGGAAGTTTATGCTTTCTAGTATGCTATGCACCAAACACATACCCATCCCATTAGGAACTACATTTCCTGTAAGGCCTTAAGTCCCAAAGATCACAGACTATCAGAGTTGGAAGTGGCCATCTGGTCCAACCTACACCCCCCAAAGAATTCCTACTATATCATGTCCAACCAATGGCCGTTCAGCCTTTGCTTGCAGCTCTTTCATGCAGTGAGCCCACTGCCTCCTGAGGCAGCCCATTCTGTTTTTAGAGAGATCTAATCATTCTGCAGCTTTTCCTGACATCCACCCTAAACTTGCCTCTTTGCTTCTCCTACCCATTACTCTTCCCTCTGGGGCCAAACATAACTGAGCTAATTATTCTTTCACAGTATTACTCTCCAAATACTTGAATACATTTATCGTGCTTCCCCTGTTTCCTCTTCTCAACACCCCTAGTTCCTTCAACCAACATATAGCATGGAGTCAAGTCCCTTTTCCATTCTGGTTGCCATCCTCAGGACATTCTCTAGTTTATCACTGTTTCTCCTTAACTGTGACTAAACACAGTGCTCCAAGTGTGGTCTGAAAAGGGCAGAGTTCAGTGGGACTATCATTTCCTTATTCCTGGAAGCAATGTCTCTCTTAATGTAGTCCGATACTAAATTAGTTTTTTGGATGCCAGGTCACAGCATTTTATACTGAATATGTCATCCACTAAAAACTCCAGATCTTTTGTCAGGCAAACTGTTTTCTTGAGCCCCAATGTAAGATGTTATATCTGCCTCTATTAAATTTTATCTTATTAGATTCAGCCCAAGGTTCTAGCCTGTCAAGATATTTTTAGATCTTTACCTTACCATCCAGTATGTGTTAGCTATCCTTCTTGGTTTTTTGTAATCTAAAAATTTGATAAGAATAATGTCATACCTTTACCCAAGCCATTGATAAAAATGTTAACTATAAAACCAAGTATTTGTCTCTGGGCTACTCTATTAGAAACTTCCCTTCCAGTTGGTATCAAAACATTAGTGATCCTTTGAGTCTTGTCATTCAGTCAGTTCCAAATTCACCTGATTGTATTATTTTTTAGCCCATATCTCTCAGGCTTGCTGGAAGGGGTCTAAGACTTCAACTTTCCAAGAGTCATTAAGCTGGCTTTGAATGAATGTCAACACAACAAAGGTACAAGTAGGAAGAAGAAATAGGAGCCAGGTCATGTAATGGAGGTGTCACTCAGTCATGGCATCATGGATAGGTTGAATGATCAGGCTGCCACATAGGCTCCAAGCTAGTAAGTCAACAAAGTGGAGGAAATTGCCAGCTTCTGCTAGGTTGCAGAGAGCTGCAAATAGGAACTGAAGTGAGAAATGAGAGATACAAGCAGCAGATATTCAAAGCTATTAAGACTTTGCCCTGTTCCTCAGTTTCTTAGTAGGAAAAGGGAGAAGATATGGAGCAAACTTCCTTTCCAGCTGATCCTGGGGAAGAGAAGAATGAGAACGCACTCCTTTGGGGACTGGTTGCTAAGAGCATTTTCTGTGGTTTTGTTTGTTTTCCCCCTTTTTCTGCCACTGTTAAATGTTTTTTGCTAGCTCTGTGCTACATTCAAAAAGGGAATGGAATTCCTTGGCAAAGAGTTGGTTCCCTTTCATGGGATGAGCGTTTGCCTCAAAAAGAGGTCAGATGACCACTCATCAGGGATGTTATAAATATTCCTGTTCAGGTGTGAGTTGAACTGATTTTTCAGGTCTCTCCTAACTCTGACAGTTTCTCTTGACCTTGAGCACATTACCTTCTTTGGGGGCTCTCAGCATGTGAAATGGCGGGGAGGGGGGGGTAGAAATGGGAAAAGAGGTGTGTTCACTCATAACACGAATCCCACTTGAGAAGCCAAGAAAAATATGAGGTGGCTTTATAGCTTTCTCATTACCCTAATAGAAAAAGGAATGTTTGAACAAAATTATATGTGAAGACTATAAAATTACATTTCCAGCTTTGAGTCATGTTATACTCTCCTTCTGATAAAGGAAAATCAGTCCCCACCAAGTCTAGGCACTTTTCAAAAAGAAAAATACACTTTTACACCAGTTATTTGTAACTCATTTGTAAGACAGAGAGTACATAATTACAAAATACATTATTATTGTCCAGAATGAGTGAAGGGTAATGGAAAAAGAGCTGCATTTAGAATCAAAAGGCCTAAGTTCAAATCCCAGACTGTTATTTGCTTGATATATGAACTTAAGTAAGTCACTTCAAGTCCCTAAGCCTTGGTTTCTTCCTTAGTGAAGTGGGAATAATAATTGTTGTACTTCCAAATGGCCCCAAGTTTCTCCCTGAAATAAAAGCCCATCATTTTAACAGGAACACATTTCCAGGGATGCTACATGAATGAGAGTCATGGAATATACCTCCATCTCTGAAAAACTCAAGTCAAAGGTCAGTCAAAGAGAAATGATGAAGTGCATTGTGGCCAGGAGTGGGGTGGCAACATCCTCAAGGAAGTATGTAGCTCAGGAATGTGTGTATGTATGTCAGATGTAGAACATGTGAGCTCTTTGCCTTTGGTGTGTGCATTTTATGTGCTGAATACTTAAGTGCAGCTGTCTCTTTTGATGCACTTCAGAACCCAAATGTATCAGTCCTGTGGACTGGGTGTGCATGTGTCAGCTCTAAACGCTCAACCTAGAGTCTTGCCATATGTGTTGATGCATTTCAGACCCAGAATCCTAAGGGCTGCAGCCTGTATGTGTGCGTATAAGATCCTAAATGCAGGAGCACTATGGTCTGTGATTGTGCAGGTCAGACTCAGGATTCAAGAATGAACAGAGAGTGGATATGGCAGAAAAGGTTAAAGGGCGGTCTGAATAGAGCTGTTATTTCTCTGGGCCAGCCACCCACTTTTTAAATTTTCCCCGGAGGACTGTTTACTGCCTTGTCAGTGCATTCTCTTTGCCTTTTGCTCAATAATCTCAAAGTCCAGCTTTTCCCTCCCTATCTAATCAGGGTTGTTGTTTACTAATGTCATTTATGACCCCATCCTGACGTTTCTTTTTGCATTTAGAATGAATTTTACTCCCTCCTTCCTATTTTAGGTCAATTAATTGTACACCACGTTAGAAAGTTAACTAGTATAATGAAAGAAACCCTTTAATGGGAGTCAGAGGATCTAGGTTCTAATTCTTGACATTAGCTTTATTAGCTACATGGCTCAGTTTTCTCATCTGTGAACTGAGAGTAATAGTCACTGCCCTGCTTGCTACCTCATAGGGCTATTATGAGGATCACATGAGATGATGTAGGCAAACGGCTTTGAAAGTTCCTTTGAAATGTTCCTTTCTCTCTCTTATATTATTTCAGTTCAATTCAACAAGCATTTTTAAAGGACCTATTATAAGCAGCAGGATATTGGCTTGACAAACAATAGATATATTATTGTCTTCCAGGCATGATTAGAACAAGCATTAGATTTGGAGATAGAAGACCTAAATTTGTATCCCAGCTCCATTATTTACTACTTTTCTGACCTTGGACAAATCAATTCATCTCTCTGGGCCTTAGTTTCTTCACCTATAAAATGAGGCGAGGTGAATGAGATGATGTCAATTCTTTTTTCCAACTCTGAGATCAAGAACAAAATAGTTCCTGCCCTCAAGAAGCAAAGATTTCACAAACCAGTCCCCTCAAGCAAGAGGAAATGGGTTTAAACTCAATCACGGGGGTATTTGGAGTATACAATGCAAATATTCACAGAACTTCCTCATAGAATTTGGAATGGGCCACTGACTGAGGGAGCAGCTAAAGTGGCACAGTGGGTAGAGCGCCAGGCCTGAAGTCAGGAAGGCTTATTTTCCTAAGTTTAAATCAGGCCTCAGATACTTATTAGCAGAGTGACCCCGGACAAGTCACTTAACCCTGTTTGCCTCAGTGCCTTATCTGTAAATGAGCTGGAGAAGGAAATGGTGAACCACTACAGTATCTTTGCCAGGAAAACCCCAAATGGGGTCATGTAGAGTTGGAAACAACTAAACTACAATAGACTGAGGAAGGCTGAGGGCTTGAGAGGTTTTAAAAATTACAACTTCTAGGATAGTTTAGTTTCTTGCAGTCATAAAAGATTTTCTGAGTAAACTCCAGGCAATATAGATTGACCTTTGAAGCCTCTTACATCAGGATATTCAATATCATAGGATCACAGATTGAGATCTGGGAGGGGCCTTAGGTGTCATCTTGTCTAGACCTCTTATTTTACAGATCTGGAAATTGAGGCCAAAAGAGGTTAAATGATTTGCCCAAAGTCTTTTTCCTAAGGACAGGACCCTCTCTCCCTTCCTCAACCTTCCCTAGTGAAGGGCTGGAGCTGAGAAGATTCCATGGGTCCAGCTGAATATTCCCTGGATGGAAAGTGAGGGGGAAAGCCATTACCGAGGACTTCCTGTGCAAGGACGTGCCAGAAATATGCCACAAGTTAGTCAGTAACTAGGTGAAAAGCCGATCTGGAGGGTCAGAAAAAGAAAACAGTGTCCAGAAGGGAAGCAGAGACAGCTTCTGTGGAGGTGAGGTGAAAAAAATAATGGTCCAAGTTCACCCTGCAGAGTCCAATTACCACAGAAGTCTGAATTTCATACAGTTTGCTCAGTTTGCAGCACATGTGTCCCACATATGACTCCCCATAGAAATAGCCCATTTTTAAGTAGTGGCAAAACCATATGAGACCCAGGCTGACCAGAAGCAGCCAGGAAGCTTGGTTTACCTATACAGCTCTCTTTCCAGCAAATTAGATGATGGATTAAAGCCTTTTTTTCTTTTAGGTAATAACTGTGGTCACTCATGAACCCAAAATAACTAAAAAAATCTCTGGGATTGCAACTTTTCTTCCTCATCTCTGTAGAAACTAACAGTTGACAGTATGTGGTATCGGCCCAAGGCAAGATCCTCACCCCTTGCCCCAAAGGGAATCTGGCTCTACAGGCCCCAGCTCCTTATTTCCCTTTGAAAGCCTTAGCCTTACCTTTTGATCTTATTCAGATGTGCCTTCCTCCCTAGCCCTAAAAAGAATCTGGCTCCCCTTTGTCTATGGGTCCCAGAACACCCTTAAACTTTTAGGTTCCTTATCTACTCTCTTTTTCTCTCTTTGAAAGCAAACTTCTACCTTCCAGTTCCCTTCATTATCTATTCCCATTGTTTATTCAATCTCTCAGACCTTCCAAACGGAATTCTCACCTAGACCCTTTTCCCAACCACCCCCCCCCTTCCTCTGGCCACCCAAAGTTACTTTAGTGTATATAAGATCCACCCTGGCCCCCATTCGAATGCTGAGACTTTCTCATGCCCAGAAGGCTGAGACTGTCTCATGCCTGCTCGTCCCTATGGGCGTTACTAATCTTCAGGTTCCTTAAGAGAATGGCCCATATGATTTATCTCTAATAAACCTTTTCTCTGGCTGGAAGAAGATTTGAGTTGAATTTTTTCAGGCAGTGGGCTGCGCTGCGATCTTAAGATCCTGAGCACCCCAAAACCTCTAGACCTCTTCATAGTGACCTCTATGTTGTGCCTTCCCTTCTAATATAAGTTAGTCATATCAAGGAATTCATAGTCAGGACCATCCTAGATTCAAGAATCTGAAAGTGCCAACCATATAATACCTAGTAGTCTGGATATACTATGAGCTTTAAAGTTGGTGCTGAAGCTGCCTCACCTTGTAAGTCCCCCCTACCACCTCTCCCCCCATCTTATCTGGTCCTTCCACTACCACCACTTGAACTGCCAAGAGGAACCCAGGAGAAGGAATGGTGTCAGGCTGCAAATGGGACTAGACCCTCTGCAATGCAAGAGGACACCTTCTTATCTCAACAGAATACGGACAAACCAGGCAAGCCCCCAGCCTAATTGGAAGACATCTCTCAATCTTTAGTGACAGACATTAAATAGTTGAGGACTAATTCTCCTGGGCTTGGTTTACTTATCTGTAAAATGAGGAGGTCAGACTAAATTAACCAGTGAACAGGTTTTTGTTAAGTGCTTCTTATGTGCCTGAGTACTGGGGATGCCAAGAAAAAAGCAAAAACAGCTTCTGCCCTCAAGGAGCTTACATTCTGAGGCAGGAGACAACATAGGCAAATCAATGCACACAAGATAAATTCAGAGGAGACGAAACATAATCATGGAAGGGGACAGTGTTAGCAGCCCTAGATGACCTTTGAGATACGTTCCAGTTCTAGGTCTGTGATCCTATGTTCTTCTAAAGAATCAGAGGTGATTCTGGTCCTGCGTTACCAGAAATACTATGACTGGTAATAATAATGCTAATTCATATTTGTGTAGCATCTGCATATGAGGATGGTACTGCTACATGTATTATCTCCAATTTACACATAAGGCAAATGAGGCTCAGAGAAGTCGAATTACTTGCCTAGGGTCACACAGCTTAAAAAAAAATTCAGTTCTAGGACTTTGCTCCCAAGTCATCTGAATCACAGGTCTCTTTCTTCTTTTTTTTAATTTATAGTCATATAATTTATTGAAAGGTTCAAAGAATGCAAGATTCTAAATTTTTCATTTTTTGTTGATTTTTTAAATTTTATTTTATTAATTTATTTTTAGTTTTCAACAATTACTTCCATATGCTTTCGAGTTTTAAATTTTTCTTCCCCTCCCCACTTCCATCCCTAAGAGGGCATGCAATCTGAAATAGGCTATACACATACATTCCTATTAAACATTTTCACATTAGTCATGTTGCAAGGAAGAATTAGAACCAACAGGAAGAACCACAAGAAAGAGAAAGCAAAACAAAACAGAAGAAAAAAAAAAGCATATAGTATGCTTCGATCTGCATTCAAACTCCATAGTTCTTTCTTTGGATGTGGATAGCATGAGACTTTTGGAGATGTCTTAGATTCTTGGCATTGCTGAGAAGGGCTAAATCTATCAAAGTTAGTCATCACACAATATGGCTGCTACTGTGTACAAAGTTCTCCTGGTTCTGCTCACTTCACTCAGCATCAGTCCATACAAGTCTTTCCAGGTTTTTCTGAAGCCTTGCCTGCTCATCATTTCTTATAGCACAATAGTATTCCATTACATTCATATACCACAACTTGTTCAGCCATTCCCCAATTGATGGGCATCCTCTCAATGTCCAATTCTTGGCCACCACAAAAAGAGCTGCTATAAATATTTTTGTACATGTGGGTCCTTTTCCCATTTGTATGATCTCTTTGGGATACAGCCATAGAAGTGCTATTGCTGGGTCAAAGGGTATGCACGTTTTTATAGCCCTTTGGGCGTAGTTCCAAATTGCTCTCTAAAATAGTTGGATCATTTCACAACTCCACCAACAATGCATTAGTGTTCCAATTTTCCCACATCTTCTCCAACATTGATCATTTTCCTGTTTTGTCATGTTGGCCAGTCTGATAGGTGTGATGTGGTAAGAGGCCTCTTTTCTATACCACCTCTTCCTATCTGTGAGAAGAGAAGGCTCCCTCTGGTGACAAGACTGGAATAAAATATCTGTTTTCACAGCACCTTGGCTGGCAAAACAACCACCCTGAGTGCTTCTTGGGAATCTGTCACTCTCATTGACACTATATCAGCCAGTCTGACCTTGGATCCCTGACCCATTCCTGGTCTGTGTCTTCTCGACAGGATTGGACCAGTATACCCCACAATAATCACTGCTCCATGTTTGATTCAATTTGCTACTATAAACCAAACAACTTTGTACTGTAGCCCTGAGTAGGTCATGTCCAAGATAGCCCAAGGAGGAGAAGGAACAGGAGAATGTGGTGCCTCTGAAGTCGAGGGAGGAGGGACTGTCCAGAGGGAAGGAATGTCATATTCTATAAATGGTCAAGGAGGATGAGAACTATGGAAGCAAAGGCCATTGAATTGTATGTGACATTTAGGAGGCTACTAGCAACCTCTGAGAATACAATTCAGTAGCATGGGGGAGGGCAGAAACCAGATTCTAAGTCATTAAGGTGAGCCAGCAGTATGAAATAGCAGGAGGCCTTGAACATTCATTCTAGAAATTTGGCAGTAAAAACAAGAAGAGAAATAGGAATAAAGCTGGAGAGGACAGCTTTATTGCTGTTTTTCAGTGATTTTCAGTTGTATCAGATTCTTTGTGACCCTGTTTAGGGTTTTCTTGGCAGGAGTGATTTGCCATTTCCTTCTTCTGATTATTTTGTTGTTCCTGTTGTCGAGTCACATTTTTTTAGTCGCGTCTGACTCTTTGTGACTCTGTTTTGGATTTCCTTGGCAAGGATACTGGAGTGGTTTGCCATTTCCTTCTCTGGTTCATTGTTCAGATGAGGAAACTTAGGCAAACAGGATTAAGTGACTTGCCCAGGGTCATGCAGCTGGTAAGTGTCTGAGGCCACATTTGAACTTAGGTCTTCCTGATTCCAGGCTTAGCACTCTTCTATACATTGAACCATCTAAAGGACAGCAGGGAATAATCAAAGGAGCACGACAGGGTCTCTAAGGAGGCAGATATAGGTGCAAAGGGGAGCAGACCTCTTCTGAAAGGTGGAAGGGCACTGCCTCCTCTCAGCCTGGAGGAAAGAACAAAAAGATAAAAGCTGAAATAGAGATTTTGAGGTGGAGAATATGAAAGAAGAGGGATCTCACAACTGGTGGCCTAGATTTTCTCAGTAAAGTAGTTGTAGAGGTCATTTGCTGAAATTCAAATAGGGCAGGATGAAATACAGGAGATTGGGGTCCTGAGTAAGGTAGAAAGAGTTTTAAATAGTTATGGTGGAGAGTATACAAGAGAAGAAAAAAGAGGAATGAAGGTCTGACCTGTGCGAGATGTAGGGCTCTCAGGGGAGCTTGGCTCCCTCTCTCTAAGCCATGTTTATTCATAGTGAATGATCTCCTGCCTGTTTCTGGTTATGCAAGTGCCCTGTGGCAGAACTGACTTTTAGGCCTCTCACCCAGAGGGACACATGGACAAGACGTGAGGAGTGATTTATCTCTGTGGCAGGGAGCCCAAAAGACATTAGACTCCAGATAGTTGAAGCACTAATAGTAAGCATGCACAGTGAGTGATCTCCAGTAAGAAACAGATGCCAAGTTTTTCCAGAACACTCTAGCTGGTACATCACACTAACTATTTAACTAAGCTCATGGGGATTGTGTGTCTGGGTCCTGCTCTGTTTCTCTTTGTGATTGCTCTTCCATTAACTGTTTGCTAGGGTAGATGTGCATTGGCTCACTCTTTTCTTCTAGGTCTGTTTATCATTATTAATATTACTATTGTCATCATCATTATTATTGTTATTGATAATAATAATGAAACCAGTAATAAATGTTATTCACGATATCAGGATAGTTGATGCTTATTTAACACTTTAAGGTTTACAAAATGATTTACATAAATTATCTCATTTGTTTAGAGCTGAAAGGAACTTTTTCATTTTTTTTTATTCATATCCAATTCTTTGTGACACCATTTGGGGTTTTCTTGGCAAATACTGAAGTGGTTTGCAATTTCCTTCTTCAGCTCATTTTATAGATGAGGAGACCGAGGCAAACATGGTTAAGTGACTTACTCTGGGTCACATAGTTATAAGTGTCTGAGGCCAGATTTGAACTTAGGAATTACAGTCTTCTTAACTCTAGGCCCAGTGCTCTATCCACTGCACCACCTAGCTGTCCTTCAGGTCTGAGGGACCTTAGAGACGATCTAATCTAACTTGTTCATTTTACAGAGGAAACTGAGGCCCAGAGAGGTTAAAGGTTCAAGGCCACACATCTTACAGGTAATAAGTAGCAGAGCTGGAATTCCAATCTTGGTCTCTCTTGACTCTTTCCTTAATAGAAAAATACACAATGGCAAGTTTACTCCTTGGAGACAGACTGTGTCTTATTCCTCTTTTACTACTACTCCCAAAACCTTACATATGGCAGGCACCCAACAAATATTTGTTAAATTAAATTAAAGCAACCACTATTGAATTTCTCTTCTGAAAATAAGGTGAATATTAATTTCCTAATTCACCTCCCCATGTTCCATCCTCATTGTCCCCCTCTAAATGAATTTGATATGTATAAAGTCTCACTTCCTAGAAAATATATCCCCAGATATAATCTGGGATATCTATTCCACTGTGGGAATAGAAATACAGACATTCCCTCTCAATTCCAGTTTCCCTTCTCTACAGACAATATGCTTGAAGGGAGTCTTAGCTAGACTCATTCACACTCCTACTCCAAGCCTCAGCTCAGCCCCAGACTACCCTGAAACAAGTACACAAATTTCCCATTAGAGGAGCTGAAATATAAGGGTTATCTGCTGATTCCAAGCCAGAAGAAAAAGAAGAGGGATGAGGAAGGAACATGAAAGACAGGGAAGGGAAGGGAAATGTGCTCCTTACTTCCTAGTAGGAGACTTTCAAAATTGGTCTCATACGTTCTTCAACCTTCCCACACTGTCCTTGGCTTTCCATAAAGTTATTGAAACAATGACAATGCTCTGTACCATTAGGCCTAAAACTAAATGAAGTCTGAATTTCCCTGTGGACAGTCTGAAAATGAAAAACACCATACCTACTCTATGGTGGCTACACATCCATACAATTTCTATAGCAACAAACTCCTGGTTTCCTGTTACTTAGCCTAGTCTAAGCCAACGGAAACATTTTCTTCTGGCCTTGAAGTAACAGTGCCATTAGTTGACTCTCCTGAGAATCTTAACAGGAGGCTTTCGAAATTTGAAATAAGTCACAATCACTGTCTCACTTTTATCTGCCGTGATTTTTTTCATAACAGCCAATAAGCCTTTAATTAATAAATCATTGTCAAATTCTAAGTATAAAAAATGACAAATATGAAGGGAAAAAGCCCCATAATGATGTCAAGTTAAGGATGAGGAATGGCAAAGTGGTGGTAGAGCCTTTAGGGTCAGCAAGTCCTGGGCTCTAATTCTGCCTCTGACATAAAAAGGGCACTGGAAATAGAAAGAATGCTGGACTTAGAGTCAGAGGGAGAGCCTGGATTCATAACCCAGCTCTGCCAGCACCTGTTGTGTCCTTGGATAAACTATTTAACCTTTCTGGGCCTCAGTTTCTTAATCCATATAAAGAAAGTTGGAGTAGTTAAGCTCAGTAGTCTCTTTCAGCTCTAGACCCTAAGTTACTTTAAACCCTCTGAGTCTCAGTTTCTTCACCTGTGAAATGGGGATAACAATGCCTATAATACCTATAGACCTTTGAAGGGCTGATGTGAGGCTGAAATGAGATGTTTGTAAAGGCAGTTAAACAATGTCAATTATATTAAGGAAGCAGCCACTTTCACAGAAATCAGGTAGGTCAGATCTGACTGCAACATATAAAAGCTGGCCTTCAAAACACTTTTACCAACTTATCAGTAAACATCATAATTAATTCCTTTTTAAAGGCATAAAATAAGCATTTTTCAGTGGCCTTAAGTACAAATTCATTGACTTATGCAATTCAGAGGATGATCGGTATCTTTGCTAGCTAATATTTTATTATTTTCCTTTTTAGATTGTGATTATTAGAGCTAAAAGGACCCCGTAATTCTTAGACCAACACCCTTATTTTACAGACTCAAACTGAGGAAGAAATTTGCCTACCAGAAGATTCTAGTTTCTAATAATTAGTAAATTTAATTGACCTACTTTATAATGACTATATAGAGACAGTGAGGCTAGTCAAAATAAAGCACCAGAGCAAAGGGGCTTTCCTCTATGTAGATATGTATAAAATAGATATGAATAAAAATGAATCATAGATCTAGACCTAGGAAAGACTTCCCAAAGTGTATACTTACTCCCCACCCTGACAGCTTGTGTACTTGAGGAGAGTGTGTCCTAGGTTGTTTGTTTTTTTGGAGGGGAAGGTCTTATTACAACTTTTCCTACTCTGCTAATTTATTAAAGGCTTTTGTCTGAACTAATTGTACCCCCTGACTGACTAGAGAAAAACAAAGCAACCGGTGAGGGCTTGTAAATCATGGCTGTGAGGTCAGGTGGAACCATAAAGTACGTTAAAGGGGGTGGGGTGGGGTGGGGAGGAGAGTGTGCTGTTCTAGGCATCCTCGATGAAATGTAGGAGTATTTCAGGTGCTATGTGATCTCCTGAATTTTGAAATTTGGTAGTGTTTCCAAAGTTCCCCGCTTATTTTCCTTTGACGAAGAAAACCCCTGCCATCTTTAACAATAATAAATGATGCCAAAAGGCTATTGTTCTCTACTCTACTCCATACAATTAAGAGAGGACAGGATTTTATTCACTGACTCATTGTGACCAGATTGAGATATATTAGGTCAAATCCTATCCTCTGAATTGTGAAAATCATAAATTGCCAAGGCCCCATATAATATGACCAGATCATGCAGTAGGAATTGTTTTATAATCATATTCTCTGATGTAAGCTGTGATAAAAGGTATGACTTCAGTGAAACCTGGGAGTACTTGTTTGAACTGATGCAGGGTGAACTGAGCAAAGCATTTTTTTTTTTTGGTGAGGCAATTGGGGTTAAGTGACTTGCCCAGGGTCACACAGCTAGTAAGTATCAAGTGTCTAAGGTCACATTTGAACTCAGGTCCTCCCAACTCCGAGGCCAGAGCTCTATCCACTGCACCATCTAGCTGCCCCTAAAGCAATTTATAAAATGGCTTTAACACTGATGAAGAAAACAAATTTTAAAGACTTAAAAACTCTGATCAATGCAAAAACCAATACCAACGGTGGTAGAATAATAGTATTGGAACAATATATATACTTTCAGACATGACCAGTGTATGGATTTGTTTTACTTGATTATATTTAATGATTATAATAATTATGATAGCTAGCATTTATATAGCATTGTAAGGTTTGCAATTTTTGTTGTTATAGTTCAGTCGTTTTTCAATCATGTCCAACTCTGTGATCCCATTTTCTTGGTTTTCTTGGCAAAGATACTGGAGTGGTTTGACATTTCCTTCTCCAGCTAATTTCACATATAAAAAACTGGCAAACAATGGTTAAATGATTTGCCCAGAGTCACATAGCTAGTAAGTGTCTAAGGCTAAATTTGAACTCGTGAAGATGAGTCTTCTTGATTCCAGGCCTGGTGCTCTATCCACTGCGTCACCTAGCTGCCCCAAGGTTTGCAAAGAACTTTACAAATATTATCTTTTTATCTTCACAACAACCCTAGAAGGCAGATGCTTCTATTATTCCCCATTTTACATTTGAGGAAACTGAGGCAGACAAATTTACTTGCCCAGGGTCACACAACTAGGAAGTGTCTGAGGCAGGATTTGGACTCAGGTTTTTTTCACTCCAGATCCAGCACTTCATCCATTGTACCACCTAGCTGTGTGAAAATAATTTTGACAACCCTACTCAATTTAATTAGTGTTTATTGTGATTTATTGTGATTTAATGAGTACCAATGATTGTATTAGTGAGTTAAGTAGAAAAGAGTTAAATTTGATTCAGTTAATGCTGTAAGAATAGAGTCCTGTAGCTTATAATTAATTAACCCATCATGTACTGATAATAATATTACTTCTTTTTGATTTATGGGATAGATCAATACTTTATTGGATAAATTCATATTGTATTGGTTAGGCCTGATATGAAGACTTATATTAACTTGTGCCAGGAATTTGCTGTGTTACCACTCCCCTTCCCCACCCCACCTCCACTTCCATGAGAAGATTGTACTTGAAAAAACACAGTTGTCTTGTCACAAATATTCTTTTCCATGCTATAGCTTCAGAATATCGATGACAAGTGAAGGGCTGAAAGACATTGCATACAAGGTCTTAAGGCCTGTGGAAAGCCCCTAAATACTGCTGACAATGCACTAGTGATTGATGGATGTCTCCTTTAGCCAATCATAGAGGTTCCCCCACTTCTGAAGTTGACCAATTACAGACCTGGAATACCTTTTACTGCCCTGGCAAAGTCTTAAAAAACCCAGAGGCATCCTTGACTGTGAGGGAGATCTTAGATTCAATTGCTTAGGGATGACAGGTCTCCCTAATGCATTGATTGTGCTTAGAGATTTGCCTCACTTGTCTTTTGCTGCAGATTGGATTCTTGCTGCTCACAGCTGCCTCTATCACAAGGGAGGATTTTTATTTTTCCTAGCAAGGGAGAATTATGGAGGGTACCCCCTACCCCCAAAAAAGAAAAGAAAGAAAAAAGTGAAACATTTTTTAAAATACACAGATAAGAGCAAAAGGAAGATCAGAAAGCAACATAGACAATCAAAGTAGTGTTGGTACTACCATGTTAAATTAAATAAATACTTTAAGCAAGCTTACACACTGAATTTATTATATACTTAAAAAGAAAACCAATTATATGTAACAGAGGTTTTAAGATTTATGTAAAATCCTATTTTTATGTTCTGATGTGTATATGGAAGTGTTCATTTTAGCTGTAATGTAAATGTAATTGCCATAAAATAAACAAATGAATAAATGAATGAATGAATAAAGCCATATATAATGTTCACCATTTCATCCAAAATCTTTTATTCTGTCTTCCTTTGGAGATGTTTTCATTTGTTGGTGTTTGTCAAGTGCACAATTTAAAATAATTTAAAAAAGTATTATCCATAATCTTCTCCCTAGTTGAGCAAAAAAACAAGCATACACACCTAAGTTGACATGAGAATGTGGCCATGACATGGACATGAACGAACTGTTATTTATGCAAGTAATGGAATATTATTGTACCATAAAAAAATGACAAATATGAAAAATTCAGAGAATCTTGAGAAGACTTATGAGAACTGAAACAGAGTGAAGTAAGCAGAACCCAGAGACTAGTATACATGGTCATCATGGTAATCCAAAGGAAAGCAACTAAAAAACACATGAATTCAATGACCAATCTTGATTTCAGAAGACTGATGATGAAACATACCTCTCTCCTCTTAGTACTATTCTCCTAGCTTTCTCCTCCTTTTTTTATTAATAAATTTATTTACTTCCACAAGATTTTGAGTTCCAAATTTTCACCCCATCTCACCCCTCCCCCCACCCCAAGAGGGCATGCATTCTGAATACCTCTTCCCTAGTCTGCCTTCCCTTCTATTTCTTCTCCCCTTCTCTTATCCCCTTCCCCTTCTATTTTCCTGTAGGGCAGGACAGACTTCTGTAACCCATTTCCTGTATTTCTTATTTCCCAGTTGCATGTGAAAATATTTTTTTTAAACATGTGTTTTTAAAACTTTGGGTTCCAAATTTTCTCCCTTCCTCTTTCTCCACCCACCCTCATTGAAAAGGCAAGCAACTCAATGTAGGCTATACATGTGCAGTTATACAAAACACTTCCATAGTAGACATGCTGTGAAAAACTAACTCTATTTCCCTTAATCCTATCCTGCCCCTACCCATTTATTCTATTCTTCCTTTTGACCCTGTCCCTCCTGAGAAGTATTTGCTTCTGATTACCCCCTTTCCTAATCTACCCTCCTCTCTATCATCCCCCTACTCTCTTGTCCCCTTCCCCTCCTATTTTCCTGTAGGATAAGACAGATTTCCATATCCAATTGAGTGTGTATGTTATTCCCTCCTTCAGTCAAATCCTACTAGAATAAGATTCACTCATTCCCTCTCACCTTCCCCCATTTACCCTCCACTGTAAGAGCCTTTTTTTTGTTTGTTTGTTTTTTTGGAAGATAATTTACCCTGTTCTACCTCTCCCTTTCTCCTCCTAGTATAATCCTCTCTCACCCCTTAATTTTATTCTCCAGATATGACCGCTTCATTTTCAACTCACTTTGTGCCTTCTATCTATCTATCTATCTATCTATATACATACACATAATTTTTTCCCTCCAACTACCCCAATACTGACAAAGGTCTCATGAGTTACAAATATCATATCATCTTTCCATGCAAGAATGTAAACAGTTCAACCTTAATAAGTCTCTTATGATTTCTCTTTCATGTTTACCTCTTCATGTTCCACTTGAGTCTTGTATTGGAAAGTCAAATTTTCTATTCAGCTCTGGTCTTTTCATCAAGAATGCTTGTACGTCCTCTATTTCACTGAATGACCATTTTTTCCCCTGAAGAATTATACTCAGTTTTGCTGGGTAGGTGATTCTTGGTTGTAATCCTATCTCCTTTGCCCTCCAGAATATTATGTTCCATGCCCTGCAGTCCCTTAATGTAGAAGCTGCTAAATCTTGTGTTATCCTGATTGTGTTTCCACAATACTTGAATTGTTTCTTTCTGGCTGATTGTAATATTTTCTCCTTGACCTGGGAACTCTGGAATCTGGCTACAATATTCCCAGGAGTTTTCCTTTGGGGATCTCTTTCAGGAGGAGATCAGTGGATTCTTTCAATTTGTATTTTGCCCTCTGGTTCTAAAATATCAGAGCAGTTTTCCTTGATAATTTCTTGAAAGATGATGTCGAGGCTCTTTTTTTGGTCATGGCTTTCAGATAGTCCAATAATTTTTAAATTTTCTCTCCTGGATCTATTTTCCAGGTCAGTCGTTTTTCCAATGAGATATTTCACATTGTTTTCTAATTTTTCATTCTTTTGGATTTGTTTTACAGTGTCTTGATTTCTCATAAAGTCACTAGCTTCAATTGCTCTATTCTAATTTTTAAGGAAGTATTTTCTTCAGCAATCTTTTGGACTTCCTTTTCCATTTGGCCAATTTTGCTTTTTAGGGCATTCTTCTCTTCATTGGCTTTTTGGACCTCTTTTGCCATTTGGGTTAGGCTATTTTTTAAGGTGTTATTTTGTACAGAATGTTTTTGGGTCTCCTTTAGCAAGCTGTTAACTTGCTTTTCATGATTTTCTTGCATCACTCTCATTTCTCTTCCCAGTTTTTCCTCTACTTCTCTTACTTGCTTCTCAGAATCCCTTTTGAGCTCTTCCAAGGCCTGGGACTGATTCATATTTTTCTTGGAAGTTTTGGATGTAGGAGCTTTGACTTTGTTTTCTTCTTCTGGTTGTATGTTTTGATCTTCTTTGTTACCAAAGTAAGATAATATAGTCTGACTCTTTTTGCGCTGCTTGCTCATGATCCCAACCAATTACTTGAGTTTTAAACTCTTTGTTAAGGTAAGAGTCTGCTTCCAATGTGGAGAATGTATTGTCCCAAGCTTTGGGGGTTTGTACAACTGTTTTCAGAGATACTTCTAGGGACCTGAAAATTTTCAGTTTTTCCAAGGTGCTATGATAAGGGGCGAGGTGTTTCCTCTCCACAGGCACAACAAGCTCCACCACGCCAGCGCTCCTCCTCGCCCCAGGACTGCCCTTCAGAAATGTGACCCAGATCCAAGCACAGACAAAGCAAGAGATTCCTGCCTCAGAACTGGCAAAGAGATCCTCGCAATCCCCCTCTGATCAGCCACTCTATTCCCCCTCAATCTGTGGTCCAGAAGCTCAGGAGGCAGCCGCTGCCCTGGGGGAGACTGAGACCTAGCTTCTTCTCTCACCGCAGTCACAGACTTTTCCCAATGACCTTCTAAATTGTCTTGGGCGTTCGTGGGTTGAGAAGTCTGGAAACCACCACAGCTTCCTGCGATTCAGTCCTCTGAGGCCTGCTCCAAGTTTGCAGCGGCCTGCGTGCCCATGCCGAACTGCTCTCCTCTCCCCAACTGGCGCGATATACCTTTTCAATCAGCCATCCAGGTTGTCTTGGCCTGGAAATTTGTTTTACTCTGTTTTTTCGTGGGTTATGCTGCTTTAGAATTTGTTTAGAGCCATTTTTTATAGGTATTTGGAGGGGTTTGAGGGAGAGCTCAAGCAAGTCACTGCTTTCCCTCCGCCATTTTGGCTCCGCCCCCCTCTCTCCTCCTTTTTTCAGCCAAACTTTTTGCTACCCTAGACCAGGTCCTCATCATCTCTCCTGATGATGGTTACTGCAATAATTTCCTAATTGCCCTCCCTGCTTCAAGTTTCTTTTCACGCCAATCCATCTTCCAAAGAGCCACCATGTCACCTCCTATTCAATAAACATTAATGGGTTCCTATTACCTCTAGAACCAAATGTAAACTCTACTTTTAAAGCTCTTTACAATCTAGCCCTTTCCTATTGGTCTTCTTCCAGTCTTCTTCTGCGTTCCCCATGCCTGAAAGCTCTTTGGCTTCAGAACATCTAAGCATTCTCCAAAACTAGGAACAGGACACTTCTATTACATGTCTTCATGCCTTTCTGGAAACAAGCTTCCTGATCTCTTCCATGTGGGGAATTCATGAGCCTCCTCCACCCCTTACATATAAACATAAACTCTTCTGTGCATTAATATAACCATTCTGGAAAGCATTTTGTAATTACACAAATAAATTGGCTAAAATGTCCACACTCTTTGAACCAGGGATTCAACTGCCAGGCATAAGGAGTCGTTGATTAAACAAGTGGGGAGGGCGAGTCATACTCAATAAAATATTTACAGCAGCACTTTTTTTGTGATAGTAAAGAACCATAAACAAAGCAGGTACTCCTCATTTGAGGAATGAGTAGACAAATTGTGGTACACTCATGTAATGAAACATTACTGTGTTATAAGAAATGACAAATATGATGAATACAGGGAGCCTTGGGAAGATTTACGTGAACTGACACAAAGGAAAATAATTAGAACGAGGAAACAATATACACGACTACAACAATGTAAACAGAACCAATACCACAAAACAACAAAAAATAAATGTTGCAAAATGCGAAAGAAAAAGTTTGGCCCTAAGAAAGAGAAAAATTAGAAGACACTTTGCCTTCACTCTTTTTAAAAAATAATATTTTATTTTTTCTCCAATTACATGTTAAAACAATTTTTTACATTTTTAAAAAAAGTTTTGAGTTCCAAATTCTATTCCTCCCTCCCTCTCCTCATCTTCCCTGAGAAGTAAGCAATCTGATATAGATGATACATGTGCAATCATGTAAAACACTTCCACATGAGTTATTTTGTACAAGAAGATTTGAACAAAAAGAGAAGAAAGAGAAAAAGAAGATAGTATGCTTCAGTCTATATTCAGACATTATCAGTCCTTTCTCTGCAGGTGGATACCATGTTTCATCATGAGTCCTTTGGGATTGTCTTAGATCATTGTATTGCTGAGAAGAGCTAAGTCATTCACAATTCTTCATTGTACAGTATTGCTGTTACTGTGTACAACATTCTCCTGGTTCTGCTCACTTTACTTTGTATCAGTTCATGTAAGTCTTTCCAGGTTTTTCTCTGCCCCCACTCTTCAGAGGTGTGAATGGGGCTCAGAAGTATGCAACATTGCATATGTCAGATTTTTCCAATGTTTGATCAGTTTTGCTCTTTTTTCCCTCTTCTTCCCCCCTTTAAAAAATTTCATTGTTATAAAGGATGGCTCTCTGGGAAAGGAAGGCATATGGGGAGAAATTTAGGTGATATAAAAAACAAAAGATTTGTTCAAAAAGTATGCCAAGGCCAGACACTACTTTACTTTTGTCTCTGAATTCAGAGCAATTAGCCTACTAATTGACACATAGGAAGTACTTCATCAATTCTTTTTGATTGATTGATTGGTGGTCTACAGGAGAAGAATGAGGCATATGTCAGACATAATGTCACACTTTGTTTTACTCTCCTTTATTTTAAGAAAAGGTTCAGATGGCATGTGGGGAGGGTGGGGGTGGAGGTGGAGGTGGGGTGGTGGGGGGAGGGTATTGAGAGATGAAAACAATGCTCAAAAAGCATCAATAAAACATCTCCTAAAAGTGGTATGTCGAGGGGCAGCTAGGTGTCGCAGTAGATAGAGCACTGGTCCTGAAGTCAAGAGGACCCCCTTGCCTAATCAAAAAAAAAAAAAAGTGATAGGGTGGTGAGTTGCAGAAGATGGACTAATATGCATGGATTGCATTTTGGAGGGCATACCTACATCAGTGGTATGGATCCAGTAAGGTCCATTGGGATATGGAAGAATGTGAAGTTTGAAAATTACATTTCTTTCTGTTTGTCTACTTAAGGGCTTCTCAGGGACATATCTTTCACATGTTCAAAAATGATAGCAGCATTATGCAGGAATTTGCAGTGAGTCATTTGGTTGTTATTTTTATCCTAACTATTTAGGAAAAGATTCTAGTCCTGGTTAATCTATGTGCCAGTTCTCATCTATTTCTGTTATCTGAACAACTTTCAAAGCAAACAGAGATGCAGCAGGATGATGATTAAAGGGCTAGCTAATTCTGGGATACTTCACACGCCTTCTCCAATGTCTGTATTGTTTTAGATTTCATATTATACCATAGCAGGGACTCTCAAAATGGCTCAGGGGATCAATGCAGGCTACAGTTCCCATTCTGTCCCTCTTTGTGCTTTATAAGATTTGTATGCAGCTATTATCTCCCCTAACAACCTTCACAACAATCCTGTGAGGTGGGGGAGGGCAAGGATTACTCCCATTTTATAAATGGGGAAACTGAGGCTCAGAAGCATGGCAATGATAAGCCACCAGTAAATAGTTTCAAGCCCAGTCTGTCTCCAAGGCTTGTTTTCTTTCCACCATGAAGTCCTTCCTGAAGGTCATCTATAAACTTTTATCTTACAGCATTAAGGTTTATAATACAAAATCCTCTTTTAATTCCTGACAATAATTACTTGTGTAATCCAATTGAATGCAAGTTCCTTGAGGACATTTTTGTCTTTGTATTCCTAGTGTCTAACATAGTGCTTGACTTATAGGACTTAATAAATACTTGCTTGACTGCTTGATCCCTCCTTTATATCTCATCAGAAACATTGCCATTCCCACTGGTACTAAGATTTTATTTACAATAACTCACCTTTATAGTGTTTTAAATTTTTACAAAGTATCCCCTGGGCCCTCTTTTCTTTTTATAAATTAATGAGATCTCATCCACTCTCATGATTCCAATTATCTCTAAGACTTGAATGTCCTTTGAGGATTTCAATGAGTCCAAGCAGAATTTATTATCTTTTTCCTTAACAAATTTCTTTCCTCTACATTTAGATATTTCTGTTAGAGGCACCACTATCTCGGAGTTATATGGGACTTTCCTCTCTCCCTCATACCCCACATGGAACCAATGGCTAAGCCCTGTCAGTTCTACCTCCAAGATATCTCTTTTGCTTACGCCCATTTTTTTTCTGCTTTCACATGGGAAAATCCCCAGTTCAGGATCTCATCACTTTTTGTCTGGACTGTTACAGATAGAGTTCAATTGATTCAATTGCCTCTAATCTCTCCCTCTTCCGGTGGGTGCAATTTCTTCACTTCCACCTCCCACCTCCACTCAAGTTAAGCTTGTTTTTCCTTAGAAGGTATTGAAACTATCATTGACTGTAACAGGAGACTAAGGCTTGGACCACTGATGCAGCTTCCTAGTCATATGAGCACCAGAAAGTCCAAACACAGAAGGCTGGAGACTTTTTCTGAGGAATAGCGAGAAGCTGTGCACAACTGAATCTGGGCTTTGGGTTCTGCATTTTCCCCTTACTGTGGCTAGGTAAACTTCCACTTGTTAGCTGTTGGATGGATTATGAATGTCTCATTTTATTCTAATTGCAGACCTAAACTACCAGGGGATCAGCCTGGATCAGGACCAGCCTATTACAATTGCAACCTTCTGATGCAACCTGCAAAATAATTTTTTTAAGGTGTGGGTCTGAATATGTCACTCTCATGTCTATGGGCCCCTATTCTCTCTAGGATAAAATACAAACTCTCCAGTCTGGCATTTAAGGCCTTCGACGAATTTGCTCCAACCTGTCTTTCTAGTTTTATTTCATGTTACTCCTCTCCCTGAGGGCTATGATTCTGTCAAGCTAGTTTAATTAGCTGTTTCATGAATTCAGCACTCCACTTTGCATATGCCATTATAATCTCCATGCCCAAAAAGCACACTCTCATTACTTCAACCTCTGAGAATCCCCAGTTTTCATCAAGGTTCAACTCAGGTTTTACATCCTACAGAAAGTTTTTCATGATTCCTCTTCACCTCTCACCTTTTTGTCTGTAATTGCTCCCTCTCAAAATTATTATATAGCTATCCTTATCTGTATGGACACAATATATCAGTTGACCAAATTTCAGTTCACAAGACTCAGATCAAGTATTGATCATATGCTTATTTGTGTATGTGCTATATCCCCCTCCTTTTTTTTGTGACGCAACTGGGGTTAAGTGACTTGTCCAGAGTCACAAAGCTAGTGAGTGTTATATGTCTGAGGCCAAATTTGAACTCAGGTCCTCCTGAATCCAGGCCTGGTGCTCTATCTACTGTGCCACTTAGGGGCCCTAATAGCCCCTTTTCTCCTCCCTAGTACTGAGATCCTTGAGAGCAGAGACTGTTGCTTTATTTCTTTTTTCTTGTTATACTTGGCACCCAGAACAACGTCATAAGCATATAATAAGTATATGGCAAATGCTTGTTGAAGAATTTTTCCTTGCAATAATCTTTTAAGATAGGAAGTATAAATATTGCTATCATTGCCATTTTGTAGATGAGGAAACAGAGGCTCATAGAGCTTAAGTGACTTGCCCAATAGACATCAGAGGTAAAATCTGAACCCAGATTTCCTGACTTGACTTCTTATGCTCTTTTCAAAAGGAGACGGAGTATGTCATTAACAGTGTTTTCTATCCAACTGAAATATTCCTTGGATCAAAAATCAGTCTGAGACGTATTTACAGAGGATGAGGAAACAGCACCAGTCTCATGTTATGTCCCTTTGCCACTAATTTTTTTTTTTTTTTTGCCTCTTTCAGGTAAAAGTTATATTACTACATATTGTGTCACTACAGATCAGAGTTTCAAGGTAAGATTATAGGCATTTTACCCTTCAGTGATTTCAACAGCTTTTCTCATACAGATTAGGTCCTGAATATTTATACTATTTAGGCATGGGGCTGACTGTTGAGGTGCTTATATGTTAGATCTGCCGACATATCACACATAGATATATACATCATAACCTGCCAATCCTAGGTCAGATTCACACAGGTTCCTCTAGCACTCTCTCGGTCCCAGCTCTTCCATCTGCTGGATAAAGGTACTTAACTCCACATGATGTAGAGCTATGTTATCTATTTATTTAAAAACTGATTAAGTTTAAAATGCTATTCAAAATACAATGGCCTAGATGAGCCATGGGGCCCTTCTTAAAAGCAGCTGGATAATCAGCCTTCAGCCTCTGGAAAAAAAAACAAACAAACAATGAATATGGGGAATTTAGTGGAACATGGGAAGAATGAACTAAAACAGAATGAAGAGAGGAAAACCTAGACAAGACGCACAATGACAACAATAGGCAATATCAAAAGTCATCATAATTATTGCTAAATGCAATGACCAATTTTGACTCCCTGGTACGGATGTACACTTTCTTTCTCTTGGTGGAAAAGTAGAGGACGACAGGTACAGAATATTGTATGTGCAGCTGAATAGACATTGTTATTTTGTTGTTTGGTTTTGCTTGACTATTTTTCTTTGTTATGGGAGAAGCTTCAAGTGTGTGTATGGGATGGGGATGGTGATAGAGGTATATGGGGAGCCAGATAAAAGTACAAAAGGCATCAACAAAGCATTTTTTAAAATCAGGAAGGTCTCTGCCCTCAAGGAATTTATGATGTAGCAGAGGGATGTGAGAGTAATATAAATAACTATAAAGCAAAATTTTTTTTTTGTCCAAAATATTATTTCAGCATGTAGGGATGAAAAATACCCTCCACCAAAGTAGGTCTATTTCTTTTCAAATTCAAATTAGGAACTTGTTATGACAGGTAAAGTGATGAAACCTTAAGAATTTAAGAAAAAAAAAATTTGCTATAATACTAACGTACAGAGAATGAGGTTTTCCCCGGTCAAAGCATCACACTAGAGCAATCAGGCCTAGCTGGCAACAAAAATGCATAATAAAGGCAGGAATGCAAGACAGATGGTAGGAAAACACTGACCTGGCTCTCTTAGCCTCTTTTGTTCTGGTTCAAATTCATTTACACTTAGCCAGAGAGTACCTTGGGAGCGTAAGAGTATCAGACCCTTAAGGTAGTTATCCATATCAAGAAACTTTGATCCCTGACTAGACTTAGTTCTGTAGTTAAAAAGAAAAGACATCTTAGTCTGCGAGCAGTCTGCTTGGCTTTCTGTTGGCTGAGTGTGGGGGGCTATGACGAAAGAGCTTATCAGTCTGCTCTCATTGAAGAGTTCTTGCCATTACATCCTAGCAGACCAAAGCCAAAACAGCTTCAGCCTCTGAATGGATGAGTGACTCTGGCTTGAAGTCACCAAAAGACATCAAGGGTCTTGCAGAGTTAAAGATCCAGTTGGCCTTCCACACATTCCCTACCTGTGGTCCTGAGAATCCCTATGCATCGTCACTCTTCCCAAGCATGTTTTGTTTATTTGTACCCTACATTTATGGGAGGAATATCCTACTGTAAATTTTCTCAGAGTGCTACTGCATTAAACGCCTTTGCTCTAAACTAACTGTCTTCTAGCGGACTTGAGAAAATTAAATGGACTGGTAATGGCTTGTGACCTATTGTTTTCAATGGAAATGAGCCCATAAGAGTATCTTGAACCTGGGTTAGCTATTCTGGGGGTTCTACAAGTAAGACGGAAAGTACCTAAAGTGCTATGCTCAGAAATACACAATTCTCCAGGGATTCTAACAGAAGCAGGTTGTAAAAGGAACCAGAGTTGGGGAGATTCGTCAGGGCAATTTCCTTCAGTTCACATGGGAGCCAGTCAAAGTATTGATCAGAATCACAGATGATTGACTCTCTAGAAGGGATCTTAGCAACCTAATCCTTGATTTTAGAGATAAGGAACTAAGGCTCAGAGGATCAAAAAAGATGTGCCCAAGATACAGGCTAGTATGTGGCAGATCTGGACCCACAATAAATAGGAGAGCAGAGGATGATCATACTAGTGGTCCAGGGTTCAAATCAGGAAACAAGGCAACAAGAACTCATTCCAGGCATAAAGAAAGCACAATATCCCAAAAGCTAAAGCAAGAAGGAGTAACAATTTAACCCAGATGTGACTTTGAATCATTGAACAATTTGAGCCTCAAAATACTCTGGGGAGGAACTGGAAGGACACTGCATTCATTTGGGAATTGGTAGATTGGGAGATGGTACTTTTCTTTCACATTGATGTCTATGCTGATTAAATGCTTATAACAAGAGCAGCTAGCTCTTATACAGCTCAATGTGTGCAAAGCTTTATTTTATCCTTACAATGCTCTCATTAACCCTATTTTACCAATGAGGAAACTGAGGTAGATAAGTCAAGTGATCTGCTCAGGGTCACACAGCTATTAAGTGTTTAAGATCAAATCTGAACTCGTCTTTTTGACTCCAGGTCCGGCACTGTGTCACCTAAATGCCTCTTGCATTTCCTGGTCTGGGTCTGTGAGTATGGTGAACAGGTGAAAAACCTACACTGGGAATTTCCAGTTTGGCGACTGGATTGATTCAAATAAGGCAAGATAGGTAAATTATAATTAAAAGTCTCCATGTTTAGGACCTGAGTCCATACTCACAAATTCACAGAAGAGGGAACCACAGGTTATACTTACACAGAATTTAATTTTGGAACAGAAGTTCATCAAATATTCTGAAGAGAAAAAGTGATTTCACAACAGTTTTAAAATAGCCAAATCCCTTATTGCCACATTCATGTAGAAGACAGTAGGAAACAGGAGTTTGGGAAGGAAACGTTTGCTGGCTGATATTCCTGGGAGAAGAAATGAACGACACGGTGCCATTTGGTATGTGGCAGTATCGTAGAGAGAGTGCTGGAATTGTAAGACTCGGGTTAATCCCAACTCTGTTTTTTGTTGAGTGATCCAGCTTATTGCCAGTCAGTAAACAAATGTCACATAACAAGCATTTATTAAGCATATACTAGGTGCCAGGCATTGCACTAAGTACTAGGGATACACTAAGAAGGGCAAATGCATGATTCCTTCCCTCAAGGAAACACATTAGAATGTATCTTCCACATTCTAATAGAGGAGAGAATGCACAAAAAAAGTGTATATATAATTTATATATATATATATATATATACACACACACACACTATATACTTGTGTGTGTGTGCTTGTGTAGACACACATACAGAGTGCAAATGGGAGGTAATCTCAAGGGAAAAACAGCAGTGTGGGAAAGGGAGGGGTGACCAGGAAAGGCACAACGCAGATGGAATTTGAGTGGTCTTGGAAGGAAGGTGGAAAGGAGGGAGAACATTTCAGGCACGAAGTAAAAAGACGGAGAGCCCATAGATGGAGTATTGCAAGAAAAAGCAAGAAGACCAGCATTTTTGGATGTCAGAGTACACAGAGGAGAATTAAGTGTAATAAGATTGGAGACAGGAAGGGGACAGGTGTAAAGGGCTTTAAAAGCCAAAGAGTACTTTATATTTCTATTTGATCTTCGAGGTAATAGGGAGCCACCGGAGTTTGGGTTGTGAGATGACTTGGTCACAGCTGTGCTTTTAGATCACTCTGACAGCAGAATGGATGATGGACTGGAGTTGGGAGACTTGAGGTAGGAAAAAAACAGAATGCTACTCAATTTGCTGTTGTTCAGGCATGTTCAACTCTCCATGACCCTATGTACCTTAGCATGTCATGCCTTCCTATCCTCCATTATCTCCCAAAATCTGTCCAAGTTCCTATTCGTTGTTTCCATGATACTATCAATCCATCTCATCCTTTGTCATCCTCTTCTCTTTTTGCTTTCAATCTTTCTCAACATCAGGGTCTTTCCCAAAGAGTCCAGTCTTCTCATTACATGGCTAAAGTGTTTAACCATCAGCTTCAGTATTTGCCCTTCCAATGAAAAGCCTTAATTAATTTCTTTTAAGTACTGACTTATTGGATCTCTTTGCTGTCCAAGGGACTTTCAAAAGTCTTCTCCAACACGATTCAAAAATGTGACTCTGTGATGCTCAGTTTTCCTTACAGTCTAACTCTCACAGTCATACATTGCTTTGACTATACAGACCTTTGTTGGCAAGGCAATATCTCTACTTTTTAGTCTGCTGTACAGATTTGCCAGCTTTCCTTTCGAGGAGCAAGTTTCTTTTAATTTCATAGCTACAGTCGCTATCTGCAGTGATCTTTGAGCCCAAAATCTGACATTGCTTCCATCTCTTCTCCCTCTATTTGCCAAGAAATGATAGGGCCAGTTACTATGATCTTAGGTTTTGGGGTTTTTTTTTAATGTTAAGCTTCAAGCCAGCTTTTACACTCTTCTCTTTCACCCTAATCAAGAGGCTTCTGTGGGAGGAAGGAAGAGTGCTCAGGACAGGGCCTTAGGGAACATCTCCAGTTAGTGGGCATAAGCTGGATAAAGATCCAGCAGAAGGGGCTGAGGTGGTACAGACAAAGAGTGAGAGGAATACCAGCAGAGATCAGAGTCATGAAAACACAAAAGTATTTGGAAGAGGGTGACAGTATCAATGGCTATATAGAGGTCAAGGAGGATGAGGATGTAGTAAAAAGTCATTAGATTTGGCAATTAAGTGAACATAGATATTTGGAGAAAGCAGTTTAAATTTAATGATTGAATCTGGAAGCCAAATTATAGAGGGTTTAGAATAATACAGTGGAGAAAAAGTGGAAGCAATAGCTGTAGATGCTTTTCTTGAGAAGTTTAATTGAGAAACAGAGGCAGATATAGGATGATAGCCAGCAGTGATGGCCTAACCAAGAAAAGGCTTTCTAAGGATGGGGGAGACAAGGGCAATAAGGAAGCAGCCAGGAGAGAAGGGATCAGGGTTCTCCTTCCCTGCAGATCTTCAGAGACTCAGGGACCACTTCTGTGGGATGCTGAAAAGCAAATTCTTATTCATATAGGGCTTGGAATAGATAACTTCTAAAGACCCCTGAAGCTCTGAAAACCCAGACCTCTAAGACATAACTTTGTCTCTTTCTCATTACCACTAGATAAAGAAATGTCTAAGTTAAAAAACAGATCCACTAAATAGCTAAAACTAATAAGTAATAACTCTAACATTGTTATTATAATTGTTTATAACACAATAATATATTGTGAATACGTGATTATTATAACATTATTATCTAATTAGCACCTATTCCTCTGATTGCCTTTTAATAAATTCACAAGAAAGTTGTAAAACAGAAGAAATTTAATCATTAGGAATTTTTTTTTTGATGGAACAGAACAAATTTGATTGTTCTAAAAAGCAAAACAAAACAAAACAAAAAAAAAACCTCTGAGCCTAGACAGATTTTTGTTTTTTGGTTAGGCTTGTGACGAGCATGGGTACCTCTTGGTGTGGAAACTCCATTTCAAAGATGCAGACTGGCAATCTGTAAGTTATTAACTTTAGGAAGCTGTGACCTGCACCCAGGTCCTGTTGATTTTAAGGCCAGTCTTCAATCCACCATGCCATGTTGCCTCTTTTAAGCCGAAACTGCTTTAGCTAAAAAGCAATTGAGCAGTTCTTAATCTGTACCCAAATGGTGGCAACAGCCAACCAGATTTTGAAGACCACTGTCCAACTCTATCCAATGTATTACAATGAGTCATACACATACCATAAAAAACTTAGCTACACATAGTTGTTTGATATACTGTATGTAACTTTTGCAGCCAAGATAAACAAATCAATTGACTTTCTCAGAAAAACATTCCCTCCCTGCAGCAGAAATCTGCCATCTTTCTTATGTTGTTGGTAAAAGGACACTCAATATGTAGCAGGAAAGATATATTATTAGTACATTGTAAAAGATATGAAATACAGAAACTAGTCACCGAAAAAAATCCAGACTGTCATTGTTATGTGCGGATTAGTTGAATTATTCTTTGAAGGTGAAATCCCACACCATTTACAAATGGTAAAATTTCTTCTTTTATTTGGAATGGAATTTTTTTGCTATAAGGTATCAAGGGTAGGGAACCTACAGGTTGGAACACATCTTGGCCAGATTTGATTAATCTCAGTAAGGTGTGCGTACGTGTGTGTGTGTACAGATATCCATTATAATTAATGACAATTTGTGTTCCCTGTTCCCAGTTTAACAATTAAATGGCTGAATGTCGATATTTCAAAAACCTACAAAATCAAAGGACTTTTCTAAAGTCAGCCTGGATTGATTTTTATTTTCCTGTGGGCGTGTAGTCTTCATTACTGTATATATCTTTCCTTCTCTACTAAACTATTAGGCTCCATGAAGGCATTAGAACAGAAAGCTAATGTGATCTCAGACTTCATTTAAAGGCTTAATATCCATATTGAGCAATGTAATAGTTCTATGGTACTCTGTTCTGTCTGGATACTACCTGGAGTGTTGTGTTTCAGTATAGGTACCACATAAATTTTAGGACAGATAATTTGTAAGCTGGAGAGCATCCAGAGGAGAGAAGCTAAGGAAAAAGGACCTTGTGATCATGTCATATGAGGATCCTTTCAAAGAACTGGAGATGTTTATCCTAAAGAACAACATAATATCCACCTAAAAATATTGGAGGGCTATCATAGGGATGAGATCAGATTTCTTGGTTTCTGGTCCAGAAGGTAGAGATGGGAAAAATGCACAGAAGTTACAAAGAGGCAAATTTAAGCTTAACGTAAAGAAAAACTTCCTAACAATCAGAGATATCAAAAAGCAGACTAAGTTGCCTTGGGAGTTAGTAGGTTTTCTTTCCATTGCAGTTTTCAGGCAAAGACAAGATGATCACTTGTCAGGTATATGGCAGACAGGATTTTGTTCAGTTATGAACTGAACTAGAATAGATGGGATCTGAAGGCCCTTCCAAGTCTAAGATTTTGTGATCTCTGATTTATCTTTGTATTTCCCTCAGTGCCTAGCATGAATGTCTTGCACACAATAGGATCAGTGCCTGTTGAATGAACAAATGTGGATGATAACATGTAAAATTTTGCAAAACTCCCCCAAAATTCCCATTGCCCTATAACTTCTCATGGAGGTAGAAAGTATCCAAGCATACAATAGGAGAAAGGAAGTAAGCAGTCCATCACAAGACAAGAAGAAGCCTCAATCATTGTTGGTAAGGCAAATGAATCCCAATTCTGGTGCTCCGGGATAGAAAGAAGTGAAAGACATTTAAAATTGGCGAGTTTAGATGGGTTATGCCTTCAGACTTATTTGTGGGGTGTGTGAAGGAAAGGACTGACAATCTTGGATCCTTAAAGTTGGAAGCTTTTAGACCTTTGGCCAATGTATCCCAAACTCCCACAGGTACTATCTATTGTCTCCTTCCTGTATGTCTTCTGTCTTTGTATGAATATTTTACCAGGATCTTATTGGATCCAAATCCCCATACAAAGACATTAAGAGGCAGCCTATTATACCATTGAAAATTTTCCCAAAGGCACACCTATTTTAATCTTGGGTGTTTCCTCTTTTTTGGTGGAAAGTGACTAAGTATGTGAGTGAGTGAGTGTGAGTGTGAATGTGTGTGTGAGTGTGTGTGTGTGTGTGTGTGTGTGTGTGTGTGTGTGTGTGTATGTAAGAGAGATTTACTGGGTCTGATCTGCTAAAAAGTTCGAATGTCAAAGTCAAAATATCCGGAATTCACAAGACATTTTTGGATAAGATATGTACCTAGGTCTGGTGCAGAATATGGAAGAATCTTGGTATTCAAATGGTATCCTGCCTGCCACCAGTCTGCAGGTTAGGAACTGTTAAGGCACTTCACCCCTAAGCCCCTCAACTTTCCCAATGAACACTTCTCTACCCAATGTTAAACAAATAAAAAAGAAAGTAAGTGAATCCAAAATACATGGCTAAGTGTATCCATCCCTAAAAAGTGCTCTGACAATATCCAGAAAGGCTTTTCTCAGGATTTTACAACAATTTGGGCTTATAGTTAAACCGGAGGCTGGAGTAGAGCCCAATGTGTCTTACTAGGTTAGGCTCTACCACATAGGCCCTCTCATTCTTGTCCTGTAGAAATGAGTAGAGTGCCATGTCCTTGGCAAAGCCACCGCGGCAGGATATCTCAGCGAGATAGCTCACCGTCCTCTGGGCCGAAGAGGCAGGGAAAAGCATGGCAGGAGTGCAGCACTGCGTAGTGGGGACCACGTTGTAGAGGGCAGGGGCCAGTCGCCGAAGCTCCAGCAGGTAGTGACGGCCCACCAGCTCTGCCAGCCCCATGCTGTACAAGGAGAAGAAGACAACAATGCGGTAGTTCAGCCCTGGGAGGTTGGCAATCTTGACATATGCCCAACCGAGCAAGGGGCCCAGGAACATCCCCACACCAAACCACTCCAGAATCCTCATGGGCTCTGGGTTGAAGTAGCACTGGAGTCTCTCGGGATGATAAAGCTTCAGGTAAAGGGCATCTTTGAGGTGTGGCTCCGACAATCTAGTTTCCAGAAGGTGCCTTAAGACACTAAAGATCTGCTCTTCAGGAATGGCATCATCTTCCACCATCAGGACGTATTCTGGGTTGTAGTTCTGCAGAGATTTCTCCAGGCAATAAGCATAGTCCTGCTTCTCTTTCTCAAATGTACTCGTGAGGACACTCCTGCTAATGTTCACCCTTTTGGTGCCTGCAAATCGGCTGGTCACGGGGATAAAATTGGCCAGCAGCTTGGCATCCTGGTGTCTGGAGTTCCAATCCACATCACACAAAAAGAGTTGGTGACTCTGGCATGGGTGACCACACTGCTGAAGGAGGCGATGGAACTGAGATGCCACCTGTAAGACATAGTGGAACTCAGGCTGTCGGGACACTGTGACGATGGTGATCAAAAGCCAAGGCCGTGAGGGGACCTGCCTACCTTTGGGCAGGGTGACATCGAGGGCCTGGAGGTTCTTAAAGTAGTGGAGTGCAGCCTCACCCGCCTTCAAGCTCTGCTTCAAGAACTCCTCACTCATCTGGTTCAGGTGCCAGTGGCGCACATAGAAGTAGGAGTGGAGGAGGCGGTGGCAGGTCAGAGGGGCCAAAATGCCAAATGTTACTATCGTCAAGAAAAAGAAATGGAGAGCTGGGCTGGACCAGGACAGCAGCCGCGGCTTACGGAAAAGCATCATGGCAGAAGGAGCGGCTGCTCTGGTTTAGTCACATTTCTGCTGTTTCCGGTCCCAGAAGCATCTTATCACGCAAAAGAGGTCATCACACCTAAAGAGGGAAAAAGTAGAGAATGGCAGAATAAGGTCAAAAAGTAGCAGGCCTTTAAGAAAACTGCAGACTAAACTCAGAACATACCATTATATAAGGAAGGGAATGTCAGCCTAAATTTGAAGTTGGGTGGTTACCACTCTTTAGTATGTGGAAAGCTATAACTTGAGTAAGTACATGATTAAACTGGGAATAAATTGCTACATGAAAATAATCCAGCTTTGCTAAACAGCAAAGAGCGGTGTGGGGTGGGGAGGATGGCTTCAGAAGGAAACAAATTAATCCAGATGAAAGATATGATGCTATGGGCCAGAATTTTAACAGAAATGGAAAACAAAACCATCAGCACTAATACAGTATTTCTTTAATCAACACTGGTACCAGCTGAAATTTTACAGGCTGGAAAAAATGTAGTAGTCATTAGCCTTACGTGCTGAGGAAATTATGGAAGAGTTTTCACTTGGGTCAGTTTGGTGACTCCCAGTCGACCCCAAATCTTAAGGTCCTACAAGGAGAATCATATGTATTCTGGGTAAGTGTAGGGATCATGCCTCCCTTCTGAGACAGGAAGTTGGATTTTCCTTGTCTTTTTCTTCTTACAGTTGTCCCTTCCACATCACGGGGATTAGGAATGCGGCACCCCAGCAATCTGGAAAATCTGTGTAAAATTTTTTGGCCCTTCCCTCATACCAGAGAAGAAGTCTGAATTTTTTCTTTTATGGGTACCTTATTGTAAAATTTGGGTTAAGTATTTGGTCATAGGCTCTGTGTCATCTGTTGGCCTTTGTGTGTTGTCTGAGGCTTTCACAAAACTCCCCCAAAATTCCCATTTATTTTCTTATGCCGACCCGCTATATATCAAAACTGCTATGAGAAAAGCCGTGATATGAAAGGGATAACTGTACTGTCTTTGGGTGGGGAATGATAGTTCCAAGCCCTAAGACAGGTCCTTGTTAAGTACTAAGCATGCAATACTTCTGATAAACTACAAAATGCTTTTATTTGCTAAACCTGCAAAACACTATACATGGGTCAATTATGATTTCTAGCTGTATAAGAATATCTGCACCACATTGATCGTTTGAAATTCTTTTCCTATATGGCACTATGGAAACAAGTGTAAGGACTACACTTCTGCCTCCCTGGGACCCCAGGTATCATTCTGGCTTGGAGATATGGACAATGAACTTCAAAATGTAACCTAGCTGATTTATTGGGGATAGAAAAATTTAAGTTTGAAGAGATGTGAGGAGGACGGTGTAACAGCAGATCTGGCCAATGAGGGCTCCATCTTTAGAACATGCACTATGCAGGAATCATAGATTCTAGTGTCTCCCAAAACAATGAGGAAAAACATTAGAAGACTTACATAAGCTGATACGGAGTGCAGTTGGTAAAACCAGAACAAATTATTCAATGACTACAAAATACAAAGAAAACAGCTAATAAAAGGCAGTTGAATTCAGGTTACTTGTAATGATAAATATCATACCTAGGAACTGGTGAGGAAATATATCTTCCTTTTTTTCAATAGAGAAGTGGGAGACCACAGATGTGGAATACAACATATGCTGTCAGATACAGTCACTGTTATCAGCTGATTTGGCTTAAATATTTTTCTTTGTTACACGGAAACATTTAAGGCAAGGAAAGGAACTTTAAGGAGGAATGACTACATTTATTAGAAAAATTTTAAAGAAAAAATTTTAAAAGAATAAAAATAACACACAGAAGCTTCACTTCAAGCAAGTAATTTAGTCACCTTCCCTTTCATATTCTTTAGATATGAAATGGAATGGGATCTGCCCCCAGTCATTTACATAAGCAGTTTAGAACATGAGATATAAACTCTGAATTTGGCTGGAACAAAAGTGGTACTGCTAAGTAAACGTAAGCACAAGGAGTACACCTGTCATGTCACTGGTATAGGGAACTCTCAGGGGAGGAAACACCCTTTAGTGATACAGGTTGGAATATTCCATAATTTATAATTTTAAGAGTTACCTAGAGGTTAAATGACAAGCTCATAATTCTGGGAGACTAGAATGGTAGAATAAGCTCAGACTACCAGACATGGCAGAGAGTTCTTGGGAGGAATGGAGTTGGAAAGAGCAACAGCAATGGTCACTTATTACTGAAGACTTGTGCATCTCATGATCTTCTCATCACCAACTATGTCTTCCATTTACCTAAACGCAATAAAACGTCATTCGAATTTAGGGTTGGTGCATGATTTTCTGTTTGCAGATATTATGCACTCAATGCAGCCTCTTAAGCTGAGATGCAACAAAGTATGGACCGATTCTCTGCTGCTTATGCTAATTCTGGCCTAACAATTAACACCAAGAAAACAGGTGCTCTATCAGCCACCACCATACCATCCAAACGTGGAACCATCAGTTATAGCAAATGGAGAAGTTCTGAATGCTGTGGATAACTTACCCTGGTAGTGTACTGTCCACGAATGTACACATTGATAATGAGGTTGATGCATGCATTGCCAGAGCTAACTCAGTGTTTGAGAGGATCCAAAGTGTGGGAGAGAAGAGGTATTAGACTGACCACCAAGCTGGAAGAGCTTTTGGGCTGACCTCATTGTTATATACCTGTGAGATCTGGACAGTCTACCAGCACCATGCCAGGAAACTGAGTAGCTTCCATTTGAATGGTCTTAGGAAGATTCTGAAGATCACCTGGCAGGATAAGATACCAGATACTGAGGTCCTTTCTTGAACTAAACTGCCAAGCATTCACACCCTGCTTCTGGGTCCCTTCAAGATCAAATGGACTTTGAAAATAACAATGGTATAGAGAAAGAATGGCCTTGTGGCTGTGGGCCTGCAGGGACCCAGGTACTCCACTTCCCAGGAGGGATCCCTGCCTTGCTGAAGAACACAACTGCAGGGCAGAACACGAATCCCAAAGCTAAGAACTCATCTGCTGACAAAGTCCAATGGTAATTGATCTCTAAACCAGGGCTTCTCCAACTTTTTAGTTTTGAGACCCTTTAACACTCTTAAAATTACTGAGGATCCCAAAAAGCCTTTGTTTATGTGGGAGATACATATACACATACACATTCATGTGTATATACACACATATTTATGCGTGTGTGTGTGTGTCTATATATATATATATATATATATGTATATAGACACACACACACACACTTTACGGTAAATGTATACAGATATATTTACCACAATATAAATTAAAACACAGAACTACTATGAAAATAGTTTTGACTTTACAGACCCCCTAAAAGTCTCTGGGGCCTCTAGGGGGACCTGGACCACATTTTGAGTACCTCTGTTCTAAGGTACTGACAGATGGAAATGGACTGCTCTGGTGAAAGAAATTAGACACAGCAGATTGTGTTTTTGAAACGCAGTGAGACAGCTTGAAGACAGTCACCTATTTGTGTCTAATGATGGCCATCTATAGTGCTGTGAGGGAATAAAAGAAAAGAAATCTACATGATAACTGTGTTGTATATTTAAAAGGAATTGCAAGCTGTACATAGTAGATTTGCAGTTTCATGTGCAATCACCTTTTTTATTATACTGTTACAGAAATGCCTGTTTTATTCAATAAATTAAAAATGAAATAATTTTAAAAAAAATAGGGAATCTATCTTATTTAATTTCTGCATCTCTCCCAACATCTATCACAGTGGTGATAATACAAGTATAAATAAAATGCTATGTTGGGTGTGAGGCATGAAAGATTGTTTTCTACTACAAGGGTCATAAAAGAATTAATGAAAAAGGCTTTGAACTGGATTTTAAAGGAAGGATTCAGTTTCAACAGATGGAGATGGGGGTGGGGTGTTCGATGGGTGTGAGCATATTGGCATTCAATAAAATGTCACTGAAGTCGCTGAACATATCAATTTAAAAAAAAAAATCAATAAAAAAACTCCACATTGCATTTATTTCAGCTGTTCACTTTCTTACAATTTTTTCTCCATCCAAAGATACCTTTGGGTCTATTTCAGGATAATCAACCCAGAGGGGCAGAAAAACTAATTTTTCTTTTAATAAAACCTATGAACCCAAGCATTTGCTGCAATTCCAATTCGTGCACTTTTACTACAGTTGAACTACACTATTACTTACTACTATTAGCAACTCCCCAATCCCATCCTGTACTCGCCCACCTCCAACTAAGTCATTCTCTTTGTCTGGAACAGATTCCCTTCATGTTCTCTCATGTTCTCTTTTGAAATCTCTCTTTTGCTGTTTTCCCACTCTTTATAGAGATATATCCTACACATACATATAGACAGAGAAACACACACACACACACATGGGACACCCCACCCCCATCTCCATCTGTTGAAACCCAATCCTTCTTTTAAAACTCAACTCAGAGCCTTCTGTATTAACTCTTATACAAGCCTTCTAGTTGGAAACAACCCTTCCTAATAGGTTAGGTACTCAAGACACAACTGTCTATGACTATAGTAATCTACTATTTGATAAATCCAAAGACTCTGGCTTCTGGGATAAGAATTCACTATTTAACAAAAACTGCTGGGAAAACTGGAAAATAGTGCGGCAGAAACTAAGCAGAGACCAACATCTTACACCCTATACGAGGATAAAGTCAAAATGAGTACAGGATTTAGATATAAAGACTGATATTATAAGCAAACTAAGTGAGCAAGGAATAGTATACCTGTCAGATCCATGGCGAAGGGAAGAATTTATGACCAAACGAGATAGAGAATATTACGAAATGCAAAATGGATGATTTTGATTACATTAAATTGAAAAGTTTTTGCACAAAGCCAATGCAACCAAGATTAGGGGAAGCAGAAATCTGGGAAATAATTTTCATAGCCAATGTCTCTGACAAAGTTTTCATTGCTAAAATATATAGAGAACCGAGTTGAATTTATAAGAATACAAGTCATTCCCCAATTGATAAATGGTCAAAGGATATGAACAGGCAGTTTTCAGAGGAAGAAATTAAAGCAATCTATAGTCATATAAAAAAATGCTCTAAATCATTATTGATTAGAGAAATGCAAATCAAAATGACTCTGAGGTACCACATCACACCTATCAGATTGGCTAACATGGCAACACAGGAAAATGATCAATGTTGGAGAAGATGTGGGAAAATTGGAACACTAATGCATTGTTGGTGGAGTTGTGAAATGATCCAATCATTCCATAGAGCAATTTGGAACTATGCCCAAAGGGCTACAAAATTGTGCATGCCCTCTGACCCAGCAATACCACTTCTAGGGCTATATCCCAAAGACATCATAAAAACGGGAAAAGGACCCTCATGTACAAAATACTTATAGCAGCTCTTTTTGTGGTGGCCAAGAATTGGAAATTGAGGAAGTGCCCACCAATTGGAGAATGGCTGAACAAGTTGTGGTATATGAATGTAATGGAATACTACTGTGCTATAAGAAATGATGAGCAGGCAGACTTCAGAAAAACCTGGAATGAGTTAAATGAATTGATGCTGAGTGAAATGAGCAGAACCAGGAGAACATTGTACACATTGTGCTATGACTGACTTTGATAGACTTAGGCCTTCTCAGCAATGCAAGGATCTAAGACAACTCCAAAAGACTCATGATGGAAAATGCTATCTATATCCAGAGAAAGAACTTTGGAATCTGATTGCAGATGGAAGCACACTATTTGCTCTCCTTTTCTTTTGATTCTTCTTTCTTGTGGTTCCTCCCATTAGTTCTAATTCTTCTTTACATCATGACTAATGTGAAAATATGCTTAATATGAATGCAAAAGTAGAGCCTATGACTTCAGAAAAACCTGGAAAGACTTGTATGGTCTGATGCTGAGTGAAATGAGCAGAACCAGAAGAATGTTGTACACAGTAACAGTCACATTGTGTGATAACTAATATTGATAGACTTAACCTTTCTCAGCAATACAAGGATCTAAGACATCTCCAAAAGTCTCATGATGGGAAATGCTATCCATATCCAAAGAGAGAACTATGGAGTTTGAATATAGATCGAAGCATACTATTTGCTATTTTTTTCTTCTGCTGTGTTTTGTTTCCTCTTTCTGGTGGTTCCTCCTATTGGTTCTAATTCTTACCTACAACATCACTAATGTGAAAACACGTTTAATAGGAATATATATGTATAGACTATATAAGATTGCGAACAGTCTTGGGGAAGGATGTGGGGAGGGAGGGGGAGAAAAATTTAAAACTCAAAAACTTATGGAAGTGATTGTTGATAATTCAAAATAAATTAATTAATTATAAAAAAAAAAGGAAAAAATCCCTTCCTGCCTCACAGCCAACACCAAATGTTTTTTGGCCTTGTCTACAATAATCATACTCTAATTTGAATTAATGTGTTTATATGTCACATATAAACTTATAGCTCTACTTACAGTAGCGCTAGGTTATAAATTCTATGAAGTCAGGCAATTGGTCAACAGGTATATTTATGAAGCACTTACTATGTGCCAGCTATTGCGCTAAGAACTGGAGAGACTAAGAAATACAAAAATGTGGTCCCCACCCTCAAGAAGCTTCACATTCTAATGAGGGAGAGAACATGCAAATAAGATATAATATATAGTGTAAATAGAACATAGTCTCAGAGGAAGGAACCAGCAGTGGGGGGCACTGAGAAAGGCCTTTTGCAGAAGATGAGATCTGAGCTGAGTCTTGAAGAAAGCCAAGAGGGAGAGGCGGGGCATGGGGAAAGAAAGATACAGTGTTCCAGGCAATGGACAGTGGGTTCCATAGCACAGTGTCAGGGGTATCATGTGTGATGAATAGCAAGAATGCCATTGTTTTTGGATCACAGAGTATGTGGAGGAGAGTCAAGTGTGAACAGACTGGAAAGAAAGATAGTAAGGGGTCAGGTGACAAAGGGTTCTGAATGCCAAACAGAGCATTTCACATCTGATCCTGAAAGAGTCAGTGAAGTTTTCTGAATAGGGTGTGACACAGTAATACCTGAACTTAAGGACAGTCATGTTGGCGGCTGAGTTGAGGATGGATTGGAGTAGGGAGAGACTTGAGGGGGGCAGACCGATTAGCCTAGTGCAATAGACCAAGTGTGAGAGGATGAGGGCCTTCACCAAGGTAGTGACCGTTTGAGAGAAAGTAATGTATACAAGAGAAGCCGTGGATGCAGACTGGCTACGTGGGGAGAGTGTCAGTGAGAAGTTGAGGACAACATCAAGCTTGCCCCAGCAGGGCATGAGAGGTACACGGGAAGAGTGCACAATCATAATCTATGCAAAGCATTTTGCAAACTTTAAAACACGTACATAAATGTCAAATTATTATTATTATTATTACACCTATATTGGGATGACTGTCACTCAGTGATCGACAGAAGGGCCAGATACATCCTTGGGGAGGTCTGGGCCTTGGGTGAGATGATGTTGAGGCCCCATGAGAAGGGATGGTCCTGCAGGAAGCACCATCGTCCTGCCGTGGCTCTTAGACACCCCTCCATTTCTCTGGAGTGGGGCCATCTCACACAACATGGCCATGCCTCAATGCAGAAAAGGGCTGACCAGAGCTGACCAGGCTTTTTATAGGCAGGGTCTTGCTCAGGCCCTCTAATTGGCTTCCAAACTCCAATGCGAGAGGCAGGAAGGTGCCAACTAGCTAGGAAGCTCTTTTCATAATAACAAAGGCATTTATTGCACTTTTATAAAAAGGCCAGTTGTGGCAGCTCTATGTTATACAAGCATAGACACTGCAGCTATGATTCAATGGTATAGGGAACTCCTCTACTAAGGCAGGTCAGCACATTCTCTCTTACTTCTAGTGTAGAGCACTGAGAGGTAAAGTGACTTACCAGGGTCACAAAGACAGTATGTCAGAAGTAGTACTTGAACTCATGTCTTATTGGCTTCAAGGCCTATTCTCCATCCACTACTCCATGCTGTTACTCTTTTGGTTCTGTTTCATATTGACAGGAAACTTCTGCCTCCCTTTAAGTCCCACCCACCGGTTCTAATTCTGTTCTACAACAGTGGTCAAGTAGGGCGTGCATACCTTCCAGTATATCAAAGACCATCCACTGGGGCATGCAAAGAAAATATCAGAACTGAGGATAGCAGCACAGTTATTCAACTGATCAATTGACATTTATTAAGAGCCTGTTATATGCCACACACTGTGCTACGGGCTGGATTCAGCATGCTTGGAGCTGCTGCCTCCCCGCCTCTCTCTCTGCCTGCACCCAGGGCAGGCTGGGCTGAGATAGACAGTCAGCCAAGCACACCTTTCTCCAGGCAGAGAGTTAATCACTCGCGCCCAACCTGGCCTTGAGGCTCTCCCCACCCTCCCCATTCCCAGGAGCAACAGCACATACCTTGTTTGTCCCCTTTAATGAGATCCTGGCTGCCTGCCTGGGATCTTCTCTTCCTCCACCCTTGGGAGAACAAAGGAGGCTCAAGCAGGGCCTGGGAAAAGCCACAGCCAGGACTGCAGGAGAAGCACAGGCATAGCAGTGTGAGTAAACAGCAGCTGTGACTGCTAATAGGCTTCAGGATCAAATAACTGAGCACAGAACCCTGATCTGCAGCTCTCCTCCAAGAAAGCCCCAACCACACACCCCTGGATCACTTGGAAACAAATGGAGGACACCCTGTTGTTCAGTTGTGTCCTATGCTTCATGACCCAATGGACCACAGCACAACAATGCTGTCCATGGTATTTTCTTGGTAAAGATACTAGAGTGGTTTGCCATTTTCTTCTCCAGTGGAGTAAGGCAAACAGAGGTTAAATGACTTGACTAGGGTCACACAGTTAGTATCTAAGGCTGAATTTGAACTAAGGTCTTTGTGGGAGCGAGGTAAAGGTTAAATTTCCACAGAGAAAGAGAATAATGCAGAGACTTAAAGAACAATTCCAGGTAGTAGTACACTGTAGGTAAGGGAAGGCTCCAAAAAGACTCCAAATTCGAGATAAGGGTTGAGCCAGCTCAGACCAGTTAGGGTCAACCCGAGGACACCTGAAAAATGTTAGTGCACCTGCTTAATGAACTTCATTACTATTATCTGACACACCCCGAGCCTCATTAATGAGTCATGGGATGTATGACCAAGGGAGGGGGAACATACTTAAGCATATCAAGGGGAAACATGTAAGGAGGGGTGTAACCCACGAAGGGATGGGCCAATCCAGGCCTGGGAGGTTTTGCGCCGAATTTGAATGTATAAAAGCATGCTTGCCCTTGCACTCAGGGCCCATCCCTCCTGAAGAGGGGTGGAGCCCGCTTCTGGCCAGAAATGTCTAAATCCTCTGGATTTTCTCTGTAATAAACTTTCTTGATACTAAATTTTAGGTGTCAAGCGTATTTCTAACAGTCTTCCTGAGTCCAGGCCCAGCGTTCTAACCACTGAGCCATCTAGCTGCCCCTTCATCTAGATGAAGGATATCTACCATCAGAAAACAGGGCCTACCCGAGTATCTTACTATCTGTCCTGCCACTGCCCCTGCCCTCCATACGTAAATCAACCACCCTCTAGATCTGGGACTTGACCTCCAAATACCATGTCTCTCCTCCCTGACAATGGGGATGATGGAAAGTCGCTAACCCAATTCCAATAAAAGTCTTTGCATAAATAGTTGATGGGATAGAAAAACGAGTATTATGATTTATTAAGTAAGTGGAGCCAATAAGGCGCTTCTTCTGTTTGGTTCTCTATCCCTATGAGGCATCTTTTCCAGCTATGACAATCATAAAAACCAAGTATTGAAAAAAAACTGACTTAAAGCCAGACCATCAGATCTGTGTATCACAAAGTGTTAAACCAAGATTTCCAAAAATAATGAAGCATATTCAGTTGCACTGATCTCACAAAATATTTTTTTTACTGAGAACAAAAAGGTTTTTTGTACTAGTAATAAAAATGGTTCCATTTTCATTTCCTTTAAAATGTTTATTTTTGTATATGCTTCATAATATGTATAATATGTTAGTCATCAGTACATGTATGTAATTTATAAACTGGAGATGCTCAATTTTTTTTTTTTCCACTGAGGGGGTGGTATGATCAAAAAAAGTCTGGAGACACCATTTTACAAGCCAGATCTTCAAACACTTAAAAGCAAATAAGAGTTTTTCTCCAAGTCTCTTATTACTTTCACTTTTAAAAACCAAGGACCTGAGACAGAACAAGGTTAAGCATCTACACATTTATCTCACAGTCAGTAAGACTAGCCCCCAGCTCTCTGGACCCCAGTTCTAGACCCTACACCTCAGTTCTCCAGACTTCATCCCCCAGAATATACTAATATACATATTCTATGGATCATTAAAATTGTTCCTTATCACCCTATGGTGCATTGAACCAAATTCAACATGAGTCTGAACAATAAAATCTACATATCTTCTCCTGGAATGGACTGCTCTGCAAAGGAACCAACAAGCCTCTAAAATCTGAGAGCTTCTCAGCCTCTGTAATTTGTAGGGGAGCATCACAGCCATTGAGAGCAGTGCTGTCAAACTCAAATAGAAACAGATCCCTGCCAGCCACATATTGACTTAGAAAACCACAAATTAACATAACCTATGGTTTTCTGGTTTTGTTTTTTTGTTTTTTGCTAGGCAATGAGGTTTAGTGAGTTGGCCAGGGTCACACAGCTTGTAAGTGTCAAGCATCTGAGGTTGAATTTGAACTCAAGTCCTCCTGACTCCAGGGCTGGTGCTCTATTCACTGTGCCACCTAGCTGCCCCAATATTACCTATGTCGTACTATATTTTTATTTATTAAACATTCCCCAGTTATACTTTAATCTGGTTCACTTGAAGCCAGTGGGCTCTGTGTTGTAACATACCTTTGATAGCAAAACTAAGAGTAACGGGTGGAAACTACTAAGAGGAGAATCTAGATTTACCAAAGGGAAGACTTTCCATCAGTGGTGCTAACCAGTGAATTCGCTGGTATAGGAAAATTTCTCTACCAATGTGGAACAGAAATTGTTCCTCAGTTTACCTCTTAAAGAGTTGTCTAAGGCAGTGTTTCTTAAACTGTGGGTTGTGACCTCATGAGGTTGCCATGAGGTACACAAGGTCACCCAACCAGAAGGTGTCAGAGGCTAGACTTAAACCTAGGTGTTCCTGACTCTGAGGCTGGCTTTCTATCCACAACACAGGGCAACTCACTAATGATTAAGCTAGCTAAAAGTAGAGTAGGAGGTCATCAGTTAAAGGCTAGATGACCACTTCTCAGGCATGCTCTGGAAGGGACTTTTGCTTAGAGGTAATTGAACTAGATGGAAAAGGAAGGAATAAGCATGTGTGGGTATAAATAAATATATGAGCTCCTTCCTCATATGTTATAGTCATCCCTTGACATTCTCAGGTTTCACATTTACAGTTTTGGTTATTCTCAGGCTGGCCATCAATACATAAATGAAAATTTTTGGAGATCTGCCACATACTGCAGAAAATTGCAGATGACACACATTTGTAAAGAAAACTTTTAAAAAATTTAGTAAGTCACAAATGCATAAATACTATATGCTATTAATGTTTTTTAATCATTTACTACCATAAGTATCCATACATAAATTAACAATTAAATTTTGTTCAAGTTTCAGTGTGCTGAAGAACTACAGGCTACTTAGTCTCTTTGGAAACGCCACCTCTTTGTTTCTCTACCATCCAGACTCAGTCATGTGATTTTCTCCCATAGTGATCTTTGCATCTTGCTGGTAGAAGGAAATCTGTGAAGCAGTTGCTGCAGCTCCATGCTAATCTCTCATGTAGAAACTGCAACTTTTTTTATGGCTGCAGTGTGTTTTACTTGTTTTTTTTAAAATGTGTTAAATAAATATGATCAGAATTATTAAAAATAAAAGTTTGGGGTGAGCTGGAGTTATTTACAGTTTTTCACATTCTCAGGGGTTCTGGGCCCTTAACCTCTGTGAATGTTGAGGGATGACTGTGTCTGTGTGTCACACATATATATACATATATATTACATATATGTATACAAACACATTGCCTACTATGTGCTAGGAGGTTTACAACTATTACTTTATTTGATCCTCACAACAAGCTGGGAAGTAGGTGCTATTATTATCCCCATTTTACAGGTGAGGAAACTGAGGCAAACATGTTAATTGATTGCCCCGGGGTCACACAGCTAATAAGTATCTAAGGCCACATTTGAACTCAGGTCTTCTTGATTCCAGGACCAGCAATCTATTCATTGCACCGCCAGCCACCTCAGTTACCTTGGCTACATAGCCTGTGATATCTCCTGTGAGTCTGGGATTTTACCTTTCTAACTGGTCTCCCTTCCAAGTCTCTCCCCACAGATGCCAAAGTTTTCCTTAAATCCAGATCTGACCACATCACTCTTCTACTCAACAAACCACAGTGACTTTCTATTGGCTCACAAACAAAATATAAACTCCTCAATTTAGCTCTTGAAGTTGGAACACTCTGGCTTCCATTTAGCATTCTATGCTAATACAAGAACAACTGTTGAGGTAATCTGCAGTTGGGGTTTTCTCTCTTAATCTGTGAGGACACATGTATTACTAGAACTCTCTCAGGAAACTCCCTGTCACTGAGATTTATAGCTCTCTGGACAACTAGTTGTCTTGTTTTAAGAACTCATGTTATTAGGGAAGGAAAAAAAAATAAAAACTATTTTCTTTGGAACATTCCACATGATCATGCAGCATGGATGAATCACTGGACACAAATTCAGTGCAGAACTGTTACTGATGGAGAATTCAGAACTATATGAATTATTATATAGAAGACTTTTTTTAAAATCACAAGATTTAATAAAGGGACTGGAATTCCATTCTCTTGTATTTTGGGGGAAAGTAGAAGTGGACAAAAAGATTTCAACCAGACAAAAAAGTTTCAGCCTAAACCAGAAGTCTAAACAAAACTAATTGAGAAAACATGAAAGGTTTTTTGTTTTATTTTTCTTTGAGGAAAATGCTAGTTTTAGCCAAAAAGTTTATATATTTACCTGATTAATTCTCTTGGGCACAGCATATTGATGATATGAAGGGAACTGGACTCATGACTGCTAAAGCTGCCTACCAGTCCAGATGAAAGTTATTTGTCCTGTCAGAAAAACAGAGATTTAAAACATATACCATCAATCTTGGTGACATTATATTTTTTAGATAATGGATCCTGAGAGTCATTTGGTCTCCAAAATTGTTCATATCTACATTAGGGGAATTATTCATTGAGCATAGGAACCATTCCCTTCTCGCTCTAATCCCTGTATAATGCACCTCTTTCATAAAACACCTGTTGAACACTGGCATTTATTCTTAGGACTACTTTAAGTACAGCCCAAAGCCAAACTTTTCCTTCAGTTATTTTAAACTTTATTTTCCTCTTATGTTTCTGTATTTCATGTCAGGATATCTTACAAAGGAAGTTACCTTTCTCGGTTCATCTGTGATTTAATATACTAAGTAGTTGTGAGCTTTGTTTCAGCTGAGGCTTCATTACTTAATGTACAGGTCAAATTTTTAATTATTTTAAGTTTTACTTACTCTAATTTTAAAATTTGTGCCCCTACCCTGAATCCTTGGCTTCCACCATTAAATATATTCAATAAGCTAAAAAACATCCAGAAGAGAGTGGTCAGGAATGGGGAAGATTACAAATTCATGCCACATGAGAAATGGTTGAATGGAACTCAAGATATTTGACTTGGAGAAAAGAATATTAAGGGCATATCTGATCATTGCTTTCAAATATTTAAAAGCTATCATATGGAGGAGGGATCAGACTTATTCTGCTTAGCCTTGGAGAGCAGAACAAGGAACAATGGGCAAAATCTGCAAATAGATACATTCAGGCTTAACAGGCAGAACTTTAATGATTAGAGCCACCTAAGAATGGGGCTACCATAGGAAGTAGGTCTACCACTCACTGGAAGATCTTTAAGCAAGGGGTCACACCCCCCTTGTCTGGTATACAAACAAGGGATTCTTGATCAAGTACGAGTTGGGCTAGATGGCCTCTGAGGTCTCAGATTCTGTAATTGCTGATCAAAAATATTGAAATAAAGACACTAAGACATCACCTCAAGAAGACAAAGAACCACTGCACAATTGATTTGAGTATTTATTAAGCACCTACTATATGCAGGCTCTGAGCTAGGCACAGAAGATAAAAGTACAAATAACGAAACAATCCCTAACCTGCAAGGAGCTGTGATACAATACTCGTGAGAAGATTTTTTTCCCTATTATTCTATACTCCATTTCTTAAGATTGTTAACATGTTTGAAATTCTGGCTTTATTGAATTTTATTAATCAAATATGAATGCACAAAGATAATCAAGTTGTATCAAAGACAAACCACTGTAAACTGTACACCCTGTGATGTTTCTGCGATGATATTCAATAAATCTTGTTATGATCAATATTAGAAGACTACACAGTCCAATCTTTGCTATAAGCTGTCTTGAATATCAGACAACATTTCTGATTATCTATAAAGGAGAAAAAAAATCAGTTAAGTATGATAAGTTTAGGACTTTTCTGTCCCAGAGAGTCATAATTAATACAATATAAGCAAACCCTGACATACTCATGATTCAGTCACTCACCCATTTATAATTTGAAAGAAAATTAGTTTCATTAAGTTTAGCAAAAGTCTGTCACAGACTGTTTTGAGGCCTGTGAAACGATGACAGGTGCAATCCATTTCAAAGCATCTGGCTTGTGGTTTCTGTTACTCTTGCTTACGATATGTTTAAGGATATGTTTTATTTCTGAGGATTTTGGAATAGCAAGTGCTATCCTTCCTCACTCTAGGGAGTTTAAGTGAATTGATATTGTTTGTTATACAATACTTGCTTCAATATACATTTATACTTAGCTATAATAGCTAACATACAGCCCTTTAAAAGTTGCAAAGTACATTACATATATTTCTCACCAGATCCCTGCAAGAGCCTTGTGACATAGGTACTACTGTTATCCCCATTTTACAAATAAAGAAACTGAGGCTGAGAGAGGTTAAATGACTTACACAACTATTAAGAGTTTGAGGCAGAATTTGAATATAGGTCTTTCTGACTCCTGTCTCCTAGCTTTTCTTCCTTTGATGGGATGTGCATTAGGAGGTTATTTCATCTCTCCAAGGGAAAAAGAGAAGTCAACCCAAAATCCACCCAATTATACTTGCCAGATAAACTCTGGGAAGATACAGATTGGCTAGTATTGCGTGTTAACTGTTCTCTCTTTTGCTTTCATTCCAAAAAACCAATTGAAAAGGTTTCCCCTCTTTTCACAATAACTTCATAGATAAATGTCTCTCTGGGTCTAAATGGCCTCATAGCAGCTCGCATCATTGATAAGACCTTCTATACCCTGCCTAGTTAGCTAACCCTTTAGCAAAATGGGGAACATTTCACTCTCATACTTTTGATCACCTCAACCAATTACTGTTCTCAGATCACAAAGTGTAGATAATGTTGTATTCCCCACCAATCACCATCGTGGAATCTCTAAAAGGGTGCTAATGATGGGGTGCTTGGGTGCTTGTGCTTGTACTTGGACCCCAATTTCTCCCTAGCCTCAGAAACACTGCCTCTGACAACCACTCCCCAGCCCAAAGACACTGTGCCTAGCAATTGCTCATGCATGGGCCCCAGCACGACCCTTATCCCTCTCCCTGGTGCAGCTACACAAAGTTGGGTGAGAGAGTGCTGGGCTGCTCAGGCCCCAGCCCTCAGATCATGTCTCTGGAAGCCTCCCAATTCCTTAGTAAGTTCCTGTCTTGTGAGAAAGCTTTCCCTTGCTGCAGAGCATTCTCTCATCAAGACAGAGGGAGAGGGGTGATTTGCCCAGCCCAAGGAGTTTTGTCCTTGGCTGGCCCAAGGACTCTTCCTCCTGCCAGACTCCCAAGATCCATACCTCTGCCATCTCCCTCCCTGTCCGGTATACTCCCTGTACTATCTCATCCATAGCTCCCAAAGACACCTGGACCTTTAAATTACCTCATCAGTGTCCCTGGCATTCCTTTCCCATGCCCTTTTCCATATAAACCTTAGCTCCATCCTCAGTCTCTTGCAGGTTCCTTAAGAATCCTTGCCCGCTGAAAAGGGTAACAATAAATCTTTGCCACCTTGACTTAAAGAATACTTGAGTCTGTGAATTCATTCCAGACGACCCCCGTCTTGTACTTCAGTCTTTGAGGGGTCTCAACCTCTCAGACCACAACACTAAGAACTTGCTGAAGAAAAGCATAGGCCAATCTCTGCCCTCAGGGAGTTTATAGTCTAATGAGAGAAGGCATTATAGTTCAATCATTTTTCAGTCCTATCTCACTCCATTTGAAGTTTTCCTCGGAAAAGACACTGGGGTAGTTTGCCATTTCCTTCTTCAGCTTGAGGCCAGATCTGAACTAAGAAAGATGAGTCTTCCTGACCCCTGGCCAGCCACTCTATCCAATGCAGCACCTAACTGCCGAAAGACACTGAAGTGGTTTGCTGTTTCCTACTCCAGTGGATTAAGGCAAACAGAGGTTAAGTGATTTATTCAGGGTCACACAGCTAAATATGAACTCAGAAAGAGGAGTCTAGACAACATATAAAAGGAAGCTGAAAAGGGGAGGTGAGATAACAGCACAGTCAGGGGAATGATGAAGTCCTGCAGCCAGGGTGGGAAACGATCTGAAGAGATACAGAGTTGATTTCATCTTGAATTTCTGGAGATCAGTAGGTCCAGAAGAACAACTGGGGGGGAAATAATGAGGTGAATGTTGGGAGTGCCGTTCTGGGGAAATTAGCAGCAGCAAAAGAGATTTTTAAAAAATGCAATGATAAAACATCTTCCATGTATTAGATTTTAGATTGTGAGCTCCATGAAGATAGACAGGAAATACGAATTTAATCTTTATATTTAATAGCACTATGCATGCATGGACTTAAAAGTTTGTTGACCTTGTGGTTAAAAATATCAACACAAAAATATGATAGACTTTTGTCAAAAACACCCTATTGCATATAGGTCTGCTGTTCAATTCCTTTTTTCCTTCATATTTATTAGTGGATTTGTGTCTACTTCAAAAGGGGGAATCCAGGAGGGCAAAGGACATGCTTTTTCTTTAAAAACAAATCAAAGACAAAAAAAAAAAAAACCAAACCGGTTTCTAAGCATTTCTTAGAAAGCTGACTCCCATCTACTTTTCCATTTTTCTATTTTCTTCCCTTCAATTCTATGTGATAACCAAACTAGACTACTGGTCATTTCCCATCCTGCATCGGAACATGTCATCCTCTTATGCCTGGACTGGACTGAAAATCCTATCTAATGAAATCTCTCCCTATCAAAGCACAGCTGAAGGGCTTCAGGACACTTCCTGTATGAAGGGCCTGCATCTAAGCTCATCTTTCTTCCCACCCTTACACGTCTTAGAGCTTGACTTCCCCTATGAACTTTTATTATTCTTATAGCTGAGTTTTATAGTGTACTTTAAAATTTGCAAATCCCTCTTAATTCTAATACCTTTTTCTCTGCTGATTATCTCCAATTTAGCCTGTCTATAGCTTGTTTGTATAATGTTTACATGCTGTCTCCTCCTTTAGAGCATGAGCTCCTTGAGATCAGGTGTTGAAATAAATCTTTGCCTTAGCGGATGAGACCAAAACTCAGGAAATAAGACAAAGGAGTTTATTGTAGCAACCCAAGGAAAAAGTTAAGCATAGCCTAGTAAGGAGTTTCAAACCATGCACTCTGCTTTTATGAATAAGTTTTGCAATAAAAGAAATACAATCCTGCCATCTCAGCTCCTCCCATATTACCTTACCATAGGAAGAGGAGATTGGTGATATGCCCTTTCCTACAAGCTATCTCAAAGTCTAAACAAGGTTTTAAAATGGAGTCCCTTAAACGACTCAGCACAAATTTCAATGGACTGTCTTTTACCTATATTTGTATCCCTAGCACTTAGTACAGTGTCTACCACACAACAGGCACTGAAATGTTTCTTAACTGGCTGACCCAGGTTCTCTGGCTCTAAGTCCAGTACTCATTCCTACCCTATTTCTCAGCATTTGTTTCCTCATTCAGTTGCTCTAAATATCTCTCAGTCTCTTCCAACTTAACATCCTATGAGCCAGTGACATTTAAGAAAATAATCCTTACAGAATGTTTGTGCTAGTGGAAGGCGTAATATAAAACACTGGACTATCAATCAGAGTATCTGGGTTCCAATCTTGGCTCTGGGTATTTAAGTATCTTGGTGGTGAAAACGATAAAGCCAGGCTCATTGTTCCCAAGAGTTTTTCAATTCAACAAGAATTAGTAGATAAAATTTTCCCCATAAACCTCTGAAATACAAGTTTAAAGTGCCATGCAAATTTAGGCTTAAATTCTTAACAAAGGCGGGTCTTAGTTTACAAAAAGGAAACAGTGCAATTCCACCAAAGAAATTCACTGGTTGGAAAGGTAGGACTCAAAAAATGTTCAAAAGTCTATTTGAATGCAAGCCCTATTGGGTTGAGAAGAGAGAAAGGAGCTAGGACTTCCTGGAATTATCAAGGGGCAGTCTTACTCACTCTACCAGGGGCGTTGGAGACGTAAAAAAAGGGCTCTGGGTTTTTAAGGGCTATAGTTCAGAGAGGGTGTTGGGATAAGTGAATTTCAGGCTTAACTGTGTTACTCTCATTCGTTTACATAAGGAGCTAGGATCTGCAAAATCAAGCTAAGATATTAAACTAAGGTATTAACTGATTAGTCTGCAAATTCCAGCTTGAGATGTCAGATATAGCCCAGGTATTTCACTGACTAGTTTTCAGTTTTACCTGATATAGATCTTCTCCTGAATTCTGTAAAATTCCATTGTATTCATTCTGCCTATGTAACCAAAACCTATACGATACAGCTTAAAACTGCTGCTCACTGACTCCTTGATTTTTGTATAATGTGGGTCAAGTTCTGAGAGTAATAAACCGTTTCTCCATATTTCTGCATAATTAACTTGTAGCAGTATCTTGGCAGTTAATTAAGCCCAGACAATTTCTGTCACATGGTTTCAGGGGCAGGAGGGCAGGAAGTTGGTGGTGAATTTCCACACCTCTAATTGGAAACCCTCACAAGAGCCCACTATCACTGGGCAAACAGACATACTTACACAGAGGTGCATTTATTATCATACATAAAACTACAAAAACAGGATGGCTAAAGATTCCCACCCTCAACCCTTCCCCCTCCCCCAATTTCTTGATCTGTAAAATGAAGGAATTAATTGGGTCAGACCATTTCTAAAAATCCCAGTTGTTTGGCTAGGTGTGGCCTTAAGCCTTCCTGTCTCTCAAACGCAGATCGGACAAAACGAACTGCAGGCATCCAAGAAAGAGATCTGGGTCCCCTTTCCAGGCCTTACGAAGCTGAAGTCTTCCTACTTTACCGCCTTCCTTCAAATCCAGCTTAAACCCCACCTTCTGCAAGAAGCCTTTTGCAATCCCTCAATTTTAGAGCCTTCCTGTCCTCCCTCTGCTGATTATTTCGAATTTATCCTGTCTATAGCTTGTTTGTATATAGTTACTTCTATGTTGTTTCCCCCATTAGTCTGTGAGCACCTCGAGGGCTGGAACTATCTTTTAACTTTTTGGGGGGAGGGTATCTCCAGCTCTTAACACTGGGCCTGAAACATAGTAGACGGTGACCAACTAGAAAAGACGGCAGCAAGTCCATGCAGCCTGTGCCACACCTGCCCTGCAGCGCTGGGAATTCAGCTCAGGGGCTCAGGTTAATCCAGGGCTGCTTGGCACGGCTCGTAAAGGGTCCCCTTAGAGAAAACTAGCCGACTTGCCCCGAGAGAAGAGCCAGGGCCCTTGCCCCCACTGTTCAGATCAGACTGCTCAATGCCCATCTCCATCTCCGCTTCCCTTTCAGGATCCACGGTTACCAAAGCACGTTCCGCCCATTAGCTCAGCCTGGGCACCAAGCACAGTCTTCTGCCTTCCAGATGCCGGACCCCCTCCCTTTCGGGTCTGATCCTACTGCTCTCCGGTCGGATCGTTCTTCCCCCATGGGGGAGGGGTCCTATTCCTGCCTACCCGTCCTCCCAGTCTGATCCTTCCCCCTCCCACACATGGAGCCAGATCCTCGCCCCCTCTCTCCCTGCAGGCTTAAGGGTCAAGGTCGGAAAGCCCAGAAGCCCAGGGCGGGAGGGGGAGCTCCCGCTGCTGCAAGGAGCCACTGCTGCTGGGAGCTGGGGAATGGGAAAGTGGGGGCGGGGGCTGGCGTGAAGGCTAAGAGAGAAGGAGGTGAGGGGACGCGAGGGATGCAGTATTCCTACCTGGGCAGGAAGGAGAAGAGCCGGGACACGCCCTGCCCCGGAACGCTCATTCCACTCCTTTGCAGCCCAAGGGTCGGGTCGTCCACGCCGGCCGCAGGCTCCAGCTGCCGGCTCCCATCCTCTCCCCTGCCGCCCGGGCCCCGCGCCAGCCTGCGGGCCGACAGGAAAGGGAGAAAAGCGAGGTGAGGGAGGGGCGAACGGTAAAACCGGGTCACGTGAGCCGGGCCAGTTTGCTGGCTGCTCCAGGCGTGGGCCAGACTTTCTTTTCTTTTTAATTATTTTTATTTATTTCGTTAAATATTTCCTAATCACATGTAAAATTTTTTTAACAATAATTATTTAGAATTTTGAGTTCCAAATTCTCCGCCTCCTTCTCGCCCTGCCCTGCTTCTTGAGAAGGCAAGAAATTTGATGTCCATTATACATGTGAAATCATGAGAAACATATTTACATATTAGCCATGTTGCAAAAGAAAACAATAAATATAAAGTTTTTAAAAAGTATGCTTCAATCTGTATTCAGAGTTCATTCCTTGTCTCTCTGGAGGTGCATAGTATTTTTATCATGTTGTTCAGTTGTTTTAGTCCTGTCCCACTCTTTGGGACCCCATTTAGGGTTTTCTTGGCAAAGATGAGGAACTGAGGCAAAAAGGATTAAATAAGTTGCGCAGGGTCACACAACTAATAAGTGTCTGAGGCTGTATTTGAACTCAGGAAGCCAAGTGGGGCATTCTATCCACTGCGCCACCTAACTGTCCCATTTCATCACAGGTCTTTTGGAATTGTCTTGGATCCCTATCTTGTTTAGAGCAGCTAAGTCTTTCACAGTTGATCATGCTTACAATATTGCTGTTACCGTGTACAATGTTCTCTCACTTCACTTTGTTTAAGTTCATATAAGTTTTCTCAGATTCTTCTGAAACCATCCTGCTTGTCATTTCTTATGGCACAATAATATTCCATCACAATCATATCCTATAACTTGTTCAGCCATTCTCCAATTGATGGTTATCCTCCTAATATTTTCAACTGGATGCAAACTGGCCTCTAATCTGTTGGTTGGTAGAGCCAAGGCTAGAGACAGTAGAGTCAGGACACAAAACAGAAGCTTAATTAATTTCAGATTGAGGAAAATGACATATGCATAGAGAAGGCCCCCCCTCTCCCCCTCCCCCAGCTAGACTAAAACCAGGTCTTGTATAGATCCTTGGCTGGACCATGACGCAATCATTTTTAGGTCCTGAGTTACTGTTGCCATGGGCTTTGGGGGAACAGTATTGTCTCAAGTCTTGGGGGTCTTGCCTACCCTGTGGGGCACAGAACCAGAGTTCTGTCACAGTAACAGGAGTATAGTACCTGTCAGTGACAAGGAACAGGGATTGTGAATATGTGATGAATGACCCTGGGAAATAAGGGGAGCTAAATCCCTCAGTTAATACCTGGTGCTGGTCCAAGTAATATACTTTGCCAGAGGGTGATATCATCCTGAGCACAGAGCTGAAGCTCAGGATACAGCCTGCTTGCTGGGCCTTAGCTCTGGGAAACAGGGTACTTCAAAATATTTTGATATATCCCCTTTTTGACCAAAGGGAGGGGGTATCTGAAAAAACCTCTACCCTTATGGCCAAATAAGGAGAGGCATTTTTAAGACAAGATACCATGGGATATTGTCCAAGGGGTTAGTTCCTTAAAGGGACCTATCAGAGAAGTAGGTCCAAACCGTTGTTTGAAAGGGGGATGGGGCCCATCAGGGCTTTGGTCCTTGGGTACATAACAAAAGGGTAGAGAGGGGAAAAAAAAGCTAAGACAGTAGACTCAGTCTTCCTTCGGAATCTTGGGAGAGCTGTCTCATCTGGATGTGGGCTGCTTCTGTGTCCATCCACTTGGTTGCAAGGGCTTGCTTCAGATGATCCAGGATTGAACAATGCAATAAAGTTTTTCTCACAATTAGTATTGTATTTATAAAACTTCTTGATTATAGAAATTTGCTACAAAAGGAAAAAGAGGGATATAATTATATTATAACAGAGTGAAAAACTCCCTTAGCTCTGTTGGGAAAAAATTCCCTTAGCTTTATTTGATTACAGGCATGAGTCATATCTAACAGCCAATCATGCAGCCACAGAGTGTCAAAAGGCAAGGCTTGGGATTAACCAGGTGGGGAATTTTTCTTTTCAGCAAGGAAATAGCACAATGGGGAAATAGAGTCGGGATGATCCTACTGAACCAGGCTTCATGCTAGGTTATCCTCACAATCTTTCCCAGGCACAAACATCTGCCTTTAAGCAGTTCTCAGACTTCCACACATGCCATTTTCTACTATTGGCCTTATGACAATTCAGTTAACTATCCCAGTAATCAAAGCTCAAAACAACAGTAAATTTACAATCCCAGGAATTTTTACCTAAAAGAGCAAAATTTCACTAGCCACAACTTAGAGCTTGAATATCTTTCCTAATGTTTCCCTAACAGTTAACATTTCATTAATTCTTTACTTATAAAACTACCCATATTCTGGGACTTTGTGTGTTTCGATTCTTATTTAAAAAAATTAAAGTTTGGTCACTATCCAAACACTGGAAGAAAAGTGCAGATTTTTTAAAAATTCCAAATTGCTTTTGAAGAGGTGATTTAATAAGTGTAATGGCTAATTTCTACATCACACTTTACAAAAGGCTTTTATGACAGCCACCCTGCAAATATTACTCGTGTTTTAAATTTAATCGCCAGACAGCACTGATAGATACTGTTGACTTCCTTACTCACCCTAGAAGTTTGTATATTTCCTGCTGAGTGGAAGTGTTCATGTTTAGTGAGTGCTATGCTCTATGGTGATCAGAAAATCTGAGACTTCCTATCCTTCATCTTCAACTCTTGCTCCAGGTGGTGGTTCACATGTAAAATCTATCCATTAGAACTTAATTCACTGCCCCTGCTTTCTTTTGGGCATTCTGATTTCAGTGATCCCTAGTCAGTGACCATAGCATAATGGAGTTGGTTTCTACCATATATCCTATCACATGCTAGAATGCTATACATTCCATTTGAATTGATTATGAATTTATAAGATTATGAAATGGGGGCAGGTACAACTCAGTTCTTTGGGTACTTATTGAGGAAGACCACAATTGGTTGTGGAAAATGGCAGCATTCACACTTTAAACACAGAGGATATGGGTGCAAAAAGCCCATAAAGACAGAGACAAGTATCAAAATATGGGCAGGGATACAGAGGCAGACAGTGGTATAGGAACAAGAGATGGGATGGTGAAGGCAGGTAGCTTGGGAAAGAGGATGGGCAGGGGGAAAGGCAGAGAATATCAGTCATGTAACCATGGATTAGAGTTGGGAGCACTAGGTAGCATGGCCCTGATGGAAGAGTATAGGGGATTGAGTGTATGTTGGACAAGTAAACACACCTACTGCGCCATTTCTTAGGAAGGAGACACAAGAGAGCTTCTAGCATCTCTCTTACTAGCAGGTTTGCTTTTGATCCTGTCAGACAGGAAGACAGGAATGGAATCATAATAAGGGGTTAAATAAGCCTTCTTTATTCAAGTCTAGTCTTCTCAAAGGGAGTTTGCTGATAATGGGAATACCAGCTCCTACAGTATTCCCTAACAATCCTTCTTGCAGGGGCCAGGGTGAATGGGGGGGGCAACTACTCCTCATCTCAATGGGGTCAATTGAGACCAGCACCACTTGTGCACTCCCCTGAATCCCCTCAAGCCTCAATGGGGACCGGTTGAAGCAAACACACAGATTCCCCCTCCCCAGCCTTGATGGGGGCCGATCAAGGCACACATAGCATTCAGCCTGCACATTCACCCTTGAGGGCATCCCCAGTCGCTGACCAGTGACCACTTGCTTTATAGGGCAACAGACAAAGAAGGCACATTGCCAGCAATAGCCTCACAATTCTACATCACTTCATCCCTATATCTACCGTCTGGCTGTGCAGTAGAAACTGTTTTGAACCTTGATTGTGAGAACTCGTATCTAACACCTGGGAAGTAGAGATTGTTATGACTATGGATTCTGGGAAGAAAACTTTAAGAAAGAATAACAAAAAATTCACTTTCACACACTAAAATTCACCTTACAGTATAGGACTTTGAGGTCTCATTTTTATATGATTTTTTTTTGGGGGGGAAATAGACCAACTCCTATCTACGCCACATAGGGGTTAGTTAATCAACATATCCAAATCATCTCAAAGTTATGGGTAAAACTGCAAAGGTATCAGTACTTTTTGATGTTGTACTACTCTAGAGCTGTGGAAGTCTGGAATTTGTCTGGAATTTACATATCATAGGACCAGAAACCTTGACAAGCAGCACCTAGATGGCTCCTGCTGATTGATCACATATTACCAGGATGTGAATATCAGTTAATATGTGATACAATTTGTAAATGATCCTCCTTTGATCTTTGGGATGATTTATACATGACTTCCAGGTTCCCCTTAGCAATCCTATTTTACAATATAATTTATATATATATATATTTTATACTGGCTACTTATAAACCTACTTACTATACTGACTGGATTCTGGGGGGGGGGATAGAGGGATGGGAAGGGGGGTGGGGAGGGGTGGTCAAGGAGACCAGAGCAAACATACATTTTTAACCCATCAGTTTTGCTCTTAATAAAGACTCAATATGTAAGCAGTACTGAATAGCCAGATAACACAACATATAACAATAAATATCTATCTACCAAGTAGCTGAGAGCTCATCACTCTCCTAACCTGGGAAGTCTCCCTTTGTCCCCCAGCCAGTTCTAGGCAGTGTAGTTTGAGTCCTCCCTTCTGTATGAAAAGGAGAGTTAACACACACAATGACAGAATGACAGAATTTGAAAGTTGGAAGGGACCTCAGTGGGCCATCTAGTTCAACTCGCAGATGAAAGAAATCTCTGCTAAAATAGACCCAACAAGTGGCCATTCAGCTTCTACGTGAAGACCTCCAAGGAGGGGGGGCCCAGCACTTCTTAAGGGAGTCCGTTCTATTCTAGGACAGCTCATTGTGAGGAAGTTTTTCTTGGCATCAAGTCTAAATTTACCTCTTTGCAATTTCTACTTATTGTTCCTGGTTTTATCCTCTGGGATAGAAAAGAACAAGTCTGATCCTTTCTCTGCCCTTCAAACACTTGAAGACAGCTATAATGTCCCCTGTAAGTTTTCTCTTCTACAAGCTAAAATCCCAACTTTGTTCTATAGATTTTCTTATGGGAGGGTCTCCAGTCTGTTCACCATCCTGTTTTCCCTTTTCTGGTTGCAGTACTGTTCATCAGTACCTTCCTAAAATGAGGTCCTTAGAACTGAACACATGACCTCCTTCTCCGGGTTTCATGTGGCTTCTTCTCTTCCCCACAGTTCTTTAGGATGTGAGGGGCTATCTTGTCAATCTAAATCAGGCTCTCTCCCAGTCTCAATTTCTGGGGAAAATCTCCCCAAGAGATTGAGGAGGGGAACTGTGGGAGACCTCCGCCTAAAACCATTTTGATCTTGGGGATGGTTGGATTAGGTACGGCCAAGGCAGTGTTACTAATGCCTCCATTTCCTCATTTCCTATTCCACTTGAAATACTTTTGTAATCACTAACACTCTGGTTTCCAAACCCACCACTCAACTGAAACTGACTCTCTAATGTTCTTTTAACTGTTAAGTTCATTTATCTTAGTCCTAATTCTACTTGACATCTGTGCAGTGTTTGACACTGCTGGCTACATGTTTCTTCTGGATGCTCTTTCCTCGTTTAGCTTCTGAAATTCTGTTCTCTCTTGGTTCTTCTGCTTTTTTCCTATGTAATTGTTATTTTTGAATCTCCTTTGCTATATAATCACCCATGCCCTACCCCCTCACTGTGATTGTTACCTAAGGCTATATCTTTGGCCCTACTATTAACTTGTCTATATGATATGTCTCTTGGTAACCAAATTCATTAGCTCCCGGGCGTTTAAATATAATTTCTACACAGACAACTCCCAGATTTACATATCCAGTTCTCTTCTTTCTCCTGAGTTCTAGTCTTCACACTGCTGCTCTGTCTTCCATCCTCTTTGAGAATGAAGAACAAACAACAACAGCTTTGTCTTTCAGATCACCTAAATATTTACTGGAAGAGAATGAAATATGCCACTTCAGTAAAGAATATTATTTTGTAGGGGAAAGAATAGTGACCATTTATTCATTCAACAGGTAACTATCGAATATCTACTTTGTGGAGAGAATTAGATTTAGTGCAGTAAGGCAGGGGTCTCCAATGTGGGGGCCAGGCCCCACAGAAAGTTATGAAATGACCACACTGGGGTTATGGTTTGATGACAATCAATGGGGTGATAAACTAATCAGAAGATAGTAAGATAAGTTTCATTCCCACTTTTCCCTCCCATAACCACCCCCAGCCAATCTTCCAGTGGGTCACAAAACTTGGTCCCTCAGAGCAGGTACCAGATCCAGATACACACAGCAATGAGCAGGCCAATTTTCACACACACCCTTCTACCCCATTGTCCTTACATCCTTTTCCCCATCAACAGCATATGCTGTGCTCTGGGGACATAGCCAAATGAGAAAGAGTTGCTATATCTCATACCTCTTCCAGCTGAATGAATTTAAATTGCATAATCTTTTCCCTCACCTCCTCTTCTGAACTTCCTTATTTCTGTGGAGGGCACAAACATCCCTCCACTGTCCCAGCTTTTTGACATCCTTTTCCTTGATTCCTCGCTCAGTCAAACTTCTCTCTTCCAATTTACCAATGATCTCTTAATAGCCAAATCTGTTGGATTTTTCTATTCTCACTTTTCATTCTTCTTGAACTATTTGTAGCATTGACACTGTTGACCACTTGTGAGCCACATCTAAATCAGACACAAGGACACTTATAACTTATATAGGCAACATACCACATACCATAACCCTTACACACTTTAAATACAACAGTCCAAAGGCTTTAATATTAAATGGTGTACAGCTAGCATTATAACTCAGTATTGTTTGTCCTTATTTGTTTCTCAATTCAACCTTAATAAATGCTTGTTAACTGATTGCTTTCGAGCCTAGACATTAATATGAAAAGCAACTGTGATGTAATAGAAAGAATTTTGGGTCTACCTGGATTTGAACCTTGGTTCTGATGCTCACTAGCTGTGTGACTTTGGGTAAGTGACAAAGTCATAGGTTCCAAGTTCAAAGGACCCTCAGAAACTATTCAGTTCAACCCATACTTGACTAAGAATCCCCTCTACAACATTTCAGGCCTCTGCTTAGAGACCTTAGGTAAGGGAGAACCCACTATGTCTCAAGAAAATCCATATATTATTATCCCACTTCGGGATAACTCAAATTGTTAGGGTAGCAATCCTCTGGGAACTTGGATCCTCCTTACTGCAATGATAGAGCAGAAAGGCTTCATCCTATGGGTATAGAGTGAGAGAGGAGTTTGCAAAGGAAATGACGGCTTACAACAGAGAGGAAAGTGCCACCAGATGAGATCACAGGATCATACCTAGAAAGAATCTTAGAGGCCATAGACATTATACAGACTGAGGCCCAGAAATGTTAAATGATTTGCCCCGGGTTACACAACTAACAAGTGTCTAAGGTAGGATTTGAATTCAAGTCTTCTGACTCCAAGTCCAGTGACTTAGCTACTTTCTGTCAGTCTAGGTCACTGAAATTGGACTAGGACACTATAGTCACAGTCAGGAAGAAACATCAAGGTGACATGGTAGTGGCAAACTTCTGGCTGTGACCTGCTCCCTAAACAGTAAGGTAGCTGAAGTGAGAAATCTAAGGCCAGTAATAATACAGCAAAGAGAAAAATATTGAGAGTTCTTGATCCTGAAGAATCAATGCCCCATTCTAAGTGTACCCAGGTCCCAAGTTTCCAAGGTTTAACTAAAGACTGGTCCTTCTGGATGTGTGAATATACCAAGTTATACTGTTTATCCTTCTTTGGAGAAGGAACTATAGGGGCTAAGCAAACTGAACTATGATTTCCCTCAAACTCTCAAGTCTAGAGCAGATTGTGTCCTGCCTGGACACTGCCTACAGGGTACAGATGAAAGGTAGATGCTTTATTATGTATTGTTTATTGCTTTTATTGATTCTGTGCCAAGCATAAAATGCTGTGTACAGTATCTCAGCACAGTCATTCTGTTCCTAAGGAGAGGTGACTCCATGATGTGAAAAGTCATATGACTAGGGCTCTGTCAAATATAGCAAGTTCAGGGTGGGATTGGGAAAGAGTGGGACTGGCCAGAGGGGAGAGCTTGGCAGCTGATTTTGGTAGGGTAAATCCCCAAGAAAGGAGGAGTCCATGAGGGGGTGGGGGGCTCGGCTGTATAGGTGTGTCTTGAAGGGCTAGTCTTCTAGGTTACCCGATTCAATGCAGGATTAATGTTTTAGCCTGTGGAGGGGTCTGATGAGATAAAGAAGTGCCTATGCTTGTTTCTAAAGCCCTTAACATTAGTGTATTCAAAATACTTAAAGACATATTCAACTATAAGATAAAGATTATGGTTATTATCAAATTACAGAGACAAATTAATCCAGTTTCTAGACTAGAGTGTAAATTCTCACTTGAGGTCAAAGTTCATTCAAAAAAGGTAAATGGCTTATGTATTCTACTTAAAAGTGCATCAACCACAGTTAATCAGGTGCCAGTTTCTACTGTCTTTAGGAAGCAGCCTTTGTGGTGAGATTTGGGGGTATGGGAGTGGGATTTAACAAATGAATGAATAAAAAAGTATTTATTAATGTCAGGATCCCTGTGCCAAGACCACCCCTCTCTTTTTACTATTAGGACACAGCCTGTTTTCCAGACCTAAGGCCCAGGAAGCAAACTGTGCCCTGAGCTTGACATAACAACAATCCTTTGCACTCACCCTCTGGATGATACTAGCCACAGCAAAATCCCAGAATTGTTTCAGACCAGGATCAGGTGGCCTCTGAGCTTGGACAAGCACCTGTAGTACCCATGTTCTGGTCATGAAGTCCTGCTATGAATCAAACTTGTCTCACTGTTACTGTTATCCCTCCATTGTCAGGGCTCACTGTCTGGCCATAGGTATAAGTAATGAGACTTGTCCACACTAAAGCGGGTCTCCTACTACAGGGGGCCCGGCACATATGTGTCTAGTTTCCCTCCTCCAATGTTATAAAGAAAGCTCTTTGCTTATAACCACTGTTGGCTCTTTGGTTTTATTTTGTTTTATTTTATTTTATTTTTAGAGTTAACTGTGGTTTTGATAACCTGTGTGAGCTCTCTGGTTTTTGTTTTGTTCTGTTTTTGAGTTAACAGCAGTTCCATGGCTGCTGTGGCTCTCTGGTGATTTATTTTGTTTTTCAGAGATGGCAGTTGGACCACTACTTCTGTGAGCTCTCTGGAGTTTTGTTTTTTGTTGTTTAGAGTTCACAGATAGTTGTGTGACCTCTGTGACTCTTTGGTTATTTAGATAGGATTGACATTAAGCAGTATGTGACAAGCACTCTACTAAATACCGAGGAAACAAGAAGAAAAATAAGACCAAGAAACTTATACTGTAATTGGGGGAAAGATAGTAAAAGACAGAGTTCAGTTACAGGGTGAATAGAAAGGCCCAGAAGTCCTCAAGTTGCAGCTAGCATGGATCTCAAAGCCCAGGGTTCTTAGGATTTATCAGCAGATTAGAAGCCCAGTGTTCAGAGGGCACAGAAATAGGGCAAATAGTAAGGTCCAGAGGTTCTTCATCTTACTGGAAGAAATCAGTTTGGTGATTCCCTGCTTACCTAGGTAGTATGTCTGCTTCAAAAAGCAGGGGGTTTGGAAGGGCCTCCCCAACCACCACTGGGAAGGGAGCAGGGATAGACTTTACGTTCTGAGTAGAATGGGATTCCTGGGCATTCTTGAATAGGGGTGGGAATGTTGGGAAGGGATGAGGAATTGCCTGGAAAGTTGGGAGAGAAGAGTAGCCTGACCATCTGATGTCCTTATGGGTTGTCATAAGGCCCTTCTATGGGTAAGGTTGGGGGCAGGGAGGAGGAAGGGGAGGAGAAGGAGGAGGGTGGAGATCTTTGTCCTTTGTCTCTCAATGTCTTCCTGCATCCCAAAAGATATTCGCTGACATAGCTTTCTTCCATAGTCATACTCTGACTTATACCCAAACTCCTTTAAAGAAAATGATTATAGAATGACATAGAAGTTATTTGATCCCATTCCCCTATCCCTTTCCTGAGATCATAAGTTCCTATCATCAAAGTCTGTCAGCTAGGATGATTTAGTGGCAAAGTGGGGAAAAAATATGGATCTAGAGTCATGGAACCTAGGTCTGAATTTTGGCTCTATTGTTAATTACCTATAAGATCTGGGACAAGGTTCTTTACTTCTCTGGGTCTCAGTTTCCTTTTCTATAAAATGAAAGGTATGGCAATAAAAATTATTCAACCTCCAATAAGAGAGACTGAAGGTCCATTGTCCCCTTTAATAAAATGGACCTCAGATCCTCCTCACAATCTGAGATGCCCCTTCCTTCTAGGGCCCTATTTTTACAGGGCTGGATATCTAAGCATTCAAGAACAGCCATACCAAATACAGAATAATTCCATTGGTTGACATGTGATGCGTAGTCTAAAAATAATCTATCAGCAGGGTTATGAGTTGGGTGAAGCAAGGAATATCTTCATTGACTAAGTGGTCATGAGATGGACACCTGCTCATGTTGGACAAGAGAGAATGGTCTGGTAGTACAAAAATAATTTTGGGGAACTTTCTATGTAGTTGAGTCACTTCGGCCACACTGGACTTGGTCACCATGACAAGGAAAAACAAAGGTGGAGGGCTTCTAGTTAGCTCCTTATGATTATGCAAGTGATCTTACCATCTGCAGCTCATAGCTCTGGGGCCAAATATACAGAACTTACAATCACTACCCCTGTCATATCAAATTGACTAATACTGGTGGAATAGAGTAGGAATCCTCAATGAATCAACTTTTTAATTTCTCCCTTCAATCCACAGAAAGATCCCAGTCTTTCTTTGGATTGTTAAAATCTAAATTCATGGAGGGCAATCCTTCATGGGCAATGCAGTAAAGGGGTGGTTAAAATTATCCAACCAATAAGAGAAACCAAGGCAGGGCTCTGAGCCAGTGGCACTTAATTAAGGAGTCCATGGTCCCCTCTAATGAAATGAACCCCACATCTTCCTCATGATCTGAGATGCCCCCTCCTTCCAGGACCCTATTTTTATAGGGCTAGATATCTAAATATTCAAGAACAGCTATACCAAATATAGAATAATTCCATTGGTTGACATGATGCATAGACTAAAAATGGTATGTCAGTAGAGTCACGAGTTGGATGAAGCAAAGAATATTTCCACTGACTAGACGGTTATAAGGTTGTCATAAGATGGACACCTGCTCATGCTGGACAAGAGAGAATGACCTGGAAGCACAAAAATTATTTTTGGGGACTCTCCATGTAGTTGAGTCACCTCCACCACACTGGGTTTGGTCACTATGACAAGGAAAAACGAGGGTGGAGGGCCCTTCCTATGATTATGCAAGTGATCATTTGCAGCTCACATTTCTGGGGCCAGATATTCAGAACTTATAATCACCACCCCTATAGAATTATAATGATCTAATACTGATTGGAATAGAGTAGGGGTCCTCAATGAATCACCTTTCTCAAAGGGTTGGACTTAATGATCTTTAAGTCTCCTTCTAGCTCTAAATCTATGAACCTATGAACTTAACCATTCTCCAAATAGTCATTTTACCTCTCTGAGCTTCAATTTCCTCATGTGTAAAGTGAAGGAGAAAGCAGGATGCTGCTGCTCTCAAATGAGCAGGTAGTTCAGTATCCAAGTTAAAAGGATCTCATTTTAGGAGTGCAAACTCTATTTGTCGTTGTTTAGTCATTTTGGTTGTGTCTGACTCTTCATGACCCCATTTGGGATTTTCTTGGCAAAGATACTGGAGTGGTTTGCCACTTCCTACCCTATCTCATTTTACAGAGGAGGAAACTGAGGCAAACAGGTTAAGTGGTTTGCCCAAGGTCACACAACTAGTAAGTGTCTGAGGCCAGATCTGAACTTCCAAAGTTAACAAGGTACTCCTCCAGTCAAGAGGAGGGGGGTAGGAGGCTGAGTGATTAATTACAAATTAATTGATTTTCAGGGGCTTCACTGGAATGGCTATTCTTTATGGTGGCAAACTCTTGAATACCAATTTGAATTCTTGGTTTTGTACAGGCTCCACAGGGTATTTACCAAGTTCTTTGGCCAATTTGAATAGAAATTTAGTTGATCAAGATTTTTTTCACATTTGATTTAAAGAGTATGATTGGTTGAATGATTGACTGAATATATGTTCATCTTACCTGATCAGGTATCGGGGCCTAGCATCTTGATACTTTAAATGAGGTAGGGTGACTGTATTGATTTACTTGATTAATGCTCACATACTGCAATCCTACTTACGTTCTCCATTTTTCTATCCTCATCAAACACCCTTTTCCCAATTTCCTTTAAACTTTTTAGTCCTTCATGCTCAACCCCATCTTTCAGCTTTCATATTGTTTCTCTCCCATTCCATTCAACCACTTTAACTCCTCTATTCCCTAATTCTTTTCAGCCTCCCCATACTCCTCAAAACCTTCATGCCTGCATCCCTTTCAACTTTCCACCCACCATTCCTCTCAATCTCTTCCATTCCTTTTAATGGCCAATCAGAAAGCAGCACCACCAGGATGCCCAAACAGGATGTGGACCCCAAAACAAGAGAAGGAACTTTCCTTATGTAGGCACTTGCACAGTAATAGCAAAAGCTGTCCTTTAGGTAAAACTTATGACATAAAAAATTTTTTTAAATTCCCAAATCCATCTTGTTTTCACTAAAGTGGCTGATTCTTCTTGCAACTTAGCCCATTTCATGACAGACATCAATCTCAATAAATGCCTATACTTGGATTACAGGTGGTCTGACTGAATTCTTTGAGATGGTTCTGCCACAACACATCATGAAACCGCAACATATATATCCATTTGATCCTCATATCCTGGTGAGGTAAATACTACACGTATAATTATTCTCATATTTTAGATGAGGAAACTGAAGTTTAGAAAAGTTAAATTATCTATTCATGTTTATATAATTAAGTGTCAAAGGCAGGATCTAAACCCAGTCTTTTTTGACTTTTAAGTTCAACACTTCTTCCTCTATGGTATTCCACTGCCTTGAATATCTCAGTTTGGTATTTAAAACTCTTCATAGTCCGACTCTAACCTACCTTTCCAGACTCCCATTTTACTTTAGTTTGCATATACTACCGATGTTCCACAAAAATACCTTATTTTTCCTAGAAGCTACTGATGACTTAATTGCCAAATCTAATGATCTTTTCTCAATCTTTATCTTTTTTTTTTTTTACCCCCATCCAGAATTTTACAATGTTGGTCCCTGCCTCCTCTGAATTTACTATCATCTCTGAGATTTTGTAACTCTGCTCTCTCTTGTTCCTCTTCCTACATCCCTGACTACTCCTTTTGAGCTTCCTTTGGTTGATCTTTTTCTTTTTAAATTCAATTTTCAGCTCCAAATTTGCTCTCCTTTACCCATTGAGAAGGCAAGAAAAACAATTCATTACAAATATGTATACAAAACAAATTCCTGTATTAGGCATGTCCAAAAAAAGAAAGAAAAGTAAATATATTTCAGTTTCTTCTTTGAGCTCATAAGCTCTCTATCTGGAGGTGGGTAGTATGCTTCATTATGAGTACTTTGGAATTCTGTTTGGTCAGTATATTGATCAGAGTTATTAAGTCTTTTAAAGTTTATTATCTTTACAATATTATTATTATATAAATTATTCTGGTTCTGCTCACTTGATTTTGTATTAGTTCATAAGAGAATTCCCAGGTTTTTCTAAAACCATCACCTTCATAATGTCTTATAGCACAATAGTATTCTATCATATCATATACCATAATTTCTTAAGCCATTCTTCGGTTGATGGGCATCCCCTCAGTTTCCAATTCTTTGCCACCACAAAGGAGCTGCTATAAATATTTTTGTACATGTGAGTCCTTTTCCTCTTTCTCTGCTCTCTTTAGGTTGTAGACTTAGTAACAATATTGCTGGATCAAAGGGTATATGCACAGTTTAATAGTTTTTTGGGCATAGTTCCAAGATGCTTTCTAGATTGGTTAGACCAGTTCATGGCTCCACCCACAGTACATTAGTGTACCTATTTTCTCACATCCTCTCCAGCAGGTCATTTTCCTTTTTTTTTTTTTCCTGTCATAGTCGATTTAATGTGTATGAGGTGGTACCTCAGAGATGTTCTAATCTGCACTTCTCTTAATGATTTTGAACATTTTTTTATGTGGCTTTTAATAACTGATTTCTTCCTTTGAAAACTGACTATTCATCTTTTGACTTTTTATCAAATGGGGAATGACTCTCTTGTAAATTTGACTCAGAAATGAAACATTTATCATAGAAATTTGCTGCAAAGATTTTACCTCAGTTCCTTACTTTTAAAAAAATTTTTTAGCTACATTGGCTTTGTTTATGCAAAACCTTTTTAATTTCATGTAATCAAAATTATCCATTTTACCTCTTATGAACCTCTTTTTCTCTTATTTGCTAATGAACTTTCCCCCATCCATAGATCTGACAGGTAATTTCTTCCCTAATCCACTAATTTGCTTATAATGTCACCCTTTATGTCTAAATCATTCACACATTGAGTTTATTTTGGTATGCAGTGTGAGATACTAGTCTATGCCCAGTTTCTATCAGACTACTTTCCAGTTTTCCCAGTAGTTTTTGTCAAATAATGAGTTCTTGCCCTAATAGCTGGGATCTTTGAATTTATCAAATACCAGGTTACTGTGCTTATTTGCTTCTGTATGTTGTATACCTAATTCATTTCACTGATCAGTCCCTCTATTTCTTACCAAATTGTTTCAATTACAGCTTTGTAGTATAGCTTGAGATCTGGTACTCCTAGGCATACCCTTTGCATCCTCCCCACTTTCCCCCTAATTCCCTTGATATTCTTGATCTTTAATTCCTCCAGTTTAATTTTGTTATTTTTTTCCCGCTAGCTCTACAAGGTAATTCTTTGTGTGTTGATTGGTATGACACTGAATACATAAATTAATTCTGGTAGTATTGTAATTTTTATATTATTGGCTTGGCCTATTCATGAACAATGAACATTTCTCCAGTTACTTAGATCTGTATTTATTTGTATAAAGAGTGTTTTGTTGTTGTGTTCATACAGTTCTAGTGTGTGTCTTGGCAAGCAGACTTCTGAGTATTTTATACTGTCTGTTGTTATTTTAAATGGAATTCTCCAACTCCTTTCTGGATTCTGTTGGTAATATACAGAAATGATGATTATTGATGTGGGTTAATTTTGCATCCTGCAACTTTGCTGAAGTTAATTGTTTTCATTAGTTTTTTACTCTCTAGGGTTTTCTAATTATCATATCTGAAAAAATGATAATTTTGTTTGTTGACTATATGTATTCACTTCTTTTTGTCATAATGCTATAGCTTTCATTTCTAGTACAATATTGAATAAAATTGTAATAATGGACATCCTTGCTTCACATCTGACATTACTGGAAATGCTTGCTCTTGGTTTTAGGCATACTACTTATCATTTTAAGAAAAGCTCCTTTATTCCTATGCTTTCTACTGTTTTTAATAGGAATGAGTGTTGTATTTTGTCAAAAGCTTTTTCTGTATCTATCAAACTAATCATATGTTTTTTGCTGTTTTTGTTTTTAATATGGTCAATTATGCTCATAGTTTTTCTAATATCGAACCATCCCTGCATTCCTGGTATAAATCCAGCCTTGTCCTAGTATATGACCTTTGTATTTTATTTCCCTAATGAATACTGATGCAAAAAAAATTTAAATAAATAAACAGAGCTCTTGGAGGTCTTTGAATCCAACCCCCTAATTTTACAGTTGGGGAAAATGAGGCCCAGAGAAGTTAAGTGACTTGTCCGGGGTCACACAGTTAATGTCTCAGTTTCCCAGTCACAAACCCACTCCTTCAACACTCATTCTCCTCAGTTCTTTTCCCCAAGCTGTGTTTACCTAATCCTCGGTCCTCCCCACTACTATTCCTCTCGATCTCCCCGTCAGTGCATGTTCCTCTATCACCACTTGCCATCTCCAGCTCCTCAACCCTTCACGCTCCACATCCCCATGTCCCGTTAGTCTAATGGAGCGTCGTGGCATTGGAACCACATCGGCCAATAGGCTTTTTAGTGCTCAGGCTCAAGTTCACCAATCAGAGCACAAAGAGGCGGGTCTTCTGAATGAGGATTGGTGCTGATAGAGAGGAGCGGAGACAAGAGAGACCAACGCCTTTTTATCACCGTGGGCGAGTTTGCTGTGGAAGAAGCCACTTCCGCCCGGCCTAGCTTGGCTTCTGGGAGGTTCTTTCCCTCCTTCCGGGATCCTGTCCCGCCTCCGGAAGTTTGGTTCTGTCCCCGCCCCGGGTCAGGGGTGAGAGGCCGCAGAGTGGCCCAGGCACACTGGGGTAAGTGATCCGCTGCCCGAGGTCTTATCTCGTATCCCCTAGGGAGGAGACCCCCCCCCCCGCGTCCACCGCTTATGAGGCTCCACCGGAAGGAGCGCGGCACTTCCGGCTGTTGCTTTAATTCCCCCGCGCCAGAAGGTTCCTCGGTGGGTGTCTCCATGTAACCGGCTCCTGCAGCGTAGGGCCAGGAGATTTGAACCGAGCAGACACCTCGTTTCGCCTTTGGGATCGCAGTGTGTCCCCACACCTGGACCCCACGCGTGTGCGCGCCCTGAGGACGTCTACGTCTCCCTTCCCGAATTCCTCCCCACCGGAGTGTCACCCCCTCCTCTCAGAATCACCGTCTGTCCTCTACCCTCCCCGAGCCACTTCCCCTCCCCAGGTTTTCTTGTGTCCAAGCCGGGCTCTCCCTGTGCTCTTCCTATGCCCGAGGATGCCCCCTTCCTCCTTGCGAATCAAACCAGCTCAAGCTGTTGTCTTCCCCCTCCCACACTTTGAACCCTTTGGGAACCCCAGGACTGCTCCAGCACTGGCTCCTAAAGCATAAGCTGACTTCTGAGCCGCTCAAGCCCCCTCCCCCTCTGCGGAATTTATGGGACTCAAGCCAGAGAGGTTAGTGGGAGAAATGGAAGGTTTTCACATTGTCTTTGGTGCTTGAGTTCCAAAGCACATTTCTCTCCTTCCTTCCTTCCTTTCTTCCTTTCTTCCTTTCTTCCTTCCCTTACTTTTCTTTCCCTCCCTTCCTTCTCTTCCCTCTCTTCCTTCCCTTCCCTCTCTTCCCTTCCCATCCGAGTCCTTGTGTCCCTACCATCTATGGCTGATCTCATGTTAATTCACTCTTTTCAGGAAGAACCAGAAAAATTGACAATCATCTGTTGGGTTAAAATGTCAGGAATCGGCAATAAGAGAGCTGCTGGGGAGCCTGGTACTTCTGTACCTCCAGAAAAGAAGGCTACTGTTGAAGACTCAGGGACCACAGTAGAAACTATTAAACTCGGGGGTGTGTCTTCCACGGTATGTATGCCAGATACACACCTTCTTTACCATTTACTAAACACTTTTTGAATACTTCTTATGTGCTAGTCACTGTGCGTCACACAAAGGTGAATGCAGTCTAGCTTTTGTTCATGACCTTATAATCCAGTAGAAAAAATAAGCCTTTTATTACAAATAGTTGAAATAGCTCCACAGGACTGTGGAAGATGAAATTTTTCAGGGTGGAGGAGTGGGATCTATGTAGCTAAGGGTTTTATGTGTAATGAGAGTTAGTACTTGTTGTGAGTCTTGAAGGAAGAGCAGGTGGGAATTTCAAGAATAAAGTAATAGACCAGAAAATAGAGCAGCTAGGTGGCACAGTGGATAGAGATCTCAGCCTGCCTCCCAAGGTTGTTCTTAGGATAAAATGAGATATTTGTAATACAATTTGCAAATCTTAAAGCATTATATAAATGCTAGTGATTAGCTATTTTTAATATTTAAAAGAGTCATGATTCTTTAGGGTGTGGGGAGGAATGTAGAAGAGATATTCAAGAGTTTCTATGGAAAAAATACCATCACCCTGGAGACAACCTGGTGATTAAACTTCTCCAAACTTAGCTAGGCTAGGTCCTTCACGACAGGCATATGGTGTAGTCAGTCATTGAGCCTGTATTTGAAGCCTTTCTGGATTCTCCTCCAGCGCTTTATTTTAACTCTGCCTGTGTCTTTCAGTTTTAACTGTGTCTTTTTTACACAATGTATTATTGGATTCAGGTTTCTAATTCATTCTATTATCTACTTATTTTTTATTGCTTAGTTCATCCCATTCATATTTACAGTTATGTTTACTATGTGTTTCCCTCCATTGTATTTATTTAGTTATCCTTCTCTCTATTCTTATTGTGTTCCTCCTCAACAGTCTGTTTTGCTTCTTACCACTGTCTCCCTTTTAAACCCCCACCCCCCACCCCATATCTCTTATCCTCTTCCTCTCCTATTACAATATTGAGTAAGATAGATTTCTATACCCACCTGAGTGTGTATATATATTCTTCCCTCTTTGAACCAACCAATGAGAGTAAGGATCGAGCATAGCCACTCCACCCCCTATTTTCCCCTCCACTATAAAAACTCTTCCTTTTGTGCTAATTTTATGTGAGGAAAATTTTCCCCATTTTGTCTCTCCTTTCTCCCTTCTTCCAGTGCCTCACTCTTTGTCACCTCTATATATTATTTTGGAGGTCATCCTAACATAATATACTCATGCCTGTGCCCTCTGCCTGTGTAAACTCCTTCTAACTGCCCTAATAATGATAACGTTCTTAGGAGTTAAATGTATCATCTTCCCACATAGGAATATAAACAGGTTAACTTATTGAGTCCCTTATGATTACTCTTTCATGTTTACCTTTTTATACTTTTCTTGAGTCTTGTGTTTGAATGTCAAATTTTCTATTCAACCCTGGTCTTTTCATCAGGAATACTTGGAAGTCCTCTATTTCATTAGATATTTATTTTTTCCCCTGACGTATTATATTCATTTTTGCTGGGTAGGTTATTTTTGATTGTAATCCTTTTCCCTGTGCCTGCTAGAACATCGTTTTCCAAGCCTTCTGCTTCTTTAACATGGAAGCTGCTTAATCTTGTGTGATCCTTACTATGGCTCCACGATATTTGAATTGTTTCTTTCTGGTTGCTTGTGATATTTTCTCCTTGACCTGGGAATGCAGGAATTTGACTTTTATATTCCAGGAAGTTTTCATTTTGATATTGCTTTCAGGAGGTGCCTGTTAGATTCTTTCAGTTTTTATTTTGCCCTCTGGTTCTAGGGTATCAGGACAGTTTTCCTTGATAGTTTCTTGAAATATGATTATCTCGGCTCTTATTTTTGATCATGTTTTTCAGGTAGTTCAATAATTGTTTATCTATCCTAGATCTGTTTTCCAAGTCATTTGTTTTTCCAATGAGATATTTCACATTTTCCTCTTATTTTTTTCATTGTTTTGAGTTTGTTTGTTGTTTCTTGAAGTCTCGTGGAGTCATTAGCTTCCACTTGCCCTATTCTAATTTTTAAGGTATTATTTTCTTCACTTTTTTTTTGTCCCTCTTTTACTGAGTCGTTAAATCTCTTTTCATTATTTTCTTTCATCGATTCCATTTCTTTTCCCATTTTTCCTCTACCATGCTTAGCTCTTTCAGGAATTCTTACTGGCCTTGAGTCCAATTAGCATTTTTCTTCGAGGCTTTGTTTGTAGCTGTTTTCATATTGTTCCCTTCTGAGTTTATGTCTTGGTCTTCCCTATCATAATAGCATTTTATGGTCAAATTCTTTTTTCCATCCTGTTTCTCGACTTTGAACTTTATATTAAATTTGGTCTCTGCTCACCTGGAGGTGGGGAGGCACTGTTCTAAGCTTTAGGCTTTTTAGTGCTACTATTTTCAGAGCTAGTTCTGAGGGTCTGCAAGTTTTTGATAGTGTTATCTTGGGAGAGGTATGGTCACTGCTTCTCTGGTCAGTGCTCTGGTCTTTACTCAGGAAGGTTTCTGGCCTCCCTGTGGCCTCAAGTACTAGTGCCTGTACCAGGTCCCTTGCTCTCCTCCAGGCACAAGTGCTAGCGCTTCTCTTGGCCCTGAAACTCTGATCAGAGCCCCTGTTCCCTTGGGACCAATCATAAGTGCTCCTCTGTGTTCTGGAGCTACAACCCAGAACTGCTTATGGGCAAGAGAGTTGCCAGTCAGTGCTGGCTGTACCCAGTGTTTGCAGAGGGTCCCCTGTGATCTCTTTCTGGCTAGCTGTCGAACCCCTTCCCATCTCTGGGCTGAGAGTTCTGTGCTGCTGCTGTTGTGGTTGCCTCTACGGCCCACTGCTCGTGTTCCTGCCATGCTCTGGGCCTGTACCCGTCCCAGTGTCACAGACCTCTCCTGTGGACCTCCTAAAGTGTCTTAGTCTGACCTTTTGTTGGCTTTGCTGCTCCAAGATTTGATTTGAAGTGTTATTTTTAAAGTTGTTTAGTGGGGACTGTTGGTAGTTCTGGCCTGTACTCTGCCGTCTTGGCTCTGCCTCCAGAAACAGTGGAGGTAATTTAACTTTTGTTTTTTAGAGGAGAGAAAGAGCTGTGGATGAGTAAGAAAGGGAGTACCTGGCGGGGTCCGGCGTGGTGTGGAATTGTAAGAATTAGGACTCAGCCTGCCATAGAGTTATGAGATGTCTAGTATGGTTACAGTCTGGGACACAGAAACTGGAAAAGGCATTCAATATCAGGTCCTGATAACGTAGACTAGAGTTAAATTCCTGGAGATAACAGGATTTCTAATGGTGGTACAGGGGATGTGCAGGTAGATCCCTGTTGAGTTTGTGAGTCAATTCACTGAAAGAAAAACCGCTTCGATTACTAGCTAATAAGGGGTATACTTGAGACTTAACAACAGAAAAAGATACTGTTCCTAGAGAAATGCAGAGTGCTAACGTCCATTGTCCTTTTCTGGCCTAGAAGATTTATGCTAGAGTTGTTAGTGTTATTCTGACTTTTTAGATTCCAGGCCTGGAGGAATAAATGTGGTCTAAAAGAGGAATGATAATGATGTATCTGATGGAATTGTTCAGTACTTTAACTTTCAGTTCTCAGGGAACTGTATAATATGAGTTTGTACCTATGTAATTTTGGTCACTTTTACACAGATTGTATCCCCAAGGTTCCCTTACATTGTAGTAAAGTTATTCATTTGAATTGACTATGTTAAACTGAAGTGCATTGGATCAGGAAAAGAGGCACCTCCAGAGAAGAGGGAAGAGGAGGGAAAGACAAGGATCTAGATATGTAATCTCTGACAGAAATCTTCTGCTTTTCAATTTTGTGGGTTGCAATAAAAAATGAAATAGAATTTGTAGTGGCAAGATAGTCTTAACTGTGTATGTGTATTTTTCTACATATATCAGTATAAATGCATGTGTGTATGTATATATCTATAGAACTTTCTATAGGTTTGTGATTTTGCCAGTGTCTGTCCTGTGATGGCAGAGTGCAGCTCTTCTACACCTCAGGAGATTATCTGCCTGAGTTGTGACCAGCAGTAATGATCTGGTAGCCAGCCACCTATCTGGAGATGAACATCTGTGTGCTTAACTCGTTCGATCCTTGGATGATAGACATGTAGTCTTGTCACTGGACTATTTCTTGAAGCTTTTCCTACTTGGCAGAGCTTACACTCCACTGGTTGAGTCTTTAAGAACTCAGTTTTAACTTCCATAGTATGATGAGGCACTGGAACAGTTTTTGGTGGAGGGTGTGCATATGTTCAAATATACACACATAGGAATTATTCATTATTTCTTACAACTTCTCTGCAGGGAAGATAGATTCTTCCTCAGATGAAAACAGATTAAGATTTTAAGGGGCTATCCTGAAGGAATGTTACAAGTGGTAAACCATTTGAAAAGGAAGTAGGGGGATAAGATTCTAAAATAGGATGATATGGGCCAAGGGATCAGCTGTGGTGGAGAGGTATACTAGCATTTGGCCATATATGTGGTATACCTTATGCATGGTATATATGGAAACTTTCCTATAATACTACTTGTTGAAGAAGAATACTTTGTATAAGGCTGTTTTGGAATTTGTTTAAGGAATTTATTTGGTAATGAAGTATGTTTGGGATGTTTTTATTAGGTGGTTTCATTTGGATGGTTATTATCTAGCTAACAGTTATATATCACTTTGAAATGCATATGTATATGTGTGCGTGTGTGTGTGTGTGTGTATACATATTAACACATATATTAAGTACCCCAAGAATAATGCAATTTGTAATTTTGAAACCTTGGTATAAATTGCTATTTTCTTTATTCATACAATAGTCCCTGTATTTCATTAGCCCATATTTTTGTCCCCTTTTTCTTCTCTTTTACCGCTTTCTCTGTTGGAAACTTTAAAGAGATTCAGTGCTTCAAATTTTATGTATAATTTTATTTCTTTTGTAGTAGAAATAACACATTAACACAATAAAATAAATTATCCTAGTTGGCCTCTCACCTAATTTGTTTAATGATTTTATAATGGCATTAATAAGATTGATATTCTCTGGCAGGAGGAGTTAGACATCCGGACGCTGCAGACCAAAAATCGTAAACTGGCGGAGATGCTAGATCAGAGACAGGCTATTGAAGACGAGCTGCGTGAGCATATTGAAAAATTGGAGCGCCGGCAGGCCACTGATGATGCTTCTTTACTTATTGTTAACCGATATTGGAGCCAAGTGGGTTATGTATTTGCTTACGTATTCTTTATCCTTGGTTCCTAGTTTGAGAATTGTAGCTTTCCTTAGAACTCTCTCTAGCCCTGGAGTAAAGCTTTTCTTTTCCTATTATACTTTTTCCAGTTTGATGAAAATATCCGCATCATCCTTAAACGCTATGATCTGGAACAGGGCTTAGGAGACCTGCTCACGGAAAGAAAAGCCCTTGTAGTTCCTGAACCAGAACCAGATTCAGATAGCAATCAGGAACGTAAAGATGACCGAGAGAGAGGTGAGTACTTTTGTAATGACATGCCGTAATCAGTGTCTGTTTTTAGTGATATAATTTTGCTATGAGGACATCTTGTCATTTCAGGGGGAGAAGAGGATTTCATGCTTTTGAGTTTAGTGATTGTTTTGCTTTTCTCTCTGTCTTCAGGGGAGGGACTGGAGCCAGCTTTTTCCTTTCTTGCTACATTGGCCAGCAGCACCAGCGAGGAGATGGAATCACAGCTACAGGAGCGTGTGGAGTCGTCTCGTCGAGCTGTGTCTCAGATAGTAACAGTTTATGACAAACTGCAAGAAAAGGTGGATGTACTGTCTCGCAAGCTAAACAGTGGAGGTGAGCCAATTAATGAGAGATATAGGAAAAAATAGAAATTCATCTTCATTCTTGTGTTCATTGTGCGTCCACAGGTACTAATACATTTATGCAAAGCCCTCACGCATATAAACTCATGCTCAATTCCTTTTGCCCAAATTTTCACTTTCATTTAAGGAAGAAAGAACCTAGGGACTGGGGTTACAAATTTAAAAAAAAATGAAACAGTACTGACCTTCAGGGAGTTTTACTGGACCCATACTACCAAGTTTATAACATTGACTTAACCAGTCTTGGAAAAGAACTGCAGATGAATAATGAGCTGGGCCCAGAATTAAATAGAGGCACCTAGGTGGTGCAGTAGTTAGATTCCTGGACCTAGAGTCAATGAGATCTGAGTTTAAATCCAGCCTCAGATACTTACTAGCTATGTGACCTTAGATAAGTCACTTAACCTCTGTCTGCCTCAGTTTTCTCATCTGTTAAATGAAATTGATGATAATAGCACCTACCTCTCAAGATTGTTTTAAGGATAAACTAAGAATACTTGTAGAATGTTTCGCAAACCTTGAAACACTGTATAAATGCTAGCTATTATTGTTATTAAATAGGAGGCAGAGACTAGGCCTGATTGTATTTGGGAAATGGTGCAGTGATTTCAATAATCCCCAACTATTTCCTAATACAAAACATTATCTTTTTAAACATTAGTATTTTCCCAGTGATGATGTATTACTGTAAATTATGGAACATCACAAACATCACAGAGAATTAAAATTTCTGGTGAGCCAGAGGGCAATGGAGAGAGATAATAAGGCAGACATGAATAGATTTTATTATGTTATCAATGATTTCTTAGAAGAAAAAAGTACCATAAGCAATTAAGGAAACATGATCTAAATTAATGTGGGCTAGTCACTTAGTAAGGTGAGGGCTAGCGGTTGGATAACCACCCATATTGCTGCACTAACACCCAGGAAATGTTAAAAGATAGAGGGGAAGACCTTCACCTGGTTTTATGGATCTTCTGTGAAAAATGTACATAGGATAGTTTACCTGTCAGATCTATGGATAGAATTTAAGACCAATCAAGATATATAGAGAGCATTACAAAATGTAAAGTGGATAATTTTGATTATATAAAATTAAAAAGGTTTTGCACAAACAAAACCGATGCAGCCAAAATTAAAAGGAAAGAAAAAAACTGGGAAAAATTTTTTTTACAGCAAGTATCTCTGATAAAGGCCTCATTTCCCAAATAGAGAACTGAGTTAAATTTATAAGAATACTAGTCATTCTCTAATTGATAAATGGTCAAAGGATATGAACAGGCAGTCTTCAGACAAAGAAATCAAAGCTTTCTGTAGTCATTTGAAAAAATTCTCTAAATCATTAGTTATTAGAGAAATGTACATTAAAACAACACTGAGGTGCCATCTCACAGCCATCAGATTGGCTAATATGACAAAAAAGGAAAATGATAAATGTTGGAGGGAATGTTGGAAAACTGGGATACTAATACACTGTTGGTGGAATTGTGAACTGATCCAACCATTCTGGATGTCATTTTGGAGCTATACCCAAAGGCTATAAAACTGTGATCCAGCAATACTACTACTAGGCCTGTATCCCAGAGAGATCAAAAAAAAGGGAAAAGAACCTGTTTGTACAAAAAATATTTATAGCAGCTCTTTTTGTTGTGGCTAAGAATTAGAAATTGAGGGGATGCCTGTCACTTGGGGAGTGGCTGAACAAGTTGTGGTATATGATTGTAATGGAATATTATTATGTTATAAGAAATGACAAGCAGTATGATTTCTGAAAAACCTGCAAAGTCTTACATGAGCTTATACAAAATGAAGTGAGCAAAACCAGAACATTGTAACAGCAATATTGTTCAATGAAAAACTGTGAATGACTTAGCTGTTCTCAGCAGCACCATGATCTAAGACAAAGGACTCATGATGAAAAATGCTCTCCTTCTCTGGGGAAAGAACTGATGGAATCGGCATACAGACTGAAACATACTATTTTTCTTTCTCTCTTCTTTTCTTGCACAAAATGACTAATATGGAAGTATTTTACATGATTACACATGTATAACCTATATTACATTGTTTATCATCTCAGGCAGGCAGGAGGGAGAGAGAGAATTTGGGACTCAAAATTTAAAAATGTTAAAATTTTTTTTTACATGTAATTGGGGAAATAATAAAGTATTTAAAAATAAAAATAAACATGTATGTAGGAGCAAGACAGGAATTGTACATGGATGAGAAGACACTTATGACATATAACTTACTGGAAGAAGAAATAGCTACATCAGTGGTCCCTCAGAGTCTTGAATACGTAAGCTGTGGAGTTCCTAATAGCAGTGAATGGGAATTATTAAGATGATGTGATTGTGCCGTCACTTTAGTGACTTAACTCATTCGTTTCACCGGTTTTTGTCTCCACAGATGCTTTGATCGTGGAGGAAGCAGTCCAGGAGCTGAACTCCTTCTTGTCCCATGAGAATGGGCGGCTTCAAGAGTTGGCAGACCTTCTTCAGGAGAAGCACTGCACCATGTCTCAGGAGGTACCTGCCCCGAAAAGAGAACTCTCCTCTGTGTTTTGATGTTTTCTGCCAGTGGCGCGTGTCCGTCTTTCATCTAGAACACTGTGTACTACCCTGGTTACTGTGCAGCAGGAAGGTTATTGTTAGAAGAGTATGCGGCTTAGTCTAACAAATACAGGATAACCAGGGTTGAAGAATCAAGGCTACATGGGAAGGGGAGAGGAATTCCTGTGGAGTGGGAGTCGGAAGACCTGGGTTCTAGTTCTTACTCTACCCTTGTTTGAGGGTAATAGCAAAAAAGATAAAAAAAAAAAAGATCTCAGCACTCCCAAAACAAACACAAGAAGATGTGAGGAGTTATAGTGAGGAGGTAACAGAGAGATTCAGCATAGAGCATGAGGCAACGACTTGAACCAGCGTATGGGTCCTGGATGTTTGTGGTAACTCCTATTGACTAAGTCAGTTAACTCTCTGACTTTGACTCCGTCACTTAAAAAATGAAAGAGATCAAATGTCCAAACCTAGGTGTTACGGTGATAGATTTTTTACTCTAATACAAAGACCGCTGGACTGAGATTGAAAAGCTCTTGGTTTTATTTTTCAATTTTTGAACTGACTAAGCAAGATCCTTAGATTGCTTAACTTTTCTATGCCTCCCTTTAAGTATGAGACAGTAAACTTTACCCTCTTTTTCTCTGAGGGGGTAGTATAATAGTGGTTGTCCTTTGTTCTTGAAGAGGACCAAAATGACATCACTGTGTTAGAGTCAAGGTACAATGTGTCTGACTGTGGCTGATCAGACCAATACAAGCTTGGAATGCTGTACGATAGGTCAGGCACAAATAGTCCATGTGAATATTTGGAATAGAATCTCTAAATTTGTGCATCTCGTGTTTTTTTTGAGCTGAGGTAAGAAAATAGATGTTCAAACACTTGGAATAACTAAAAGGGTTCTTTTTAAGGTTAAGGTGGTTACTTATTATCCTTGTTCATAATGGTGAGACTAATTTGTTGGGGGGCTCAGTTCTACTCTCATGCCTCATGCTCCCTCTCACTTCTGGGCTGCCTGGAAGAATTACCGCTTTCCCTTCTGGCTGTCTATGCAAACTTGTCGTGTGTGTTTTCATCCTCCTGCTTTTCTCCGATCTGACAGTGAATGACTAATAACTTTTTATAAAACATGCTTTTGTGACTTAGTGTGACAAAGGGACCTTCCTTCACTTGAGGACAATAATATTAGTAGATATATCATACTGCAATTATTTGAAGGTAGTGACTAAATAATTTTTCATTTCATCTTCTAGAATAAACTACTTCTTCCTGAAACTTCTATGTGTATTCAGTCACTGCACATTAATAAATACCTGATTCTGAAAAGGTCTAGTGAAGAGATGGATTAGTAAATATTTAGATATGTAGTTTATATGTTAAATATATTGATTATTTAGTTATGTTAAATTTGAGATTTTGAAAAAATATCTCTGAAAGATGAGTAGCTCAGTTGAGTTATTTATGATTTTAAAGTAATGTTTACTTAGAGTCTTGGACTTGGATTCAGGAAGGCTTAAGTTTAAATCCTGCCACAGATATGTACTAGCAGTGTAACTCGGGAAAAGCTCACTTCCACCTTCTCAGCCTTAGTTTTCTTGTCTGTAAAATGGTGATGATAATAGTACTTACTTCAGGGTTGTTATGTGGATCAAATGAGATAATGTATATGAAGTACTTTGCAATTACTAAGGAAATCATTTGTGGTTTGGCCCTGTTTCTCTTTTATGGAATTCACCATCATAGGGTGCTAGAGTACAGTGCTATTTTTACCTAAATTGGAATATTGCGGACCAAGTTCTTTTATTGATACAAATAAATTTGTAAATAGGAAGAGTCTTCAGTTCTACTCTAAATCATAAACTAATTGTTGTTGAAATGGAAAGGCACAATACTGTAATTGAAAGACTGCCAGACTTAGAATCAGAATTCACAACTCTAGTACAGACAGTTCTCACTTTCTGCAGACCTGTACATAGAGTCATAATGTGAATTTGCCTGCAGAAGTGGAATATGGAAGGAGGGAGGGAGGCAGGAAGAAGGCTTTCTGCGCCTGTGGAGGAGGGAGGTTGCATAGGGTTCAAGGACAGGTAGGAGCTGGAGACAGTAGTGAGAACAGGAGGGGGAACACAAGGCCAGGACCAGCTACATGGGCCTGGCCGGAACTGAGAGGACTAATGTGTGGGAAGGTTGAGGGCAGGAGGAGGCCAGATGTGGGGGCTGGACACAGACACAGACAGGAGAGGATGGGCAACACACCAGGGCTGGTCACGGACACATGGCATCTGAGCACTGATAGCTGGAAGACATCCACATGGGGACCAGACATGTGAGTAGGTGGGCAGAGTGGGGCAAAGGTCTCTTTTAGGTGCTGAAGGTCTCAGGCTGAGTCCGGACCTGGCAGCAGTGGTGGTGGTCTCTGCATACCTCTGTTCAATTTCCCCTGGAGGTTTTTTGAGGTTTTCTTTTTCTTTCTTTCTTTTTTTTTTTTTGGTGGGGATTGGGAGGCTGCGGAGCACTGAGCTGAGGGACAGGAGCAGAAAGAGAGAATCCAGTACTGTATAGTAAAGTTACTATAGGTGTGTTTTTGGAATGCAGATTTCTTTCAGAATGCTTGATGTAAAATTGAATTTGTATAACGCAATATGTAAAGTAAGAACTGTCAGTACTTAGTAGCTGCAGTAATGGGCAAATCATTTAAACTTAATGAAACTTGAACTCCTGCCCCTGTGGCCTTGGCCTCTGCTAGGCATGGTTTAACTTTCTCTTGCCTTGGACCAAGTCACCTTGCCAGTTTCTGACCACCTCTAGACTGTGCTGCCATACCACCCACCTTCCACCTCTAACTGTACTGTAGCTCTTATTTTCCTCTGTTAGAATGTAAGCTGCTGGAGTATTAGAGGTATCTTACTTGCTTGTATTTGTATTCTCAGCAATTAGCACAGTTCCTGGCACAGGGTAAATGCTTAATAAATGCTTTTTCTTCATTCATAAATTTTGAACCTTGGGTTTCTCATAAGGATTATAATGTCTCCCCTTTACTAGGAGAGTTGTGAGCATCAGATGACCATGTTGTATGTGAAAGTCCTTCACAATAATAAAGAAATATGCTATTATTATTATTAATTATTATTCTTGCTTAATCAGCATTAGCAAGTTGGAGAGTCACATTCATTCATATATATGTGTATGTGTATATGTATATGCATATATACATATACAGAGAAATGATTAAGTAGAGTTAAAGGAGAAAAAATGCTTGAAGTATAGTCAAAGTATAGAAGTATAGAACCAAAAACCCTAAGATTTAGATAGTTAAAAATAGCATCTGTATTCTACCAGTTGTTCATGTCCCATTTCAAACATAGCAGATACTTTTGTAACTGACTTGATACTTCATGGAACAAGATGATAAGCTCATGATTCCCTAGGAATATCAAACTCAGTCTTTTCCTTCAAACTGAAACTGAACTAGATTCTATTTTTATTAAATTTTTGGACTACTGATACTGATCTTTTGTCAGCCAAGGCAAGGTTTAAAAATTAATAATTAGTTTTTAAAGTTGTATAACTACCATTTGTGAGCAAACCACCATTTGTTTTTATATTGAGTTCTCATTAGGCAGACATATAAAACTTAATGTATATTAAGTGTTTGCTACATTCAGAGAACTCAGAAAATGAGAAATTTATTTATTAAAACATGTTCCCTGCCCCCAGGGAGCTTATTCTTGTAGGGGAAAAGGTACTTGCACAGATGATTCTAATATGCACTATTACAAGCTAAATATGTTAAGAATACCAATTTCAGAACCAAAAGAAAGTTTTGTGGTTAAAATTATACAGTTATATTATAAAATGACATAGTTTGGTGGTTAAAACATATGAACAGTGTTCATACATTCTTTATGTTGTGTCTCTCTGTGAATATATGAAAGTTTTATTCTGTGTAAGTTGGATGTTAAGGAAAAGTGAAGTTATCTCCAGGTGTGCTTTAATTTATTTCCTAGAAATATTTATCTTATATATTGAAGGGAGTTTTCTTGCTATAACTTTTTGTGGAACATATCCACACAGGAGGATATGTACTATAATTTCCTATACTGGCAAGTGGTGCTTATTGGGATAGGACAGTTAGTGAGTATTAAACATTGCTTTCCTTATGGGCCAGAGTCCTCTTAATCTTATAGACTTCATAGAGATGTAGTAGTCCAGAGATCATTAACAAGATTAAGTGAGATAAAATATATACAGTGCTTTGCAAATCTGAAAGTGATATATAAATATCGGTAGTTGTTATTAAGAATATTCTTTTTAGGGGCCACTAGGTGGCGCAGTGGATATAGCACCGGCCCTGAAGTCAGGAGGACCTGAGTTCAAATGCGGCCTCAGGCCAAACACTTGACACTTACTAGCTGTGTGACCCTGGGCAAGTCACTTAACTCCCATTGCCTAAAAATAAAAAAAACAAAAAACAAACGAATTTTTTTTGACCCTTGCATGAGACTTGCCAACTGTCTTTGCTATGATACGTTTTAGTGCTATGAGGGATTTAGGACCTAGATCAGGTATGCCAAATAACAGTTTTCTGTTTATTGTTTTCTTTCTGTTCTTCTGAATGCCTGTACTTGGGACAACAGTTTTCTAAGTTGCAGAGTAAAGTGGAAACTGCTGAGTCACGGGTGTCTGTTTTAGAGACGATGATTGATGATTTGCAGTGGGATATTGACAAGATACGCAAGAGGGAGCAGCGCCTCAACCGGCACCTTGCTGACGTGTTAGAGCGGGTGAGTACTTGTCTTTGGGAATTTGGGGACAAATCTGACTCTGTAACTCGGATTAAAATCCTAGGAGATCTTACTAAAGAACTTCACTCTTTGTAGGTGAATTCCAAAGGTTATAAAGTGTATGGAGCTGGGAGCAGTCTCTATGGTGGCACGATCACTATTAATGCTAGAAAGGTAAAGAAAGTCTCAATATTTGTGTGAGGTTGTGTTTTTGAGAGACTGGACTGCAATTTCACATGTGAAAAAGAAATCTTCTAATCATATTTGATGACTTTCCCCTGCCTTCAAGTTTGAAGAGATGAACGCAGAGCTTGAGGAGAACAAAGAATTGGCTCAGAACCGTCTCTGTGAGTTGGAGAAGCTCCGGCAAGACTTGGAAGAAGTGACTGCCCATAATGAGAAGCTCAAGGTAGGACAGTAATTCCTCTTAGAAAGCTTCATAGGCCACTGACGTGTACATTTTTGGTAACTCTTTGCTTAGGGTAATTATTTTTTCTTTTTTTTAAACTATTTATTTATTTATTTTTAGTTTTCAACATTCACTTCCATAAGATTTTGAGTTTGAAATTTTCTCCCCCTCCTTCTCCTCCCCCCTCCCCAAGACTTCGTGCGATCTGATGCAGGCTCTACTTACACATTCCTATTAAGCATATTTTCACATTAGTCATGATGTAAAGAAGAATTAGAACCAGATGGGAGGAACCATGAGGAAGAAGAATCAAAGCAAAACAACAAAAGAAAAGGAGAGCAAATAGTATGCTTCCATCTGCGTTCAGACTCCATATTTATTTCTCTGGATGCGGATAGCCTTTTCCATCGGGAGTCTTTTGGAGTCCTCTTAGATCCTTGCATTGCTGAGACGAGCCAAGTATATCAGAGTCAGTCACCATACAGTGTGGCTGTTACTGCTTAGGGTAATTTTTAAGGTTCTTCATCCGTAGATAAATACACAGTTCATAAAGGGTAGATAAAAATTTGTGTTGTTTTGTTTAGGTTATATTCAGTAGTGCAATCTAGGAGATACGAAAATACTAGTTTTTCATTATTCTAATAAATCAGATACTCCTTTTATCCCTGATACGCACTTGATCCATTTCATTCTTGATGTTCAGTTAGTGTAAAATATGATTAAAAATGTTGCTCAATGACCAGTATATTTCCATTTTTAGTTATTTTTTAAACTTATGAAAGTGTATCCTTGGGCTTTGCCAGATCTGTAACAGAAAGGGGATACTACTCTTAGTCAGGTCAGCCATCTTGTGGTACATGAGGAGAATTGTAGGTAACTCTAATGTCTTCTCTTTGACTCTGTGGAACTTGTTTACTAGATTGATTGATCAGTTTATTCCCCGCAGGGATGGCCTTAGGACTGTCTTTCCCTTGCTACTATGTGGTCATCTATATTCAGCTTACAGAAGAAAATGATAAGAGAGTATCTCTTTGATGAAAATGGATCATACTTTTATAAATGAAAGATGACTGTTTTCCTGCCTAGTTGTGTTTTGCTCAGCCTGAAATGTCATTCCCAGCTTGGTTTTTCTGTTGCTGCATCAGTAAAGATTCTGCAGTCGCTGTCCGCTTTAGTGATGAGATCAATCAGATCGCTCTTGCTCTGCCTCTAAAAGGAATGGAGGCTCTTAATGATCTCTACAGACTCGTGCAGAAGACAGGTGTTTAGTGAGGAGGTCGTACGTCTGCTGCATTTTAGACTTTATTTCGGAATAGTTACAGAGATGTTTGGAGAAGACCAGTCCCTTTACCGTTTGAGAATTCTTATGGTTGAGTTGTTGGAGAAATAAGAGGGAGTGAATCTTCAATCAGAGCCGTTAGAAGAAGAAGAATCTAGTATAATAAACTTCAGATGCTCACTTTCATTAGAATGGTAAATTTGTTTTTCTTGATATTTGTAGGATGCTTTATAAATTAACTATCTTTTGGTATCTTGTGTGAATGTTTAAAGGGCAACTGCTATGTTCAAAACACCATACTAAGCATGTCTTAGGAAATTTTGTCTTTCTTTGAGATTATTTAATCAATCAACAATTTTATTAAGCACCTACTATGTGCTAGGTATTGGGGATACAAAGATAAAAGCAAAACAGTCTCTGCCCTCAAGGAGCTTACATTCTAAGAGGGGAAACAATGTTCACATGTGTAGGTATCCACAAAAGAGATAACCAGTTTATTTTGGGGGTTAAAACGTTAACCCAGGAGGGACCAAGAAAGTTCATATGAAGAAGGTAGAGCTTGAGCTTAGTCTTGAAGGAAACCACCGACTTTCAGATGTGAAGACGAGAAGGGAGAACATTTTATTTTGTTATTTTTTTAGGCAGTTGGGGTTGAGTGACTTGCCCAGGGTCATATAGCTAGTAAGTGTCAAGTGTTTGGTCTGAGGTCGGATTTGAATTGAGGTCCTCCTGACTTCATGGCCAGTGCTCTATCCACTGCACCACAAGGGAGAACATTTTAGACATGGAGGAAGGTCTGGAGACAGGAGAAGGAGTGCCATGTGTGAGAGGAACAGCAAAAAGGCCAGTTTGGCTAGACTGTAGAGTTTGTGGAAGGAAGTAGTATATAATAAGGCTAAAAAGTTAAGATGGAGCTGTGTTGTAAAGAGGGTTAGATGTCAAGCAGAAGACTTTTACTTGATCCTGGGATTAAGAAGGGAGCCACTGGAGCTTGAGTGACAGGATCAGACTGAAGTTTAAGAAAATCACTTTGGCAGTCTGGCCAGGAGAGGTTGTAGTAGGGAGAGATTTGAGGCAGGGAGATCAATTAGGAGGAGGCTGTTGCCTGTTAGTGTTGTCAGATGATAAAGGCCTATATTAATGGACAGAAGATACTCAAGAGATATTGTGGAGGTAGCAGTGTTGAGTTTTGTGCAACTAATTGTATTTGTGGGTTAAGATAGATGAGTCAAGGATTACATTAAAGTTGTTGCTTGGCCAACTGGAGGGATGATGGCACTCAACCCTAAAGAGGGGAATTTAGAAGAGGGGTGGGTTTGGGCGAAAATATAATGAATTCTGTTTGGGATATCTTGTACTTAAGATAACTGTGGGACTGTAGCTCATTAACAAGGCTGGTTCTGTAGATCTGGGAGTGGTCTGCATTAAGATGATACCATAGCTTTTTATGGCAATTATATATCTGACCTCCCTCTTACTCTTTTGGGGGGATGCACCTATTCAGGTAGAGTTGCGGAGTGCTGTGGAAGAAGTAGTAAAGGAAACCCCTGAATACCGATGTATGCAATCACAGTTTTCTGTCCTCTATAATGAGAGCCTGCAGTTGAAAGCACATTTGGATGAAGCTCGTACCCTGCTTCATGGCACTAGGGGCACTCACCAACGCCAGGTGGAACTCATTGAGGTAATAACCCCATATCTCTTCTCTACCCCCTAAAAGCCTTTCTCTTGCAAAAACCTCCCCAGTTCTGAACATTGCCTTCTCTTCACACCTTCAGCACTTATATATAGTTTAGTCAGTAATGATTTGTTCATATTTGCTAAATTTTATTTTGGAAGTATTTCAAAATCATTATCATATATTACCTCTCTAACTAGATTTTAAGATCCTCAGTGACAAGATCATTCTTTTTATTTCTTTTGTGTTCCTTGTCAGTGTCTAATGTAGTGTTTTACACAGAGTGGTTGTTCAATAAATGTTGACTGTCTCTGAAACTTCTCAGGGTAATAACCCCTTTTTTCCCTGACGTTTTCATCTTTTTTTTTTCTTGGGCTATTGTGGATCAAGTTTGGGAGATAGAATAGAAATTTGATTTATTTTGATCAGTTTGACAGGGGAGTGACATGTACCTGTTTCTCAGTAGTGATATTTTTCTCCCCTTCCTCTGTTTAGCGGGATGAAGTCAGCCTCCATAAGAAGTTAAGGACAGAAGTGATCCAGTTGGAAGACACACTGGCACAGGTCCGCAAGGAGTATGAAATGCTGAGGATAGAATTTGAGCAGACTCTGGCTGCCAATGAGCAAGCAGGTAGGGATCTCTCTCTCTCTTTCCTGAAGTGGATCTGCTATTAATGACTCCTTGAAAGACTCAGACTTTGTTGGGATAGAAATTAATCCAGATTTCCTTTAGTGTCAAATCTTATAATTCAATGTAGTTTATATCTTACTTTGAGATTAACTCAAGTGGACCAGTTTTTTCAACCTCAGAGAAGTTAGTTCTACTGAGTAATAGTTTCTCAATTGTATAATCATAAATTTAGTTTGGGAGAGAACCTTTGAGAGGCCCACGGACGTTAATCAATTTCCCCTAGGACACGTAGAGAATAAGTTGCAGAGCCAGGAGCCAAACCCACGTCCTTTGATTCTAAATCCAGGGATGTTTCCACCCTATGGTGCTGCCTCTAGGAGGTTTCTGGTACATTCTGTTGTTCTTGTCCTTATAATTTTGCCAATATCACAACTTCTTGTGATACTTTTGTTTGTGTTTTCAGGCCCCATAAACCGAGAGATGCGTCATCTTATCAGCAGTCTTCAGAACCACAATCATCAGCTAAAGGGGGAGGTCTTAAGGTATAAGCGCAAACTAAGAGAGGCCCAGTCTGATTTGAGCAAGGTAACTGGAAGGGCTGAGTGGGAAAACCTGATCTCTGAGCTGAGAGCATCATAAAGCTTGCTTTTGGATTTTCTACTGTGTTTAAACATTTAAGGCTTCAGGCATAATACTCCTTTTGGAGAGAAAAGGGATATAATGTGAGTGGTTCAGTAGGATACTTCAGCTGTCTCCTGCTTTTTCTCCCTTTTGGCCTCCCAGACACGCCTCCGAAGTGGCAGTGGACTTTTGCAGTCCCAGTCTAGTACTGAAGACCCCAAAGAAGAACCTGTGGAGGTCAAGCAGGAGCCAGAGGACTCTTCCACCCAGACCTCAGCACCCAAAGCTGCTCAGGAAGAGGCCAGTGAGACCAAGGCCAAAAGAGATGAGGAAGAGCGAGAACGGGAAAGGCGTGAAAAGGAGAGGGAACGAGAGAAAGAAAAAGAAAGAGAGCGAGAGAAGGAAAAGGAGAGAGAACGGGAGAAGCAGAAGCAGAAAGAATCGGAAAAGGACCGAGAATCCAGCAAAGATAAGGAGAAAGGGAAGCATGAAGATGGGAGGAAGAAAGAAGCAGAGCTGATTAAGCAACTGAAGGCTGAACTCAAGTAAGAGTGCCTCGCCTGCTTCTTGGCATTTCTGTCCTAAGCCATCACTTTATGTTCCTCATGAAATGACTGTCTGGCACCCTAGATATTGTTAGCCCTGCCCTCATGATGAAAGCAGCTAACTGAGTAACTGATATGACCACAGCTACTGTCACAGCGACAACTCAGATGTCCAGATTCGTTATTATGTGGTCTGGTGTAGCAGGTAAACATAGGGAAGAGCCATATCCCCTGGCCTTACTCTTCATGGATCTTAATTTGTGGAATGATGTTAGCTTCCTAGGAATTATTAGTAATTATTGCTATTCAGTAGATCTAGCAAGTGTAAATGGTTTCACTATTTGGACTTTTTTTAGTCTTGTGATGGAACACTTGAACAAATTTGTGGGCATCAGAAAATTTACTTTGAAAGTTTGTGAACTTAGCAAATCTCCCGTTCTTTTCTCCTTTTACCCCATTTTTCCCTCGAGGGAGAGATACATGGTTTAGTGACATAATTCCTCTCCACTCCCCAGGTCTCAAGAATATTTCCCAGTATCCAGAAATGGTCTATGTAAAAGTTTTACATTGTAGAGAAGCCAAGTGCAGAATAAAATTTTGATTCATTTGTAATTACTCTTTACAACATGGCAGCTCCGTGCTGGGGACCACCTTTGCCAACTTCCTATGTTCCTTTTGTCAACAGGAAGGCACAAGAGAGCCAGAAGGAGATGAAACTCTTGCTAGATATGTATCGTTCTGCTCCCAAGGAGCAAAGAGACAAGGTTCAACTAATGGCAGCTGAGAAAAAGGCCAAGGCTGAGGTAACCTTCTGTTTGTCTGTCTGCCTGTCATTTTTGTCAGTCATCTTCATCTTTGTGTGGAGCTGCCTGAAGAACAACATTTTGTGCTGTGGAGAGAGCCCCTAGGCCAATTAGGGAGGAGATTGTACACACCTAATCCTTCTAAAAGCTAATGCTTCAGTAGCCTGGTGTCTTCTTTTGTGATGTGGGAATAGGGCCAGATGGTGTAATGGTTAGCTCCAGGTTCTGCAGACTTTTAAAAGGCCCTGTATCTATGTATGCTATTCATTTCTGCAATCCTATTGGCTTGTGTTATCTGATTGTTTTCTTCTTTTTTGAGTTGGAAGATCTAAGGCAAAGGCTCAAGGACCTAGAGGATAAAGAGAAAAAGGAAAGCAAAAAAATGGCTGATGAAGATGCCCTGCGGAAGATCAAGGCAGTAGAAGAGCAGATAGAATACTTGCAGAAGAAACTGGCTGTGGCTAAGCAGGTGAGAGAAGACCTTGAAAATGACCTTTTAAGCAAGGAAAGGGGCCTTGACTGAAGTAAATACAGGGGAAATTTGTTACTCTATTAACTATTGCTTCTGTGCTTTAGCTCTGTTTTGAAGAAGTGAGCTTAGTCATGAAGCTGCCACATAGATTAGGGAAACTTTTACATACATTCTTATTCCATGTATGTGTGGTGTATGTATATGTTTATATAAATGTATATATATATGTAATTTTCATAACAACTGTGCTATTTTTTCATGTATATAGTACACACATGCAATTTAATATAATTACAGTTAGTGAGGATGTATAATTGTTTCAATAATCAGCCAGCATTTATTGAATACAGATTGATATATTAGGTGTTATGTATACACTAGATTAAAAGTGGAATTACTTCAATTTTTATTAAATTTGTTTAGTAGGACTTCCCTCTTTTTCAGAAAAGTTTATTACCGCATTAACTCAGTGTATTGATGACCTTCTTCCTCCCTATTGCTTCAGCTGTCACATCTCTATAGAGGTGGTATAGTAGAGACATAGAGTCAGGAGAGCCTGGGATCAGATCCCAGTAGCTGTGCAACTGTCAGCAAATTACCTCAACCTCTCTGAACCCCAATTTCTTCCTTCTCAGCAAAATGAGATAAAAATACCTGTTGAACTTGTCTCACAAGTATCACTGTAATGATAAAATGTTTTGTATAGCACTTAGCAAGCTTTAACAGCTGATATTTATATGACTCTTAGTATTTGAGAGTAATAATAATAATGACAGCAACAGCAGTGATGCTAATCTTGCTTTTTCCTCTAGGTCTGCATTCCAACCCTCTGCGGGATATCCCAACCCAGATTGCTTGTTGCCACTTCAAATTCTACATCTCCAAAACTAAACTCATGTTCTTTCCCTAAAACCTGTTTTTTTCCCCAAACTTACCATTTTTATTAGTGGCATCATCATTGTCCCAATTACCCAAGCTGAAAAGTTCTCTTAGTCATCTTTGACTCCTGCCTCTTCCTTTTCACCAGTATCCAATCAGCTGGGTCCTGTTGATTTGATCTCTTGGAGGTGTTTTCATATGTCTCTTCAGCCCCATTACTGACATCATAGTCAGACCCTCATTATTTTTAGTCTGGGTTGTTATAATTATCTCTTGATTAGTCTCATTTTTAGTCAATTCCATACCATATACTGCTGTCAAGTTAATTTTCATAAGTTGTAACTCTGATCATGTCACCAACTCTTTCCAAACACATTCAGTTGCTTGCCACTATTTTCCAAGTACAGTCCATCCTCTTTGGCCAGATATTGAGGAGACTTCAGATTCTGGCCCTAACTTACCTTTCTAGCTTTCCACATTCTGCTGGCGCCCCTTGTTTTACTGCCTTTGAACCTTTGCTTATGCTTTTTTACTCCACCTTAAATGTTCTCCCCTCAGCCTCATCTCTCTAGCACCATCCTTTAACACTCAGCTCATATACTCCTTTTCCATGAAAGTTTCCTTCTTTCCCCTTGTTAGAGGACAATTTTCATATTTCTATAGTTGTACTTTCACATTCTCCTTTGAGTTCTAGTTCTTTGTGTATATCCTATCCCTTCCTCAAGGGTACTCCTAACTCTTTAGGGACAAAGATTATATTTTGTGCTTTTTAATATCTATCCTCTGTTGTGTCTTCCATAGTACCTTGTACAAACTAAATGTTAAAATAAACCTATGTGGAATGAATAAATGTAGATTAATCTGTAACATAGAGATAAAGGCAATAGGAAAGTCCTAAGGTGGGCTAGAGCAGAGAGAATTTGGGAAAATATTAGAGCATATACCCAGTATGAAGCTGTCTGTTTCTTAGGGTAATGTATAGTAATAATAATGATGACTCATACTTATAAGTCGTTATTGTTTTCTTCTAAGACCTTTGTTTTTTAAGTGAGAATTTTCTCTTATCAGAACTCCTTCCTTTTTAATTGAACAGTAGGAAGAGGTTAGTTGATTTGTGCCAAGTTCTTGGGAGTTGGAAAGTGTGATTCAGAATGTAAACTCTTTCTTTCTTCAGGAAGAAGATGCTCTACTCTCAGAGATGGATGTCACAGGGCAGGCATTTGAAGACATGCAGGAGCAGAATATCCGTTTAATGCAGCAGTTGAGAGAAAAAGATGATGCCAATTTCAAGTTGATGTCAGAACGCATCAAGTCAAATCAGATTCATAAATTACTCAAAGAGGAGAAAGAGGAGCTTGCAGACCAGGTTCTGACCCTTAAGACTCAGGTAAGCAGGAAGGATAGGGTTCTTCTCTCATGTGCTTTAGTGTCCTCTCCAGGGGTAAGAGCTGTCTCTATTTGGCACTCCTTAGATAGAAGGCATAGTGCTAGGCTGATGGGGTAGTGTGGGGAGATGAGATAAAATTCACTAAACAGTTCAGTTGCCTTTGTGCTCATGAGACTATGAAAGGAGTGACTAGAGAAGGAGACAAGAGATGGAATGATCAAGCACTTGGTAGGGGTCCTCAGGAATCTTTTGCTCTTCTAAGTAAGAAAGACACATATTCTAGAAACATTACTAAAACCTTTCCCATTTGTGACTGTCCTAAGTAGCAGTGTGGTCTGTCTTCTTTTAAGAGATAGGAGACTGTAAATATGAAACATTATACCATCAGACTTAGTAGATGTGTTCATTAGTTTTGCTGCACTGCTTTTTCTTTTCTTTCTCATATTCATTTTTACAAGGAATGGCTCCCTGTGTAAGGAAGTATTGAGGGATATGTTTGGACTTGAAGGTAATTTAAAGCAAATGGTACCAGTAAAAAGTTTTAAAAAATAGAAATGCATATAAATATTTTTTTCTGGTTGAATTTATGGTTTGGAAATTAGGATAGTATAAGGAAGAGATAGTTACAGTGTTGGCAGTAGTTAGAATTTCATTTCCACTTTTTCCAAATGAGAATTTCAAAGCATTAAAGTATGTTATACATCCTCATTTTGAGATTGACAAGTGGCAAGTACAAATTCCTGTGTACAATAGAGAAATTAAACTGACTTCTAAACACTTGAGTGAGTCTTTTAATAGTTTGGCTAGTGAAGTCAGGAATAAAGCTTGAGATTCTTAATATGCCTCTTCCTTTTGTGTTTGAAGTTTAAAAACATGGTCAAATTTTAGGTTTTAGAATTTTTTCTTGTTTGTGTGGAAACCCTATTTTCTTCTTTGAAGGTGGATGCTCAGCTACAAGTAGTAAGGAAACTGGAAGAGAAGGAACATCTCTTACAGAGTAATATTGGCACAGGAGAGAAGGAGCTGGGTCTTCGGACGCAAGCTTTGGAGATGAATAAGCGCAAGGTGAGTATTTTTCTAGGTATTAAAGTAACAGTCTATCAGAGCAGTTATTATATATTGATAAAAGTATAAACTCTTTATTTCCTATTTTGGGTTAAGGTTTTTCAACACTGGAAACAATGTAGTGATGGAATAACTTTTTTTTTAAATTATTGAATTCTTTACAGGCAATGGAAGCAGCCCAGCTTGCAGATGACCTCAAAGCACAGTTAGAGTTGGCACAGAAGAAACTTCATGATTTTCAGGATGAAATTGTGGAGAACAGTGTGACCAAGGAAAAGGATATGTTTAATTTTAAACGGGCCCAGGTACTGGCTTATGCTTCTTTCATCTCTGCTTTTAGATCTTTTCCGAAGAACCATACTGTGATAAAGACAGAGTTAAGGAAAAACAGTGACGGTCAGCCAAAAGTTCTAGTTATGCCTTTAATATTTTTTTCCTCCCTTTCCTACATTTTTTCCATTCTTAATTGTGTTAGGTTGAATTTAACAGGGCTCTCAGATTGGCTAATTGAAATAAAGGGAGTGTTATCTTGCTTTTTGGAGTCATATTTCTCCCCAAAAAGAAAAGTGCTCATGAGAGTATAAAAGAGAGGATTAAAAGAGAGGATTAAAAGCTTTGATTTCCGTAGTCATTGTGTTCAGTTGATTTTCTTTCATGGAGGTGTGATTAACTGATGTTTTTCTGTCACAGGAAGATATTTCCAGACTTCGAAGGAAGCTGGAGACTACAAAGAAACCAGACAATGTACCTAAATGTGATGAGATCCTCATGGAGGAAATCAAGGATTATAAGGTGAGGTACATCTTCAATGGTGTTCCTGAATTACTTTAAATCAAATGAAGTCAAGGCTTGAACTGGTGTCACCAGGGACAGGGAGAATGAAGCCTAGGCTCTATCCCTCATTAGAATGATACACTTTTGAGGTGTTAGTAGAACTTAACGTGTCACTATGGTGTGTGGCTTTTCATTTGAAGATTGTCAGTTCCTCAGTTCACAGAATGGTGGTGGTGGTGGTAGTGGCTCAGCGTCTTACCCACTGCGCTTCTTTCCTTTTTAGGCCCGACTAACCTGTCCGTGTTGCAACATGCGCAAGAAGGACGCTGTGCTTACCAAGTGCTTTCACGTCTTCTGCTTTGAGTGTGTGAAGACGCGCTATGACACCCGCCAGCGTAAATGTCCGAAGTGTAATGCTGCCTTTGGTGCCAATGACTTCCATCGCATCTATATTGGTTGAAACAGGTTATGAGCAGAGGAACAGAAAGTCAGGATAGACATTCTTCATGAACCATCAGACTGTTAACCTCTTCTCTCCTTGCTGTCACTGGAAAGGCCATGTGTTGCCATTCACAGACTCCTGCCCATGTTCTTCTCCAGAATAACTGGGTGACTCCAGTGAGAGAATTGGGTAAATAAAAGGACTAGGTTTGTGGGAAGAAGTAAAAATAAGCAAATGATTGACTACCTTCCCTTCTAGGTTAAATTTATTTAGGAGCCCACTATACTATCTTGGCCTGTTGGCCTATCCCCCCCTCCCAAAGATACTGAGATGGTATTTTTGCTCTGGAATAGTACTGATTTTGTACTGATTGGAGAACAAAGAGGGGAAGGAGTCGGCTGGGGGCAGGCTGAAGAAAGCCGGAGCTCCTTAGCAGAAAGTTGCCTTTGGGCATGATTTGGTTTGTAAACTTGTAGCACAAAAGTGACCTAGGGGCACTCTTCCTTACACAACGTGAGCTGATGCTCTCAGGTATGAGGTACCTTTAAGGGCCAGTTACAGAATTTCTGGTGGCACCTTTGTTGTTAGAGTTTTTAATTGGTGGAAGATATATCAAGTAAAGTCTTTAATTCCTCCCAGGCTGGAATAGTTGCAAACAGTATAGCCCCTTTCTGACTTTCAGTATGACTAGAATTGGAAGAGACAAAAGAATCAGACTGAGGTGATGAGAACCTTCTGGGCTAGCATTCTGGTGGAGGATGCCATGAGGCCTTGGTGAGCTCTGAATCCTTTGTTCACTTTCCTGGGATGTTGTCAATCTTCGTTTTCCAGAGGACTGTTTGTAGTGTTTTCCATCAGACTTTGTACTTGACAAATGCCAATTAAAACATGGGTCAATTTATCTTTGTCTTACAGGTTTTTTCCTTGAGAAGGGTGAAAGCTGATTTAATACTTAACTGTTTTACTGCTGGGTTTCCTTTAAACATGAATTATCATCTTAGCACAAGAAACTTGATGAAATTTTTAAAGAACATTTAATTTTATGTATTAATGGAACTGTTCTTCTAGTCATCTTAATATGAACATAGGCTATTTAAAAGTTATGGTAAGAGGTTTTCCACTCCACTCTCCTCCTCCCCACCTCATGCTGCCTCTCATCCTCATCCTCTACAATAGTCCTGTGCTTCTATATCACTTCGTGTAGATTGTTTAAAACTAATATTTATAATTCTAAAAGTCTAGTTGTAAGATAATTCTTAAAGTAACTCTGACCATATTTTGTCTCATTTGAGTCACTGAGTCCTTGATTTGGAAGGACCCTCAGAGGTGGGATGCAGGCCAGCCTCCCCGCTGTCAGTCTGGAGCTCTTTCTTCTGTGGTACAGCTGTTAATTACCCTGTACTTTCTCTTCAAGGTAACACCAAAACGTCACCAACTCTGAAGATTAGAAGTTGTGAGGAAGAGCTGAGGGAGGCCCTATGCAGTAGGGTGGGGGTATTCCTTAGTTTGGGAGGTAGCGTCTGGGTGCTAGTTCTGGGTTTACTGCTATTTGTGTGGCCACGACCAAGTCCCTTTCCCTGCCGGAACCTTGTTTCTTGCTCTGGTTGTTTTCTTTGGCCTCTTGAGAATTGGAACTAGCTCACTTCCTAGGTCCCTTCGTTCTCTAAAGCTTTCATTGAACTTTGATCCAAAGCCTTCCGGCTTTAATATTTTGTGATTCATTGAAGCTTCACTCTAGCTAATTTGTGAAGGGAAATTTGTCAGAAATGAGAAGTAGAAAGACAGGCAGTGGCAAAGCTAAGGGCCTGAGGCAGCACAACTGCTGGACGAATGATAGATGTGGCCACAATGCGGGTTTTTCCATGAGCATGGGCTGTGCTGGACAGTAGCATCAAAGAAGAACTGAACAACCTGCCTGACCAGGTGAGGAAAGAGCTTGGTGAACAGCAGAGGACTTAAGCATCTAATCATTGTATGTTGGCGTGGGTGTCTGGCCCAGCCCATCACTGAAAAAGCCTGATGAGTGGTCATCCAGCTTATGCTTAAAGGTATCCCAGGGAAGAGGAACGATGCAAAGCTGACCTATTCAACTTTGGGAAAAGCTCTCATTGTTAGAAAAGTATTCCTGGGGCAGTTAGGTGGCGCAGTAGATAGAGCTCCAGCCTTGGAGTCAGGAGGACCTGAGTTCAAATCCAGTCTCAGACATATAATACTCACTAGCTGTGTGACCCTGGGCAAGTCACTTAATCCCGATTGCCTCACCAAAAAAAAAAATGTTACTAAGTTCTAAGTTTATGGGGCAGCTAGGTGGCGCAGTGGATAGAGCACCAGGTCTGGAGTCAGGAGAACCTGAGTTCAAATCTGGCCTCAGCTACATGATGCTCACTAGCTGTGTGACCTTGGACAGGTCCCTTCATCCCGATTGCCTCGCCAAAAAAAAAAAAAAGTGTTCCTTACATCGAGCCAAAATTTACCTTTTTGCAACTTCAACCATTATTCACACTTTTGCCTTTTGGGGCCAAACAAAAAAGTGTAATCTAGTAGGGTGGTGCAGTGGATAGAGTGCTGGACCTGGAGTCAGGAAGACCTGAGTTCCTATCCAGTCTCAGACACTTACTAGATGAATGACCCAGGACAAGTTACTTAATCTGTTTGCCTCAGTTTTCTCATCTGTAACATGGGAATGATTGTAGCACCTATCTGCCAGGGTGGTTGTGAGGATCAAATGAGAGAAAATATAAGGTGCTTAGCACAGTGGCTGGCACATAATAAACACTTTATAAGTGTTAGCTGTCATTATGAGTATGATTATTATTCAAATCCCTGCTTCCCTTCACACATTTGAAGACAGCTATCATGTGCCACCTCAGTCTCTCTTGTCCAGGCCGAACATCTCCAGTTTTTTCAGGCAGTCTTAATATGGCATAAACTAGATGCCCTTTACTATCCTGTTGCCTTCCTTTGGACACTGCAGCTTAAAAATGTCTTCCTAGAAATGTGGTGCCCGAAACCGGACTGTCGCCAGGGTATGAGGTGACCCAGGCCGAGTACAGTGATACCTCTTCCCCTCTTCCTGGAAGCTCTGCCTCTTGATTTAGGGCCCAAATCATGTTAAACCTTGAGCTGCAGTATCACACTGTAAGATTCATATTGAGCTTGCAGTTTACTAAAGCCCTCAGACCTTTTTTTAGGTGTACTGCCATCTTGTGCTTGTAAAGCTTCAATACAAGACTTTGCACCTGTCCCTATAGAAATGTGAGCTTTATATAACTTGGGGGCTTTAGGGCTATTGAGGAAGAGGAATGTACAGGGAGCATTTGCAACTTAAATTTCTGTCCTCCTAAGGTGGGTTTGGCAACATCCTCTTTAACTCAAGGCCCTCTAGCTGGGTTAAATTGCATCTATAAACTGGAAAAAGTAGGTTAGAGACAGATTTTACATTTCAAGGGAGAGTCTTGGCTCTGCACTCAAAAGACCTGGGTTCAGATTCTACCTCTGGCACTCGTTCCCAGCATGACCTTGGGCAGTTCACCTAATCTCTTAAGCCTCAGTTTCTTAATCTGTAAATTAATGAGTTTAGATTAGATGGTCTTTGAGGACCTTTTCAGCTTTAAGTCTATTATCATTTGATCTTGATTGGCAGGATAGTTTGTGTTTTATCCTGTCAGTCATGGAGGAAGGCAGGACATGTCAGGGCAGTGAGTATTCTGACCTGTGTATTAGCATAATGATTTTGGAAGTTGTTTAGACAACTGGGGAGTCAAGAGGCTGAAGGTAGGTAGAGAAGTTAGGAGGCTATAAAGTATTTCTGCTTCTAGGGAGAGGTAATGCTTGCCTGAACCAGGGTGCCTAGTGGTAGATTAGGAATAAGAGAACCTATACCAGAAATACTGCCAAGCTAGAATTGAGAGGACTTAGTAACTGATTGGATGTGGGTAGAGAGTAAAGTAGGTAGAGAGAAGAGTAAAGAAGCACACCACTTAGGATCATGGGCTTTGGAATTAGAAGAGTGACCCTTTATTTTAGAGGAAGAAATACGCCCAGAGAACAGATGACACTCTCCTGGGGTGTTACAGGCTGGATAGGGGCAGGATTCAGACTTGTCTTCTGCTTCAAAATTAATGTTTTTCTATTTATGTAAGAGTCAAAGGTAACAGGTTCTGGGCCCAGGTGACTGGGATGCTGCTGGTACATCTCAAAAGAGAGGAGATTTAAGGGGAAGGACAGGTTCAGATGGAACGGGAAGAGATGATGAGTTTAGTCTTAGGTTGAGTTTGAAGTGCCTGAAGGACATCCAGGTGTAGGTATTCTGTAGACAGAAATATCACTGGGTGAATCAGAGTAAGAGTGAGGAAGGTAAACATTTATTAAGTTCTTACTATGTGCTGGGCACTACGCTAAGCACTCTGTAAGTATTTATTCTATTTGATCCTTACAGTAATGCTCATAACAAGACTGGATAAGGAATGACCAATTTGAAAGCGTGGGAATGAATGAAATTGCTAGCAGAGAGTTTTATGAAAGAAAAGAAGACTGAGAGAAGAGGTTAGGGGACCAATTCTGGCCTATGATGTTTGTATTAACATAGTGTTGGGTTTCCTCAAATGTGATTCAGTCTATATTCTTTTTAAATCTTTTGAATTTTTTATGAGCCAGCATATATACTTTCTGCTGGGGAAGTCTAGTGCCATTCATGTCAACCTTTCACAAGTACCCAGAGACGAACTCTATTAGCATCATTCCAAAATTTTGTTTCAATCCAAACATTTATTCCACATTCATAGAAATTTGTGATGGAAAAGACCTAAAGACATTTCATCCATCCACCCAATTGTACACGAAACATGCCCAGAGCAAATCATCCTGTTTGCTTTATGCCCAAAGGACAACATTTCAATACTTCCCTGGAGCTGAGCAGTCTGTTTCATATACTTCAGAATGAAGACACATAGGAAAAAACTCTTTAGCCTTCCTAGGAAAATACAGCAAAATCTGCTTTCATAAAACAGTAAGCCATGATAGTAAATAGTATTGAAGAAATAGGTTTATGGCTTAGGTGGATGATGAAAGGAGGGACTGAGCAACTGGTCAGGCAGTCACACAAAAAATGTAAAAATTTGGTTTTAATGACCAGAGAAATACTCCCTTTGAAACTGGGCATGGATTTCTGACTTGCCAATCTTGACTTTGTAAAGTAGACCTTTCTACTCTTTCTTGGTTTCTTAGATTTTTAGAGGAGTTTTCTCAAAGGTTAAATTTAGGGTTGAATTTTAGCCCTAATGAGTCTAAAGCCAGATGACCTGGGACTATTCTCTTTGAAATTTCCTTTCACTTTTATTCAGTCCCTCCAGTATCCCTATTTGGAAGGGCAGCTGCAAAACTTCATCGTAACAAGGAGGATGACCTTTTATAGAATCACCAGAATCGCTGTTCTCTAAACACATCAAAGGAACCCAGTGGAGTCCCATGCTAGATTGCTGTAGTCATATCACTTGACTACCCTAGAAATGCTTTTAAGAGTTGTCTTGCACATCTGGTGTATTTATCATTTGCTGTGCCTATGGGGTACGTTTTCTTTTTTATGCTGTGTGGCATGTTAGCTCTGGGCCCTGTGATTGCTATCCAGACATTCATTGGCCACATTAGTACCACTTAACACAGCTATGCGTGGTGCTCACATAGAACCCTTTTTCTAGTGAGTGAGCTTGAATTTCCCAACATTTTCCCAAAACACAGTTGGGCATTAGGTGGCCAATGACATTCCCTTCCTTGTAGCTGAGGGAGTAGAGATACGGAGTGGTCAAATGTTACTCCCAAAGAGACTTGATAAGAGAATTCAAACTTTCTGTCACTTTTTCCTCCTTTATTCACCACCTTGTAATTTCATGTATTTGTGAAACAGGATCTCATTCAGCCAAGGGATGAAAACTCCTTTTCTTTCTTATGTAATACCATCCCTAACCTGAAGGTCACTGACTTTTTCTCTTAGAGCCCAAGTAGGGCATAAACCCATGGAACCCAGGTAAGGATAGAGCTGGGCAGAGCAGAGTTGTTTTGAAGGACTCATAATTTCATGAAAGGTTTTTTACAAAACACAGCACACTGTTTCACAAGTTGCAAAACACTGTTCAACCACCAGCAATAAAAATAACCATCACAATTTAACATGAAAACAGTTTCATTTCATCACAAGAAATTTTTTTTTCCAGAAAACGAAATCATTTCAAGCAACATCAATGACAGTAAACCTGGTGACAGCCCCCACCAGCTGACCTTCAGGTAGCTACATTTCTCTCCCAGGCATTCCAGTGACAGCTAGTTATCACCCGATAGTCCAGAACAGACATTGAGTGACTGAGTGGGACAAAAATTACTGCCTATTTTGTGACAAGGTAGAGAAACCCAAAAAAGCATTCCTCAAAATGTCTTTGTATTGATGTGTGCCCTGCTTTAATTAAATCCATTATTAAAAAACTCAAACTTAGAAAAAAAATAAATTAGGGAATAATTATTTGCATTACAAAAGGATTCTTCACTTTACAAAAGACTGCTGGGTTCCTCTAAGTAGTTAGCCACCCAAATGCAGTTAGAATGTAATTAGATTTACAAAAATTTCCATTTATAGGCAACTTTTCCAGAACCTGGCTACTGTGTGAAGTGAGGTACACCAGTACATAAACCTTTTGGATAAGAGGTGCACAGAGGGTAATGACCTGGTCCCTACAGTATCCTGGGCTGTAATTAGGAAATTCTGGGAGATAGTTTTAGAGATGTGCCTTCAAACTCAGGGCTTCCTACTTTAGAGCCCTGTGAGGGATAGTCTTGAGAGCAGGGTTGGCTGAAACCTTTAAAGGTTTTTAGTCCCTCTTCCTTTCCATTTCCCCTTCTTGAGGTGTCTCCTTTGCTTTGTTTCCTATTGACTCATTTTCCAGTTGTGATTTATCACCCTCAAGGTTTAAAATATTACTTCGTTAGGAGTATTTGAATGTTAATGGGAGCATCCAGAAAACAGTTCTCCATTTAAGAGAATGACTTTAGTAGAAACTTCAGATGCCACAGTGTAAAGTGAGGGACAGTTGGGGAGTAGGAGCCCTTTCATTCCCTTGATGGAGGTGGCTAACTACTTGTCAGGTTGACTGGTTGTAGCCAACTACTGTGCCAGTCACTTAAGAGGCACTCGAAAAGTAAGCTTGTGAAGGCAGGGACTGTGAAGATTTTACTCACCTATCCATCAGCACCTAGTGCAGTGCAGTTCCTGGAATTAATAGGTGCTTAATAAAGTTTGAATGGATTAATGGACAAATGGTGAGTATTGGGAAAAAAAGAATGTAACTGACTTAAAGGAGAGTCTATTCCTGAGTGACATTTTTTGGTGCCCTGGTGGTTGTGGAAGGTGACATATTGTAAGCATATTCTCCCAAAGGCAGTAATACTTCGTTTCAGAGCACTCAGAGCACTCAGGGCCCTCGGCAACCGTGATCTTTTGGCTTCCCTGGCTCCATCCCAATCTCACTTCTCCAGAGAGCTATGTGGGGGTTAGGAGGTAGCTAAATAAAGACAACTAGATAACTCAGATCCAACTTCGTGGAGGTGATAAATATGTTAGAGGTACCAACTGGAAGAACCGAGAGTCATTTCAGTATGCCTTTGGTGACCGGGGCATTTGGCAAATATCACAGTAATTACACAAAAAAGGAAGGGTAGATGCCTGAAAGTTCAAGCATGGGATGGAGCAGGTTCAGTTGCATGCATGAGGATCACTTTTGGGGCTTCCTACAGTCCGAGGACAGGTTGTTGCTAATTTGAGAATTAACCCATCACATGGTTTGCACAAACATTTTCACAGGATTCACAGTCACACACATCCTATTACAAATAGTAAACACAGATGTTCATCAGAGAGGCCTCATCTCTGTTTTCTTTTCTCTCATTCTTTTTGTCTCACAAAAGGCACACACTTATAAAGAAAGCTTAGTTTGACTCAAGAATATGATGCCATTTTTTTTTTCAGCAAGATTGGCTCTAATAGAGTCTTAACAGAATTAACCTCGTTGCTGTGCTGAAACCCAATTAGCTTTTTGAGGGTTCAGGTCATCTTTTCTTCACTGCCCTTTTTACACTTACCCTACCCCCAAAATGAAAAAAACCACCCCCAAATTTGAGTTGGGTTAAATTGAAGAAATGTTATTAAAATAGTAGTCCTGGGTCACCATTCTATACAATCATACCTCGTGTAACATTGCACTGTCCCACAGTACTTTTGCAATAACATTAACATGAAGTAACCACATCATCACATCATGAAACCCTGATGTACCATTTTCAGGCCAATTGATCACTGAAAACATTGAATCCGTGGAACTGGTTGTCTCTTATAACATTATTACACCTGATTAATCATGTTAGTCGAGGTATGCTTGCACTAGTAAAAACATCAAAACCCAGTAAGAGACACAGGTCTGACTGACATTTTTTTTAATGCGCAGAAAGGGCTAAAAACCAGAAATGTGGCACCAGGTGAAGAAGGAAACAGGAGATGGGTATGGTCTGGTTTGTTCCTTTGTCCAAGATTGCCCTTGACTGATTCAAAGTTCACATGGAGGAAAGATTCTTTCTCTGAATGAGAATACCACCCTGGAGGATGGGAATTGATGAGTCACTTTGAGGTTGCCTTCTAAGGAGAACCTATTGTTTTGTTCTCCTTCACCACTGCCAGCAGTTACAAAAGTGCATTACAAATTTTACAGAGGGGTTAGAGAAAGGTTGAAAGTGGCTTGGGGGAAGGACAGGAAGGTCAGGACAGAACAGATAGAGATTGGATCACTTAGGACTCGACTGTCCTGTTTGTCCTCTGATATTCTTCCAGTTGGTTCTTCCTGTTCATGGCCAGCCTTAGGTCTTGCCTAATCACCTGAATCTGCTTCTCCAGCTCAGTGAGCTCCTGGGTCACTGAGTTCCTAGCAGTATTTAGGGAGTCTGGTTTCCCATTGGTGGTGAAGGAAGTGGGAATCTCTCTCCTCACTATAGGGAGGGAGATCCCCTGATGGGGGTGCACCTTCAGGTGGCTTTGCCCTTCATCACTGTAGGTGTATTTCCGGCGATTGCAGTGGCTCAGGTTGGCAGTATTCCATACGCTGAGCTGACTGTTCGCTGCGTTGGACCTAGGGAGACAATAGAGATCTTTCAGAAGAATGATACTTGGAATGACACTAAAGAAGAATGACTTTTAAAAATACCACTTCTGGTGGATTTAGAGTGCTATGGTTCCCTTTTCACCCTCAACCTGATCCCTTGCCCCTGCATTCATCTAGTACAGGGGTGGGGAACCTGTGTCCATAAAGGATTTGTTCCTTGAATTTTGGATTAAGTCAAAGGGCTGCACTTGAGGACTTAGAGGGCCACAAGGCCTCAAGGCCACAGATTCCCCACCCCTGAAGTACCTCCAGCTGGGGACCAGGTAGCTTCTTTCTTCAGGCTTGTCCTTTCTTAGGACATATCATTTCCTCACATAAATCCTGTAAGATAGGTAAGGGATTGTTGTTGTTCAGTCATTCAGTTGGGTCCAACTCCATGTGACTCCATGGACTTTTTGTCCATGAAGTTTCCTTGGCAAAGATACTGGACTGGTTGGCCATTTCCTTCTTTAGTGTGTCCCTAGTTTACAGATGAGGAACTGAGGCAAATAGGGGTTAAGTGACTTGCTCAGGGTCCCAAAGCCAGTAAGTGTCTAAGGCTAGATTTGAACTTAGATCTTCCTGGCTCAAGCCCAGTGCTCTTTGCATCACACCATCTAGCTGCTTCATAGGTAAAGGATTACTGTCTTCATTTTGTAGAGGAAGAGTTTGCAGCTCAGAGAGAAGTGACTTGCTTAAGGTCATGCAACTATTAAATGGTAGTGCAAGACCTTCAAGTCAAGTATCCTGACTTGTAACTACAGTGTTCTTTCTACTTTATCATACTGCTTAACTTTCCAATAATGGGGTCTTTTAACTCATCCTGTTTGAATCAGTGATTGCTTGTAATCACTTGCTCCTATCCCTATCCACTTTAGCAGCAGCAAGTATTGTAGAGGGAGGCAAGCTTCTCTCATAAACAGTGGCTACAGCTTTTTGTCCTTTACTCATGTTAGCTCTTCAGTATCCCAATCTTCTGATTCTCATGTTGGAACTGACCTTGCGTCCCACTGAATTTTCTCAGGGGGCTGGATCTCTGTTGCTAAACTTTTGGTCTTCTTTGTGGGACCCCACATATCTGCTGTTAGACCTCCCCGATACCAGCTGCCTGGTACCTTTTGCCCACTAGTAGGCTCTAGACTTCTTTGTCTTTTTGATCTCTTTGAAGTTGCTTTCTCAGCTTTGCTTGGACCACCTGTCCCACCCTATTGTGTCTTCTAGTCTAAGCCTGTTTTTTTTTTCCTGATCGAATAAGATAACATATTCAAAGCATGTTGCAAACCTTAAAAGTGTTACATAAATGCTAACTGTTGTTATTATTATTATTACTGCCTGATTCCCTGAATTCTGACAACTGAGTATCATCATTCCCATTTTACAGATAATATAGCTGAACCACAGAGTATGTCTTGCTAATGCCTCACATTTCTCTGGTGCTTTAAAGTTTCCCCACAATAACACTGTTGGTTTAGCATAGAAAGCATTATTACTATTTTAAAGATGAAGAAACTGAGACTGAAATCAAATGACTTGCCTAGGTTTACATGACTTTAAAGTAGGTATCAGATCTGGGATTTAAGTGCAGGCCTCTCTGACTCCAAATCAAAATCTTTCCACCGACCCATGTTGCCATGAATACATGAGCCTAATGGGGCCAAAAGCTCCTCTTTTCCTTCCTACAGAGAGACTGTCACTATGAGATGTCTTGTATCACTCTAGACGTGGCAGAACACATGTTTCTGTAGCTGACTTCCTTCTGTTCCAGGGTGCTTTTGTGCCCTGCTCATCCATCATCCCAGAGTGGCTTATCTTGCGTCCTGATAGTTCTGCTCTGAGTGTTTGTGCTTGGTGAACCAGAAAGGTCGCCTCTGAAGGGCAGAATTGGAAGAAAAATGTGTAAGCACCGTAGGTGATGAGATTTTTACAGGGAGGAGAATCTGCGTCAGATCTAAGGCTTAGAAAACAAATCCCAAGGCAAATATCTAATTATCACAGGGCAAATAAAAGCCAAATAAAAACTGGTTTTGCTGCTGCTCTTGGTTTGACTTTTATCCCAGCAGTGCCACTGGGATGTCACTTTGGAATGAGGTACCTACGGTTTAATGGGAAGTTTGGAGCACTAAGAATACCCCCTAGGGCTCTAAAGGAACATACTATCCTATTTCTGAAATACAGTCTTCCAGCTGCACAGCATTAGAAGAGTTTCTCTCTGTATGAATGGTCAGATTATGGCTTCGAACAGTATTGTTAACAATGTACTCAATCTGGTGAAATTAAAAAAAAAAAAGAATGGTGGGAACAGAGATCCAACCCAGGGGAAGCAGATATAGGATCATAGATTTGGAGCTTGAAGGGATCTTAGAGGAGCATCTAGTCCAATAAGGAACCCGAGGTCCAGAAAGGTCAAGGCCTTGCCCAAAGTCACGTGGAAGAAAATGGCATAGCTGGGATTTGAACTGAGGTTCTTGCAGCTGTAGAAAGCACAGATTTAGAGGAAGGATTCCAGCACATTAGGTAGATCTCTCTAAAGGATCTCTGGGAGAACAGGGAGAAGAATCACACTGGATGAGAAGATAATGTGCATCAAAGGAGGGAAGGCATCCAATATTGATGACATTATGGATCTACAGAAAAATTCAAGAAGTATGAAAGATAGATTAGAAAGGGAGACGGGGTACAGGGAAATCAGGTTTAAGACTATTAGAATGTTTAGTCCCTGCGATGAATCAGGACCGCAGTAGCATTGGAAAGAAAGGAAGGAAGCAAGTATTTATTAAGCACTTGCTATATGGCAGGCACTATGCTAAGCACTTTACAGTGTCTCGTGTTATCCTTACAACCCTGTGAGGTATTATACTCATTTTACAGTTGAGGAATCCGAGGCAAACAGAGGTTAAGTGACTTGCCCTGGGTCACACAGTAGGGGCCTGAGGTTGGATTTGATCTCAGGTCCTCCTGTCTCCAGACCTGTTACAGTTGTTTGTTGTTTGTCCTTTGTTCTCAAAGAGGACCAATGCATCATGAGGGTGATGTCTTGACTTGTATTGGGTTGGATTAAGTGAGGCAGAGCTGAGCAAAGTCATCAGCCTCACACTCTCCTCCAGAGTCATCTGAATCCAGTGGCATGACATAAGTCAAGACAACTGGCAGTGGCCCAGCCTCCAGATCTAGCACTCTAAATAATGTGCTACTTATCTGCCTAGGAGAGGGGAAAGGAGAGGTTGGTTATGGGTGATTTCATAAACACAGAATCAATAGACTCTGACAATGGCCCAGAAAGATCAAGGCCTTACCCAAAGTCATGTGGGCAATAAATGGCAGATCCAGGCTTTGAACTGAGTTTTTTGCAGCTGAAGGAAGGATTCTAGCACCTCTCTGAAGGATCTCTGGGAGAACAGGGACAAGAATGTGAGAGGGGATACCAAAAAATCCAAGTCAACTCCATTGTTCATTCAACACATTGAGAGACATATCCTTGAATGTGTCTGCGGTGTTCCCACCTTCATTGTAAAGCAGTCTGGAGGTGGTAGCATATAGAACCCCAGTGGAGAGTACTGGTTGTGACCTTTGCTACACCTGTACTGACATTTCTGAAATGACATGGTGACACTGGATTCCTGAGTCAGGAGATAACCTGGGTTCAAATCTTACCTCTGGCATTAGCAGATCATCTGTAAAATGGATATAAATAGCTCTAGTACCAACCTCACAGGGTTTGTGAGGGTCAAATGAAACCTCAAAGTGCTATATAAATGCCAGCTACCGTTAATGTTTATCTCAGAGAATGCCCATGGCAGAGGACATGTGTCAGTACCAATTAATGGGACCAAACATGCTTTTATGGGAAGGATATAATTCTTATATTTGGCCACATAAAGACAGCTTTAGTCACTCTTATTATTGATGTTAATCCTTTTTTCCTTCTCCTGCCTTATGTCATCTTCACAAGGAAGAATTGGGTTCTTTGTGAATTTAATAACAGATAGCAATATCCAGTATGCAGAGATATAGGACTCTGGAGAAGAGTAAGGTGGGCATGACAAAAAAAGTACATTAGGTGAAATTCATTCTTTACATGATGTAGGCATCCTCCTCTAAGCGTGCTCTAACCTGTTAGTGTCTTTCCCAAAGTATGTTTGACCTCTTTTTCAACCTGTATCAAGATTTTAACCTTCTTGAAGGCAAGGGCTTTTGTGTTTCTCATTTGTGTATCTTTAACACCTAACTTAGTGCTTTGTCCATAGCAACCTTCATTTAGTGTTTGTTGGATTGAAACACAGATATTCAGGGGGAGGCAGCTATAGGTCCAGACCACCATGAAAGCACTGTCTCTTTCCTAGCCCTCAAGACCCCAGCTGACTCCTTCTAGGGCCTCCTTAGGTGTTAGCTCATTGCCTACAATGCTAATAGAGACATTTCTACTGCTTGGCATCTCCTCTGGTCTGCTGACGAGATACTAGGTAGGACCACAGAACCAGAGCTGGTTTGGAGCCTGCACAGAAGACAGCTAGTCCAACCTGCTCATTTTATAGATGAGGAAACAGGTCTGGAGAAATTAAATGATTTTGTCCAGGGTCATCCAGATACTAGGTATATGAGAAGGGATTTGAACCCAAGCCCTCTCCAGAGCCAAAGCTTTTCCCACTATTCCATGCCTCTTCTTTGTGTGGACTGGGTCAGGTAATTGTCAAATGCCAAGGGAGAAAGGAAGAAAGAAAGCAGACTGCAAGTGGCAGCTGGGCTCCCTGGCAGACTAGGTTAAGCTATTGTTTACTTCCCAGGGGAAAATGGCACTCACTTCTAGGGGCCATGGCCAATAATCACCTCATTCACCATAAGTCTAATCAAATTTTTGCTGGAGGGGATAATCTTGGAATGTCCTAGGAGAACCTGGCACTGTGATGTGGAAAGACAAAAGAAGCAGATGATTCCGTGCTGGCGTTGAAGGAGTTTGCAATATGCTGCATAGGTGTACCCTCTCTACGTCTTCTCACAGGTAAAGGAGAAAAGAGAATGTGTTTGTAGGCACAGATTCCCATAACAGGAAGGAGAAGAGGAAGTTTATCCAATTTTATCTTTGACTTATTGACCAAATTGTTTTTTTAGGTCCTCAGTCTGGATCCTTGTAGTCCTTGAGCATATGAATTCACAGCATTCAATACACAGGGTTACTTAAAGCAACTGATGATTGTTTTATATGGAGAAACCATGTAAACGTTGAAAGGGACCTCAGAGATAGTCCCACTCCTTCACTTGTACAGATGTGGAGGCCCAGAGAGGGTTTATGATCTGTCCAAACTTTGTCCACAGGTTAAGTCAAGAGCAAAACTATGATTTGAACCCAGTTTCTCTGACTCCAAATCTAACACTCCTTTTCTATGCTGCCATACTGGTGGCCAACTGGCCAGCTTAGGCTTCATACTCAAGCCTGAGAGCATATTCAGCATGAAAACGTCAAAGCTAGGCTGATATAGGGCAAAGATATGTACAGGGATAGAAGCCAATAATGACACCAGAGGGCTATAAACCATATAGGAACAAAGCCCAGACAGGGCCAGAGACCAGACAGGTCTACAGACCATATATAAGGTCAGATACCATACAGGGCCAGAGATCTTATCAAGATAGAGACCGTATAAGGACAGAGACCATACAGGGCTCAAGACCAGAGAGGGCTGGCTAGAAACCATATAAAGTGAGAGACCAGATAGGTCTGGAGTCTATTTAAAGATAGAGAATGTAAAGGGTCTGAGAATATATAGGAAAAGATAGAGACTACAAAAGTCTGGAAATTAGACAGGAAACACAAAACTAAGGGAGCTATAAACATTTGGACATTAGACTGTCTGTGTCTGTTGCTGTTCTACACTCCTAACTCTGCTTTGCGGCCTCAAAAGTAACACGCTTCATTCTAGTAGGGGGTCTTACCAGAGTCTTCCTTTCTAAAGGATTCCATCTTCATAAATGTTTAGAAAATATAATGGCAAACTCAAACCAAATCCACTGGATCATAGTTCACCAGATGTTACATAGTGCTTTATAGTTTGCAAAACCCTTCCCTAAAACCACCCACTTGAGGGAGTCAGGTAAGGAAACTGCAGCTCCTCAAGACGTCCCTCACCCCTATCACATGATATATGTGGCAGACCTAGGTCTCCTGGCTCCAGTGCTCATTCCATGGCGCCACACTACCTTCCAGTGGGTTCAAAACAGGAAATGAGAATTGCCCCGTTCATTACATATGGCTGCAGAGGTCACAAGACTCTTTAGGGGAAATTCACTTTAGTGGAATTTATTAATGAAACATACAGAGGAGAGGCCTAAATAAGATGAGTTTCTGTTGATTTTGAGAAGCTCTTCCACCAAGGCTGTTCTTGCTGGCCTTGAAGAGCGGACTCTACGGTCTAGAAAATAAAGACTCTTGCTATCAATTTGCTGACAAGGTAACACTGCACTCCTAAGCTCTTTGTAAGTGACTTGCCTAGGGTCACACAGCTAGTAAGTGTCAAGTATCTGAGGCCAGATTGGAACTCAGGTCCTGACTCCAGGGCTGGTGCTCTATTCACTGCGCCACCTAGCTGCCCCCTCCTAAGCTTTTTGCACCCTTTTCTTTCCAATCATCCTTTTAGGCAGAAGTGATAAATGTGCCAGGAGACATTTCCAATCTCAGCCTTTTCTAAGTTTCCACAAGTTTTCCTGCCATGCTGAGCTGAATGCTGAAGGGGTAGAAGTTTGGGATCTAGCACAAAGAGTGAGACATAGCTAAGAATTTTCCTCAAGTTTGTGGCTTTTAACTGGCTTTGGGATCTGGAGTTGGACTGGAAATGCTTTGAAGAGGCTGCAGGGGTGGAGGAAGGAAAAGATAATATCTGTCTGCTGATATTTTGTAGGAATTCCATGTAGAAGAGGGTTTTTTTTTTTAGGAGGATTTGATTGTTGTACTTGGCTACAAGGAGTGGAGAGAACTTAAGAGGAGAGAACACAGAGGAGAGAACTTCAGTTAAGTTTTAAGGAGACAGAGATAGAGAGCCTTGTCAGATGTAAAAATCAATAATTTTGATTCCATTAAAAAGGCTTTATACAAATAAAACCAATGTAGCCAAAATTAGAAGGAAAGCAGAAAATTGGGAAAAAAATTTATATATAGTTTCTCAGATAAAGGTCTCATCTCAAAGAACTTTTGCAAATTCATAAGAATATGAGTCATTCCCCAATTGATGAATGGTCAAGGAATATGAACAGTTTTTTGATGAAGAAATCAAAACTATACATAGTCATATGAAAAATGCTCCAAAACGTTATTGGTTAGAGAAATGCAAATTAAAACATCTTTGAAATATCATCTCATACCTGTTAGATTGACTTAAATGATGGAAAGGGAGAATGATAAATGTTGGAGGGGATGTGGAAAAATTGGGACATTCATACACTGTTGGTAGAATTGTGAACTGATCCAATCATTTTGGAGAGCAGTCAGAAATTATGAACAAAGAGTTATAAAACTCTGTATACCTTTTTATGCAGAAATAGCGCTATTAGGTCTGTTTCCCAAGGTGATCAGGGAAAAAGGAAAAGAGCCTACAGGTTCTAAAATATTGATAGCAGCTCTCTTTGTGGTGGCAAAGAACTAGAAATTGAGGGGATGCCCGTCTATTGGGGAATGACTGAACAAGTTGTGGTATATGATTGTGACAGAATACTACTGTGTTATAAGAAACAATGAGCAGGTTGATTTTAGAAAAAATATATGGAAAAACTAGCATGAAATAACAAAAAGTGAAACACACACAACCAAGAGAACGTTGTATACAGTAAAAGCAATATTGTTTGAAGAATAATCATGAATATACAAGTTATTCTGAGTATTATAAATACTCAAATCAACTACGAAGGACCTACGAAGGAAAATGGTATCTATCTCCAGGGAAAGAACTCATAAATAGAAGTATGCATGGTATGCTTTTACATATATTTATAAATCTGTGTCAAATGGTGTCCTTCTCTAGTGCAGGGTGGGGAGATAGGGAAGGAGAGAGTTCAGAACCTAAAATGTTACAAAAAAATTACATTAAAAATGTTATAAGGAGACAGATTGCATTTCAGCGTGGGGAATCAATTTGAACTGGTTAACAGAATGCATTGCCTCCTGGTAGGTAGGTAGGAAGTTTGCTATCATTGGAGGCCACTGATGGGTCAAGAGCCCTGGGAATAGCAGTGATCCCCCCCACACCACTTTGTCCTGCTTCCAGCATAGTTCGTGATAGCCATAGTCCTGATAGCCTGCAGGATGTGATCTGGTAATGCCTCACAGGTTCTGTCTCCTTAGCAGCTACAGATTCTGAAGACTCAGAAAAGTCCTTGGCACTGTCAAATGATTCAATATCAGAAATGGATGGTTTTATCAGTGGAAAAGACATTCAAGATGATGCATTACTATCTGCTTTGCCACTATACTCTAAGGACCATTTCTACTGAAATGGGACCTTGAAGTAAAACAATGTGAGCTCCTTGAGAGGAGGGATTATATTGTTATTATTATCAATGATAATAATAGCTAGCATATACATTGTGTTGTAAGGTTTGTAAAGTGCTTTACAAATATTATCTCATTTCATCCTCACAACACTGGGACATAGGTGCTATTATTGTCCCTGTTTTATAGATGAGGAAATCAAGGCAGACGGATGTCTGACTTGCCCAGGGTCACAAAGTTACTAAATGTCTGGGGCAGGATTTGCATTCATGTCTTCCTGATTCCAGGTCTAACACTGTCCACTGTGCCACCTAACTGTCTGTGAATTAACTATATTGCTTTTCTATTTGTATGAGCGGTACCTTAGCACAATGATTTGCACACAGTAAATAGTTAATTAATGCTTTCATTCATTCAGGCAGTAACACAAGATCATTTGGGATGTCCAGAAGGATCTTTCAGGTAGAGAATTGAACTAGAAGATTTTGAACCAATTCAAGAATTCTGTGATTAATGTATTAGTTGAAAAAGTCGACACACAACTTGATAATCAGCTCTGGAGAAATAATGTCACCCTTCTTTTTCCTCCCCAATGGAAGACAACTATAGCCATTTATACAAAACTTTCAAGTTTACAAAGTTAACTTTACATATCTTATAATGCTCATCGCTTCCTTGCTATGAGCATCAAGAAAATGTGTGGCTCCCTATTACTCCTAGGAACAATACTTAAACCTCCTGTTGGCATTTTAAGCCCTTCACAATCTGACTGAATTTAGCCTTTCTCTTTAGGCTGATTACTCACCACTCAAGCACTCTATACGCAGCCAAACTAGCCTATTTGCTGTTTCCTATTGGACATTTGATTTCCTGCCCCCATGCTTTTGCACGTGCATTGTCCCCTGTGTCTGGAATGTTCTCTTTTCTCACATTCGCCTCTGGGACTCCTAACAGCCCCTATAAGGCTTAGCTCAGTTGTTGTCTCCTTCAAGAGGTCTTTCTTGATTATGCCTCCCCCGCCCCCACATCCATAATTGTATTTTATTTTTAATATTTCTTGTATTTGCTTAGTTGTGACCGTGTTGCATCCCTCTAGTAGAATGTAAGCTTCCTAAGGGCAGAGATGGGTTTATTTTTGTATTTGTGTCTCTAGTCCTGAAGTTCACAGTGACTGGTGCATAGTAGGCATCTTAATAAATTTTTGTTGCTTGATGATTGAAGAGATATTATTAACAACGATTTAGAGAAGAGGAAACAAGTTCAGAGAGGTTGGTACTTGCCCAGAGTCTCTCTCAAGAACTTTGGAATTGATTGTGTGATGTGAGAGACACTGGTACAGGACTGCCCAGCGTGGAACGTCTGCATTAAAGAAGGCTCTATGCTCTATGAGCGAAGTAGAATTGCAGTAGTTCAAAAGAAAGGTGAGATGTGCAAATTTAGATATCTCTGCTCCAAATGTTCATGTGGGCTATTTGTGCCTGACCTATGGTAGAACCTTCTGAGTTTGTATTGGTCTGACTAGTCACAGTCAGACACACCGTACCTCTATCCCAACATAGTGATGTCACTTTGGTCCTCTTTAACAACAGAGGACAGCAGACAACCAGCTACTTACCCAAGACCATCTTCACTTCACTCTATCACCTTCACAGAGTTTCACCCTCTCCCCACCCTATTATTGCCTAAAACTCAGAATGGAAAGGAAGAAAGGATGGCTCCTTCAAATATATTTCAATATCCAAAATTGCAGTGTTCTTTAGAGCCCAGGCAATGGATTCCAAAGCTCTCATCCAAATATTCCCTGGGTATCCTGTTTCCATGAGTTCCTTTCTAGGCAGAAGGCAGACTGGTTCTATAATTTGCTCTGGCTGCCTCAAAGCTCCGGAGCATCTGGTAGGTAGAGGAGATGATTCGGAGGAAGGAGAGTGAGGGCAGCAAGCACAGGGAGTTTTTGAAGTCTTGGAATTGCTCTGTTTGGAATTTAATGAAGAGGAAGGGCGAGGAGGCCTTTGTGGGTCACAGGGGGATAATTTGTGGGAGGCGGTGCCAGGATAGATAGGCTGACTTACTTGAAAATTTCCCCTGGAGCCATAGAATTTAAACTTATACCAAAGTAGCACATGAGTACAAGAGTTGTTAATATTTTTGAATGTTCCAGGGACCACTTGGTAGTCTATTGAAGCCTATAGACTCATTCTCAGAAAAATGTTTTAAATGCATAAAAAAAATGATAGGATTATAAAAAAATCATATATATTATATACTATATTACTATATATGCTATATGCTATATATACTATTATATATACATACACAAAGGAATTATATCAAAATATAGGCATCTATCAGTATCAATCTCTCACCACAGCTGTACATGTATATAAACATATATGAGAGTATGCACATGTATATATATATATGAATACACTTACATGTATCTACACATGGATATATATAAACAGTGCATATATGTAAAAGAGCACACAATATATCAATACATATACATGTATACACACATGTATGTATCTATATATGTATGGTGTATTTGTGTGTATGTAGGTTCAAATACAGGCTATATTATACCACTGACTCCACATCTAATCTTCAGCAAGTCATTCAACTGGTCCAGGCCTGCCAAAGCCTCATCTAGAAAATGAGGGGTCTGGACTAAGTCATCCTTAAATTTTTAATAATAATGCTAATTTCTATACCTGAGTTCTTCTCCTGGCTTTTCCATTTACTGGGTGTGTAACATGTCACAGAATTGATAATCTTAGGTTGGCATGACCTTAGAGGTCATTCAGTCCAAAGGTGTGACACAGGCATGAGGGCCACATGTGGCCCAAACCACATAGAAAATGTAATTGGGAAATATTTAACAAAATAAATAAAAATACAACAAGATATAGATAATATTGATAATAGGTGGTTTTCTAAGTTATATGCAACCTGCAGATATTCTTATGTGTGGTTTAGTGCCCCCTGTTTCTGTTTGATGCTACTGATTAGTTTACTCACCCCATAAAGGAAACCTTTCTACTACAGTGATCATTTTTTTTTTTGGAGAGGCAATGGGGTGAAGTGACTTGCCCAGGGTCACACAGCTAGTAAATGTGTCTGAGTGTCTGAGGTCAAATTTGAACTCAGATCTTCCTGAATCCAGGGCCATGCTCTATCCACTGCACCATCTAGCTGCCCCAACTATAGTCATCCTTGATGAGGGACTCATCCAGCCTTTGCTGAAACACTGCCATTAATCATGACTTTACCATCTAACAAGGCAATGCATTCTGTTTTTGGACCAATTTGTTGTTAGAAGGTTCTTCCTTACAGTAATAACAGCACAATTAAAAGATGGAGCTTTAAAGTTTACAATGTTTTCCTCACAATGACCCCAAAGGAAATCAAGCTAGTATGACTTCCATTGCTTTAGACATTGGAGGGACAAAGTAGCTTGTTCAGTTTGCACAGACAGTCAGGGGTGCAGGTTTTTTTTTTTTTTTAGTGTAGTGAAGTGATAAAGCCTGGGATTTGGAGTCAAAGGGCTTGTGTCTGAACTCTAGCTCTGTTGCTTACTCACTGTGTGACATTAGGGAACTTACTTAACCTGTCTGGGCTTCAGGTTCCCCATTGCACAATGAAGGACCGGGGACTAGATATGACCTGCAATGTTCCTTCCTGCTCTAAATCTTGTGACCTTGAACTCAGGTTTCCTAACTCTAGCTTCTGTACTTTTCTCAGTATATTCTTGGTACCTCTGTTACAGTGAATTGAAATCTGCCTTCCTATTTTCGTTCTGCTATCTGGGGCCACACAGCATAAGTCTAATTTCACCAATAGATGACGTCTTCAAAATAAATGAAGTTTTCTCTTTATATATTTTCTTCTAGGAGGTCCCCAGAATTCCATCAATCATTCCTCATTTAAATTGTTGCTATCCCTCAAATATGTTCCACTTTCTCAATGTGTTTTCTAACATATGGTATCCAGAACTAAATATAATAATCCAGATAAGGCAGGGTACATTGGCATTATCACCTTCCTTTCTGAATTGGAGGCTTTAAAAAAATCCTCAGCACTTAGTACCGTTCTGGCATATAGTACGTGCCTAATAAATACTTATTGACTTGACTTCCTTGTTCAGAGCATTATAGAGTAAGCCTTTCTTACTGGAGCTTCAGATCTTTCAATTTTTGGCAATGATATCACTTTGTTGATTCCCTCAAGCTTGTAGTCAATTAACATCCTTGAGTCTTTTTGACTCTAGCTGTATTTAATCAGATCTCTCCCATCTCATGCTTGTGTAGTTACATTCTGAGACTTGGTGCATTATTCAAGTTTAAATTAAGTGTAAAGAAAGCTGTCAGCAACTCCTAGGGCTTTCTGTCCACTATGCTCAGACTCTGAATGGCCAAGGCTGCCTATATCAGGGAATCCCCTTTGACTCTTAAGAGGAAAGCAGAAATAAACTGTTGCGTGTATCTTCTTTGCTCCTAAAAAAAGGTCTTCCACCTGAAATAAGAATTCTAGGGCAAGCCTTGGGGCAGCTAGGTGGCACAGTGGATAGAGTGCCAGGCCTGTAGTCAGGAAGATTCATCTTCCTGAGTTCAAATCCAGCCTCAAACACTTATTAACTTTGTGACCCTGGGCAAGTCACTTAACTCTGTTTGTCTCAGTTTCCCCATCTGTAAAATGAGTTGGAGAAAGAAATGGCAAACACTTCAGTATCTTTGCCAAGAAAATTCCAAATGGGGGTAACAAAGAGTCAGACACGACTGAAAAGGACTGAACAATAAGGGCAAGCCTTCCCCCAAATTAATTTTACTCGTTAAAGATGCAATCCAGATGAATGGAAAGAGTAATGACAAAACAGTTGAAAACTGAATGCTGCAAAATTATACTGACCTAGCTTGGAAATATATTTGATGCAAAAATTAAAAACATCAATAAAATATATTTTTAAAAATACAGTCAGAGAGCTTCAATTACCTAGAGTAGTTTGAAGGCTTAATTTTGTTATTAGGATCTATTACTATGAGTAATTTAAGGGATTTGTTTACTTATTCACTGGCTCTCTACCCTAGTACTCTTGCCACAGTTTGTCAGAAGTTGGGGTTAAGAGGGAGTAAGGAGAAATTGACTTAATATCCTCTCCTTCCTCCTATTCCTTCTTTCTCCTCCCCTTTTCCAAAATGTTAACATGGGTGAGAGTCAGGGGAAGAAGGAAGAGAGAAACAGTTGTTATACTTCATGGAATAAAACAGAAAGACTTGGAGTTAAAAAATGTAGATTTGAGTCTCATCTCTACCATTTATTAACTACGTTTCCTTGGGGAATTATTTCACCTCCCTGAGCCTCAATTTCCCCATCTGTAAAATGATGCTAATAAGACAGACATTATTCCTAGCTCATCTAGTTCTTATGAAGAATGTTCTTTGTAAACCTTGAAGAATAATCTCACACTAAGATTGTGTCCATCCAAAAACTTTGAAAGACTTCTGAACTCTGATCAACACAATAAGTAAACATTATTCCAGAAGAGTGATGATCAAACATGCTACTGACCTCCTGATGGAGAGATGATGGGCTCAGGGACAGATTGCAACATATATTTTTTTGGACACAGCCAATGTGGCAATTTTGTTTTGCTGACTATGCATGTTGGTTACAAGCGCTTTAGTTTTCTTTTTTTCCAGTGGGAGAGAGGGGAAGATGAGACAGAAAATGAGTTTTTGTTCATTGAAAAAATAAAATAAAAGATAAAGTCACTTATTTAAATTCTTTTCCCTTTTCTGCCTGTCAGTCTCTCAATCTGAACTGTAAACTCTTATCTGAGATATGGTCCCAAATTCCCTTTAACTCCTATCACACAATTTGAGTTATTAGCACTGGTGCTTAAGATCATTCTGCAGACTATATTTAGCAAAACTTCAAAGGAGCTAGATGGAATTGAGTGAGGTTTTTCCCAAACCCCACCATTCCCCAGGTTGCCGAGCAAATTAATGAAGGAACCTTTTAAAAGGGTTGTCAATTGAAGCTTTGATTAGTTACCTTTATCCTACTTCCTATCAGCAGTCAAAATCACTGTATTCTCTACAATTATAATTATTTTATTTTTTTGGTGAGGCAATCGGAGTTGGGTGACTTGCCTAGGGTCACATAGCTAGTAAGTATTAAGTGTCTGAGGCTGGATTTGAACTCAGTTCCTCCTGATTCCAGGGCCAGTGCTCTATCTACTGTACTACCCAGCTGCCCTAATTATTTTATTAAAAAAATAAAATATTTAAAACATTTAAAATATTTTAAAAATATATTTTATTTTCTCTTTGCTAAAGTTAAAAATTGAGACTAGAGGTTGGAGACAAGATAGAGGGACTTCATTCATACTATAAGAGATCGAATAGCTCATATGATGATAGGATTTAGAACTACATCATCTTGTCCATTTCACAAAAAGGGAAACTGAGGACAGGATAGAGAAAGGAAGAAATTTGCTCAAGATTGTGCAGGTAATAACTTATGACTGAACTTAGATGTTCCAACTACAAGACCATTATTCTTTCCACTGAAGTACAGATGTAGGCATATTATATCTCTACCTTCTCCTACATCTGTATCTGTCCCTGACTGCCATGTAACTGATTTTATTATAAAAACCCATTCCAACCATTGCTCTGATTTTCCTTTCAGAAAATAAATCAACAATGAATCTGTAGTATTAATCCATTTTTTACCTTTTTTCCACTTGCTTTGTCTTCAGCTGCTGCTTTTCCTCAACAAACGAGGTATTTAGAGCTCTATGTAACCTCTGGAACAGAGAGAAAACATAAAGAAAAACAATTAGAAACTCTTCCCTTACAGAGTCACATACTTCCAGTAGGGAAAAAAGCCCTGGCTAGGCATCTGCCCAAGAGAACAGAGGGTACTGAGTCAGTTCAAGAGAATGTTGGCTTTTTATTTCCAACTCCTGGGGAGGCTGGAAGTAGGCTCTACTCCCACCCAGCTTTAGATTCAATGAAGGAACCTTTTAAAGACCTTTTAAACCTTTTAAACCATTTAAACCGCACAAGAAATCTCCAAGTTGTCGTTCTTTCTCTGAAAGGAAGCCATATGACTGAATATTTAGTAATTATTTTGGGTGTGAAAAGGTCAGTTCAAACAGTCTATATAGAAAGTTCTGATTTTTTTGTTCTTATCTTAAGGAACAGCCAGTAGGAGAACCTCTCTGATAGAATCCGAGTGTCCTCATAATCTGAGCTACTCAGTTACATTAAGGGAATGAGTAAGGGAATTACAAGATCATAGATTTAGATCTGCAAAAAATCCCTTGACGGTCACCTAGTCCAACCCTCTTATTTTCTGGATAAAGATGATGAGGCATAGAAAAACGAAATAAATTGCTCATGATTACACAGGTCCTAAATATCAGAGCCAGGGTTTGGATGTAGGTAGGTCTTCAGACTCCAAATTTAGCATTCACTGCACACTGGTGGAAATGGCATGGTCCATGTATGGGGGTGGCCAGTGGTGTTACTGACTTTAAGGAATGTCCTGAAGGTAATCAACAGCCAAGACCTATGGGTGTTAGAGCTCACTTAAATGTGTCTCTTACCACAGAACAAAGAAATAGGGTGCTTTCTTGAGCAGTCTCTTCTATGGGGGTAGTTGTGCAGAAGTGAAAGACTTTAAAATGCTTCCATTAGGAAAGACTGGGTAAGACCAGTAGAAGACAAAAATAGGATATGAGTAGGTGTCAGTCCTGTCTTGACTTGATTTATTCAGTAAGCTGATTCATGAAATCTAAGCACAAAGCAGTGCCTAGCATTGTGCTAGGCTTTGCAGGAGATATAGAAGTATGCTAGGAAATTGTCCTGTTTTCAAGGAGCTTAATTTGATGGGAAAGTAATTTTAGAATAGAAGTTCTTGAAAAGGAGAGGTCTACAGACTCTTAAAGGGTCTGTGAATAGATTTCAAGAGGTTCCATGAAATTGGATGAGAAAAAAATCCACATCTTGATTTTTTTAACCTCTAACTGAAATTTAGCATTTCCTTCAATTATTTAAAAACATTATTCTGAGAAAGTGTCTATTGGCTCCACCAAACCAACAAGGGGTCCATGACACAAGTGAGGTTAATAAGAGCTCCTATTTTAGAGGAAAAAAAGAGCTGTAGCTTCTTATGTGACTGTCTACATGCTTCTAATTCTCCACACAGCTGGTTAATCCTGCATTTCATAGAGTAATAAAATAATAGAATCTGAGTTGGAAGGGACCTTAGAGATGATGTAGTCCATCCTGTATCTGAAAAAATAAGCTCACTTTAAAGCTAGGTTTGAGTTGTGAGCCTGACACTTACTGCCTGAGTGATGTTGGACAAAACACTTCACATCTCTGGCCTGTTTCCTAGCTGTAAAGCTAGAATGTTGGACTAAAAGATGTCTAAGTTTCCTCAGAGCACAAAATTCTATGATGGCTGATAAGTGGTCGTCTAGTCTCTGTTTGGAACCTATCAGTTTCACTCTCTCCCAAGCTAGCACGTTCCATTTTTTTTAACATCTGTTAATTATTATGAAATTATTTCTTATATTGAATTGAAATCATTGCCCCTATAAATTCCACCCATTTTTCCTAGTTCTATCTTCTGAGGCCTAACAGAATAAATTTCTCCCACATGATAGCCCTTCAAATACTTACATGGTTAGCACAAGACTCCCTCCAAGTCTTCTTGTTAATAGGCTATCTCCATTTTCTCCAGCTGAACCCCATATAGCTTGGTTACAAGGTCCTTTAATATCATAGTTGTTCTCTTCAGGAGGGACTCCTTCCCCAAATGTGGTATTTATTAGAACATAATTCTCCAGACATGGTCTTGCTTACTATATGCCTGACAACAAGAATTTGTTTTCTACATCCCCTGGTAGGGTTGGAATAGAGATCACAGTCCTCTGGACCTCCCATGACACTCACCTGACTGGTGTGAAGCCAGTATTTCAGCTTGGATTTCTTTTTGATTCGTGGTAGGATCAGCCTATATACTATGTGCTCTCCAATGGTAGTTAAGATAGATAAGCCGATGCCAATGCACAACATCACAAAGAGTCCGGAAAAGTGCTTAATACCCATTTGTAAAGTCTAAATGAGCAAAGAAAAGAAAAAGGAAAGCCATTTGCAAAGAATGACAATAGGATTTGGTCCATTGTAGTATACACACAGCCATGACCTTTATTCTAAAAAAAAAAAAGTCAAAAGTATAATACTTGTGTAGTCATTAAATAATAAATTCATTCACTCTTTAAACATTTGTTAGGTAACTACTAAATGCAACACATTGTACTAGAGCTAGATGTAGTGTGTGGATACAAATGAAAATGAAACAAGGCCCCTGCCTTCGTGGAGCTTATGATCTAGGAGACAAGATAAAATTCAATTTATCAAGCAGTTCCAAAACACTGCTATGCCTAATATAAAAAGGAGTCTTTGATTCTCCTGGTTCAGGCTTAGGATTAGGAAATGATTCAAGTTTGGTTTTTGTCATTAACCCGTGGTTGTCGCAAATGCTAAGGAGAAAAACCCTTCTCTGAGTTTCTGAGTCTAAAGGACCTCTCTGGGCTCTGTTATCGGAGTCTCTTGAAATTCTCCATCTGTTTTAGAGAATGAGGATATGGTCAAGGGAAGAATGATTCTAGGGAGGTTAGTAATCACTTTTTTGGGGTTCTTTGAGCCACTTCCTGGCTCTCTAGTTGCTCCTTGAACTTGTAGTCCCATCCCCTGAAGGCCTTTCAGCCAAATTTGAATGACTGTTCATCAATATATTGTAGAGGTAATTTTTGTTTAGGTGTGGAGCAGACTAGATGACCTGGGAGGTCAATTGGAGCTATTGCCAAATGTGCTGAACTGCTTTGATGGGTGGCGAGTATTTAATCTGAGGCTGACTGCTCACTTTTCAGGGAGGTTGTAGATAGGATTAATGTTTTAAGTAGGAATTGGAATATAGGATCTCTGAGGTCCTTTCTACCTTTTAGAATCTTAGGTTCTGGGATGTCTCCAATCTCAGAGAAGTTCCTTCATTGCGTAAATCTAGGAAAGTGTCTTTCTCCGTCAGCTTCCTCTTCCATGGCAAGATAAGGACACTCCATTCCTTCAGGTGTCAGGTCTAAGATGTGACTCTAAAACTTTTGGGGCCTCAGCTGTCATTATAGTTTATATGTACAGTATTACTATGAAAGACAATGTTTCCCTGAGGGAGGAGACTGTTTCATTTTTGTCTTTGAAATGCTAACATCCAGCACAGGGCCTGGCACTTTGTAGGTGCTTAAGAAATGCTCGTTGATTCATTTACCATTTAATGATAATGATGATGACCTTTGCTTCTGTGTACCACCTTTTAGCCAAAAGAATCAAAAGGAATTTCAAATTTTCTGAGCTTGACTTTTCTCTTTGTTTAGAGGAGCTAGAAGGAGGCATGTGCATGGGAAGACAGCCTCAGATGCCATCTTTAATGGTCTCTAATTCATCCAAGATTACAACTGGCTGGACAGGAGAACACTAAAGCTACTGACCATTTGCAGATTTCTTTTGGCTAACTTGTAGGGTTGGGAGAGGTGTGGAAATGCATCCTTTGGGCATATAACAGGCATGTAGATACATTAATCCATCTCTTCTATGTCACCCTCTCAACCCCCATTCCTCAACTTGGGGATGGAATCAGTGGCAGTGTAATTGAAAGAGAATGATGATGATGATGATGATGATGATGATGATGATTACGATGATATTAATGATAACAATACTTAGGTTTATATGCAGCTTTACAATTCAAAAGTGCTACTGCCTGCATTGTCTCATTTGATGGGTTTATTGTACCCATTTTACAGATGAGGAAATGGGTTTAGAGAAGCTATAAAGTGACTTTCTCTAAGTCATATATCTAGCAAGTAACAGAGGTTTGGAGTCCAACTCAAAACGCCTGACTCTAAGCTCAGAGAATTTTCATTACAAATGCTGTGCCTCTCAGTTCCTCCTTCCATTGGTCACCTCTTTCATTGCCTGTCTTGTATTCCATATCCTAAATATTACTATTCCCTCCCTATTCCCGCATCCTCCTGACCTTCATATTCCTGCTTCTGATGTTCCTTTGATTTCCATCTTCCTGTTATTGGCCTCACCACCAACCTAGTCACCTAAGCTTGAAGATATGAATTCATTTTTGACTCATCGCCTTCCTTTATCTCCTGGAAACTATCAGTTCTGCCTCTTCAGTTTCTCAGCTGGTAGAACAGAGGCTTGGAATATAAAATCTGGTTAGAAGTATCTTTAGGTCTGGTTTGATCCTGTCTCAAAGGGTATCAATTTCAGAGAGGCAAATACTGTATCCCCACTTGGTCTGTGGGAGTGTCAGGTTGGGAGGTAAGGGATACAGGGATATTCTGGGTGATTATCAAGCTTTCAGAGGATCTAAATGGTGGGAAAAATACAAAGTGTGAACTGTAACTGTGGGCAAGAGTCAGTAAGTTGTTGTTTAGTTATCTCAGTTGTGTCTTACTCATTTTGGGCTTTTTTTTTTTGGCAAAGGCACTAGAGTGGTTTGCCATTTCTTTCTCCAGTTTATTTTGCAGATGAGGAAACTGAGGTAAATAGGGTTAAGTGACTTGTCCAGGGTCATACAGCTAGTAGGTGTCTAAAATCATATTTGAACTCAAGTCTTCCTGACTCTAGGCCTGGCACTCTATCCACTGTGCCGCCTAACTGCTCTGCCAAGGGAAAGAATGATTGGTAATTCTCACTCAACATAGTGTGCCAGCCCTATATCCATGGATGATTATGGGTATAGCCCCCTTTTTTTTTACAGAGGAGGAAAGTGATGCCCAGAGAGATGTGATTCAAGGTTCCAGTGGAAGTGATGAGCAGAAGACATTCAAACTCTTAAATTCTCTTCAACTTCTTTTCCTAGCAGTTAAGGGACTCACCAAAGCTTAATAGTTCTTGCCATTTTATACACTCAATGCAGCACTTCTGGTGTAGTGAAAAAGAATTAGAAACAAAGTGGATGTTTGTTGTTAGGGGAGTGATTAAAACATTATGGTACATGAGGACTCTTCTTCCACTGAAAGAAATAACGAACACGAAGAATCCAGAGAAGCATGGGGAGACTTATATGAACTCATGCCTGAAGTAAGCAGAACCACGAAAACAATATGCTGCTGCAATAAATGTAAATAGAAAGAACAACAAATTCAAATTGAATAATGACCAAGCTTAGTCCTAGAGAAGATTTGAGAAAAGTACCTGTTTCCCTTCATTGTAGAGGGTGTGGATGTGGAATATTGTCAGACATAGTTGATGTTGGGTAGTTTTCCCAAACTACTTCCTCACCACCCCCCTGCTCTTTTTCTTAAAATCTTTATTACCAGGGATGGTTTTTTGCATGAGGGAAAGAGATGCAATATATTAGGAAATGAGTGTGATATTAAAAAAAAAAAGTAGTAATAAGAATGAGATACAATTAAGAACAGAAAAGTGACTGGAAAAGCAAGATTAGAGTTGTCCCGTTTAATAATGTTCTCTATACGATACTAGAAGATTTTGTAAATAATTCATTGTGAGAGGTAATTCAACTAGGTGGTTACTTGTGTGTATAGATTAGTGAATAGAATTCTGAGTCCAGTGTTCTTTCTATTATATCATACTCAGTAAAAATAATCATAGTCTACTGGGAGCTCATTATATTATGATTCATGATAGAACTGCAGTAATATAATCCAAGCTGTACCATATTGTAGCCTCTCTGTTTTAGGTCAAGTCCAATTCCAGTCTGTTTGGTAATTCAGAGTTTGGCATTAAAATGAAATGAGATTTTACATACCAACTAATAGTTAGCCATAGCATAGCTAAAGAAATTGACTTGAGGATGTGTTTCCTCCCACCTGCCTCCTTCCCTGAGTCCAGTTTGTGCTACTCTACATTAAAAAATTTCTAGTTAAAGCTCTGGCATTGAGTAAGTTCTTCCCTGGGTTTCTAATTGTCCCTTCTCCAATTTGAAAGGTGTTAGGGAGGAGGGAAGATTGATCTGGAAGTTAATGTGGCTACTCTAAAGAAAGTAACTGAAAATAGGACAAAAACTAATCTTATCTTTTTACAAAGCTGCATTTCATCTGTATTTATAATGATTCATACACTTATGATCAGTCTATTTTCTTTTTTTAATTTATTTTTATTTTTTAACATGTGTTTTTAAAACTTCGGGTTACAAATTTTCTCTCTTCCTCTCTCCCCACCCACCCTCATTGAAAAGGCAAGAATCTCGATACAGATGCGTAGTCATACAAAACACTTCCATAGTAATCATGTTGTGAAAAACTAAGTATATTTCCCTTCATCCTATCCTACCCCCCATTTATTCTGTTCTCTCTTTTGACCCTGTCCCTCCTCAGAAGTGTTTGCTTCTGAATATCCCCTCCTCCAATCTGCCCTCCCCTCTATCAACCCCTTGCTCTCTTGTCCCCTTCCCCCCTTATTTTCCTGTAGGGTAATGATCAATCTATTTTCCAAAAGACCTAGCAGAGTTTCAGAGCAGGGTAGTTCAAAAACAATCCTAGGAGCTGGAGTGGCATCCACATGAGCACAGGTCAAGAAGATTAGGATTCTTTAGCAAGAAAAGACCTTGAATGCTCAGAGTGAGTCTGATTGAACTCTATGACATGATTAAAAGTTTTGGGAATATCTCCATGAACTTTGCTTGCTAAATCTTAGAATTTTTCTAACCTCTTTCAAAGCTTAAAGGAGGTAGTTAGCTTTTGGACAGGAAAAAGAAAACATTTATTTACCCATTCAGCAGTAAATTTGAGTTACTCATTCCAAGAAACTGTAGAAAAGAACATACATTGCCATTTGGGAAAACAATACCGTGATCAGACAGAAAAAAAAGGCTTACTCTGATTTGGACATAACTGCTATTCTTCGTCTTCTTTTTTTCAATTCTTTAACGTTTTTATTTAAAGTTTTGAGTTCCAAATTCTATCTCTCCCTCCTTTTTTGCCCTTTCCCTTCCCTGAAGTGGTAAACAATCAGATATAAGTTATAGATGTGCAATTATGTAAAACATTTCCATATTAGTGATTTTTTATTAGTTTATTTATTTTTAATTTTTAACATTCACTTCCAAAGATTTTGAGTTCCAAATTTTCTCCCCATCTCTCCCCTCCCTCCACCCCAAGATGGTATGCATTCTGAATATTCCTTCCCCTGGTCTGCACTCCACTCCCCCTTCTCTTATCACTTCCCCTTCTATTTTCCTGTAGGGCAAGATAGGTTTCTATACCCCATTGCCTGTATATCTTCTTTTCCAGTTGCAACAGACCTTTCCTGCAGACCTTCCAGGTTGTCTTGGGCTGGAAATTTATTTCACTCTGTCTTTTTGTTGATTCTGCTGCTTTAGAATTTGTTTAGAGCCATTTTTTACAGGTATTTGGAGGGGTTTGGGGGAGAGCTCAAGAAAGTCACTGCTTTTACTTCACCATGTTGGCTCTGCCCCCCATATTAGTCATTTTGTACAAGAAGATGAATAAAATAAAAAAAAATGAAAGAAAGTGAAAAATGGCATGCTTCGGTCTATATTCAAACAATATCGGTTCTTTCTCTGGAGACAGATAGTATGCTTCATCATTAGTCCTTTGGGATTGTCTTGAATCATTGTATTGCTGAGAATAGCTAAGTCATTCACAGTTCTTCATCAAACAATATTGCTGTTACTTTGTACGATGTTCTATTGATTCTGTTCACTTCTCTATACATCAATTCATGTAAGTCTTTCCAGGTTTTTCTGAAATCATCCTGCTTGTCCTTTCTTATAGCACAATAATTTTCCATTACAATCACATACCACAGCTTGTTTAGCCATTCCCCAATTAATGGGCATCCCTTGGATGTCCAGTTCTTAGCTACCACAGAAAGAGCTGCTATAAATATTTTTGTTCAAATAGGTCCTTTCCCCCTTTTTTGGTTGTCTTTGGGATATAGAGCCATCAGTGGTATTGCTGGATCAAAGGGTATGAATAGTTTTATAGCTCTTTGGGCATAGTATCACATTGCTCTCCAGAATGGTTGGATCAGTTCACAGCTCCACCAAGAGCATGTTAGTGTCCCAGTTTTCCCACATCCCCTCCAATATCCAACATTTTCCTTTTTTGTCATATTAATTGATATTCTTCTTACCAGTTGTCCACATCATTAGAACCTCTTCAATGTTGAAGTCAGAAATGGGAATTGACTTGAAAGTCATTTCCAGAATTATTAGAAGCTATATTAGAGTAATTCTGATTAAGCAATTAGCTGGTTAATTCTAGGTTATTAGGAATGTGAAATATGGATACATATGTATACACATACACATATATTGCCATTTGAGCATATAATTCCAAAGCTAGACTAAAACATTGTCATAACTTTTTCAATTTTCCATTTTTTTCTGTAGCTATCATATATTGCTGCTATTTTAAATGCCCTATTAATATTTTCCTTCTTGCAGGATAGTAACAGCCATGTCCATTTTTCTTTGCAGTGTGATAAGGTTTCTTCCAGGAAATCCAATTTGGCAGTGAGTAGGAGAGGAGAAATGATGGCTTTAATTCTCTTCTTTTCAATTCTCCCCATACTAGAGCAAAGAAGTCCATTTCCTACTCTGGAGATTTAGTGGAGTTCAGATGACCTTTCATTTGCTATGGAACTAGCACACATGTTCAATTAGCGTTCAGTGCAGGTGATGTTGAAAACTAAGCAAGTTCAATACATGACTTAAGGACCAAAGCAGATCCATGAGATTGCTATGATAATGTCTCTTTGAGGCAGCAGCTGAGGAGGTCTCTGAGAATGAGACTGTTTTCACTTGAGGATGTACTATTTGACATGGTGATCAGTGCTATTGGTACAATGAAGTTAAGGGAAGGGAATTCCAGTTTCTTGTGGCTCTCTAGTGAGTTAAGAAAGTTAGTATGGCATAGTGGAAAAATTACTAGATCTTGGCATCGGGGCACCCAGATTCAAATCTTAATTTTCTCACTGCCTATGTAACCTTGGGCTAGTTAATGAATGCGTCAGTTTTCCCATCTGTAAAATGAAGGCATTGAATTATTTTGCCTCTGCTATCAATCTATGATCCAAGCATGTTAATATCTGGGTGCAAGTAGCTCTTCACTTTTCCATGGTTACAAAGCACTTTCTTCACAGTCCTGGATTTACATAGTACACATCATCAGTCCCACTTTATGAGTAAGAAATCTGAAGCTCAGAGAGGTCAGAACCAAGACTTAAACCTGGATCTTGTGTTCCTTATCCTACATATCATAGTGTCTCTCCACACATTAATATGATATAACAAAGATGTTGTTATGAATATTGTCAAATTAAGTTCTTCTCCTTTGGGGCTTTTTGTATAGCTATCTGTCTAATTATCCATCCATCCATCCATCCATCCATCCATCCATCCATCCATCCATCTATCTATCTGGACCTGTGGTTTCATTGATGTTTGGAAATTCTGGTGAGGAAATACTCTCAAATGACATAATATCTATACAATGCTTTACCAACCTTAAAGTGCTATGTGAATATTAGCTGTTGTTATTATTACCAATACAGACACTGAAGAGTTGTGACTGACCAGGATTCATATAGGCATTAGAATGTATTAGAATCAGAAAGTGAACCCATGCCTTCCTGATTTTAAGGCTAACCGTCTATCAAGTATGCTATGATATCACCTTGAAAATCAAAGGTGATTTGTTTAGGCCAGGTACATTGAATGTTTTGTAGTGGTCTGAAGAGTTACTGGGCCTGAGAGGCAGGATGATATAATGGAAGGAGCGTTGTATTTGAAGTCAGAGAACCTGGGTCAGATCCCAGCTCTGCCACTTACTATCTGTGCAAACTTGGCTTAGTAATTTCCTCAATTTGGGACTCAGGGTGAATGTAAGAGGTGGTAGAATGAGGGGGAGGAAAGGAGAATAGAAAAGAAGAGAGGAGAAGAAAGGAGAGGAGAGAGGAAGGAAGATGAAGGGAGGGGAAGGGAAGGAAGGGGAGGAAAAAGAGGATGAGCGTATGTGTATCTAAGTCTAGGCATCAGAAGTGTTGGGCCAAAGACTTGACAACTATATATCTTTCTTATTGTCAATTTGCCAGCATCCCCATAACTGTCAATTATATGCTGCCACTTTTGCTTTTCAGGTTGTTTTAGCTAGATAATTGATTTGAATTCCTCATCTTTGTTTCATTTAATCAAAAAAGGCTCAATCAGCTATGCTTGATGTAAGCTTTCCTTAATTATTTTATAATGCAATCATTGCCTAAATATGTTCCCTTCAGAAAATGCAGTCAGGACCCGGAAGACAGGATTGTGCTCATTTCTTGCATATTGATTGCTTATCTTGTTTTGTAGGTGTTCTCTAGAAAATGGGGCTCAGGATATCTATAACATAACCACATTTTGTTCAATTAGAAGGAGTCCTACATTTGTGGTCAGAGGAGCTGATTTCCAATCCTGGCTTTGTTACTTACAACCTCAATGAACTCAGGCAAGTCACTTAATATCTCTGGGCCTCAGTTTCCTCATGTATAAAATGAGAGAGTTAGAGTAGATGACTTTTAATATCCCTTCCAGATCTAAAACCTTGATCTTAGAGAATCTGTGCCTGATGTATACAGACCAGTGGTTCCCAATGGTTTTTTCCCCCATGAATCCCTTTCAATAACAAAAAAATGCATTGTGAACCTCAAGATAACTACTCATAATTTTCTGCAATTATTTACTGATTATGGCTCCATTAAGGAATTTTTAGCACAAAACGCTTAGATTATTGTTGTGAGCCCCCCAGAGGTTCTTGAACCAGTTGATCTGGACAATACTGGCTTTTGAGCAACTCTTGTTGTTCTTGTCTTCAGGTATTGAAGTCTAATATTCCATTGGTATTTATACTTCCAAACTCAACATTTCAATGACAGTTAGATGGTCTCTTTGGGCTCATGTCAAGTAATCAGGACTGCTGAACATTTTGAGGACACATTGGCTATAGTGTGATGCAGGAGATAGAAGATAGAATTTGTCCTCAGGAAGATCTGGCCTCATGTTCTGCCTCTGGCACTTATTAGCTATGTGTTCATGGATGGGCTACTCCCTTTCTCACTCTGAGCCTCAAATTCCTCATCTGCAAATGGGATGGTAATACTTGTCATATCTACCTCACAAACTTCATAGCATCGTAGATTGAGAGGTAGAAGGGACCTTACAGGACATCTAGTTCAACCTTATAATTAGGATGAGAAACCTGAGGCCCAGAAAGATGGTCACTTGTGTAAGGTAACACAGGATGTTAGTGAGATAGCCAGGATTTGAACTCAGTTGCCGACTCCAAATTTAATGTTCTGAAAACTTTAAAGTGCTATCTAGATGTTTGTCATCATCATCATCATCATCATCATCATCATCATCATCATCATCATC